>NW_024731852.1:7149421-7196921 GCF_018991925.1 Homarus americanus
CGAACACTACCCCTTTCTCATTCTCCTTTTACCCTTACTCCCCTCTCCTTCCCCCACACACACACACCCCCACACGCACATACACACCGTCGATCACCACCTTTTGTCCACCAATTAGAGGCTGGGAACGAAGCCTCAGATTGGTTGTTACCTGTGAGTAGTGACCCTTGTCTGTTGACTGTTCTGGACAATTACGCCATCGACCACACGCCAGCACGCTCCTGCCTGTTGACAGACCTATCCAGCCCTATTCTCTGGTGGGGAGGACCTTCTTATCCTCACTTACCGGGGTGGCAGGATGCGTACTTAAGTGTATTAGTTTAGTGCTGGAGTGTGGTTAGTTGCTTACTTGTAGTGACTTTAGGTTGGATCCATGACCAAGGTGAAACAATGGACAAATTTCTTTACGTCAATAATTGGTAGATCGTGTTCCGGGATATTAATTAGCCAGTGCTGTTGTTGAGTTGTCACAGCTCGCTATCTCAGGGTGTGGTTGTTGTGTTGGTGACCATAAATAAATTCACGCCTGGTAGCCTTGGTGCCGACCAGCATCCATCACGACAGGCGATCGTTATATAGTCTATGTCTGTAAGTATAATACATAACAGGATATATATATACTGTATATATACAAGAAATATTAACATACAACCAGGATACAGTATAATTGCTTCCACCTAGAGCAGTGGGCGAACACCATGGGTCGGTGGCCTCGTTGTATCCGTCGTCTCATATGTTGTCACAACCCAGCAAGCTAACCCCGCCCCCGCGATGATTGAAGGTGTTCACTAATATAGACACGATCAAATTAAGAACAGCCATCAGTACCTACCAGAGTGTTTGTGTGGTGATGGTTGTGACCAGTGACCTGCAGGAGGCTCTGAGGGTCACCACACAGGTCACACTCCAGCTAGGTCAACACACAACTTGATACACTAATAACCAATATTATATATCGTCACCTTCAGAAACAATATGAGTTATGCAGGTCGTACAAACAATTTGTTTATATGCAAAACACTAACGCCAATCTATATTCACAAATTTCTATCAGTTATAGAAATCTCTCTCTTTTATACGAATCAATCCCAGCAAAGCCGTGCGGATTGTACGAAAACCTACAGCTCTATCGCTCACTTTAACACTTTCGCTCACACTAACTCTAGTTGAATACACTGATGTGAGTGAACCAAATAATGTTGGTATAATATGTTACGAGTGTGTGGGGTGACGTTTATATCCATGTTTCATTAGTTACTACATGATAACGGTGACGGCAACTCATGTATGGTATTTATAAATGATTTATATCTTGATGTAGAGAGAGAGAGAGAGAATCATCGACACCTCAGGTAAACGCTATTTGCCCCCCACCCCCATTAATTGACCGTGTGTTTGTGTGTCGTGGGCCTGACCTTTAAATGTCACCTGTACTACTTTAATTACTACGTGAGCGGGGGATGAGGAGAACTGGAGGGTAGATTTTCCCAGTGACGATAATTATTATCATTATATATAATTTAAATTTAATAAAGTTATTAGTAATTAATTATAGTGTTATTACCCTGATGTGTGCTACGTTATAACAGCATAATATATCACTGGCTATATTTGATATTGAAAATTAACCCCCTTTCTCTTCTTCTCTTTTATTCTATTCATTATTTGTTCGTCCCTTCTTCCTCTTTCTATTTATCATCCTTTTCCGCTGCCATCTTCTCTACCATTCCCGTACCTACTCCTCATTCTCCTTTCTCTTCCTCCTCTTCTCTCTCTCTCTCATTGTCTCATTTAACTTCTCTCCTTATCTTTCCTCTTTTTCTTATATTATAGTCCCTCTCTCTCTCTCCATCCCTCTCCTCTCTGCCTCTGCCTCCGCCTCTCTCTCTCTCTCTCTCTCTCTCACACACACACACACACACACACTCTCTCTCTCTCTCACATACACCTTTTCTCCCTCACTCACACACTCCTCTCCGCCTCCCTCTCACCTTCTCCCTCTCTCGCCTCCCTCTCTCCGCCTCCCTCTCTCCGCCTCCCTCTCACCTTCTCCCTCGCCAAAATGCAGATTAATACTGTGATGGAAACAACATTTTGGACCGCGGGGAAGAATCCGCCACGTCGAGGTGTTGTCAGGGTTTCTTATACAACTCCCGACGAAGGAGACGAAGGCGATTATGATAAGGAAGACGGAGGAGAAATTAAGACGGCTGGGAAAGGATATTAGGAAGAGGAGGAGGAGGAGGAGGAGAAGGAGAAAGAGGAAATGTGGAAGAGGAGGAGGAAAAAAGAAGAGGAGGAAGAGGGCATAAGCATGATGAATAATGAGAAAAGCAAGACAATCATACGTTCACACACACACACACACACACACAAACAGAAAAAGTAGGTGTATGTATGTATGTATGTATGTATGTATGTATGTATGTATGTATGTTGTGTGTGAGTAGTGCTATATTCACCGGGACTAAATATAGCACAGCATCAGCAGTCTTCATTACACTCACATTACACTCAAGTTGTTTCTATTTTCAGGGTCAAAGGTCACATGTCACAGGTGGTCGTAGGTACACTGAAATATATGTGTGTGACTCGATTTTTTTATTTCCCTCCGACACATATCAGCAGCGTATACAGAGATAGATCTGTACACACCATGTCGACCGTCTGTATATTTCGATATATTTCCTCCTTCCTGTGTCGTTTTCAAATTATACAAATATTTATGTCCATACATTTAAAATATACGGATGTCGCATATTGTATAGTTTTTTTTTACGCCAGGGTTTTATTTTCTACTTTCTATACTTTCGTGTTAATTACTTCATGGTATTTATATTTTCGGATAGTTTCCTTTAGTTTTCAGGAGATTTTCTTTCAATAATTCCTAAACTGTTAAAGAAAATCACTTTATACTTTCTATACTTTTCAAAATTTCGCTGCAGTTTATTCATATATGCCAACATTTTATACCGAAAACTTTCAACAGGTCCCAAAATCATGACGTCAAACACCTACAAAACCCAAGATATTCGCCATAGTTTGTATACTTTTCCCAAAGTTTCCATAATGTCTCAATACTTTTTCCAACATTTCCAAACACACTGCAACTTCTCATAATCTTTCACCTTAGATGTTATCGTGTCTTTATGAACCATATTTCTTACACAAACTTTCATGACTTTTATACTTTGTTACTTTCTATGCTTCTACTAAATTATATATCACTTAATAATTTTGTCTTTCTCCTCCATCCTGCATATTTAATGATACACACACACACACACACACACAAATAGATCAAACCCAACACGCTATGATACTTTATACAAAATTCACCACCACACCCCAAAAAAAAATATATCTCTCGCACCAACAGTACATTTTCCACCATACTTTTTACCCCCAGAAAAAAAAAATATATTTCTTTAGCCATACTTTCTATATATTTCCTCTCTTCGTCTCTCAAACTTTTCAAAACATGATATACTTTGAGGGCTGGGCGAGTCAGCTCAGGTCGGGTTTATCGGAAACTTGTCACTCGTTGGGATATTTTCAAGGGTAGTAGGAAATTTTGCCTCCCAACATACACCGGGTTATAATTTATGGATTTCGCTGACACTTCCTCCTCTACTGGTCCTCCTTATCCTACTCGTCCTCCTATTCCTCCTATCTACCCTACCCTACTCCCCTCTTTCTCCTCTTACATGTAGGGCACAAAGATGCAGATGTTTTCCCTCCCACCTCTTCTTCCTATCAAGGTGAGGAAGAGCCAGGATGGAAGAAGGACAGCAAGGTGAGGGAGAAGAGGAAGTAGATAAAAACTGATAGCCAGAGATGGTTAGAAGGAGGGATAGAAGAAATAAGGTGGAGAAGCATGATTAAAAAAGTGGAATACAGGGAGGGAGAGAGGGAGGGTCGGCTGGACAGGATAAGGGGAGGATATAAAGGAAGGTGAGTGAGAATAGAAGAGAGAGAGAGAGAGAGAGAGAGAGAGAGAGAGAGAGAGAGAGATTTTAAACAATGGAAATGAAAAATCCAGATGCGCTTCTCTATATAAGAAGACAAATCAACCTCATAACGACATTAACGACCTATTTCTCAACCAGCCAATCAACTCACATTACGTCACGGCCAAGACACGCCAATCAGTATCAAGGTGAAGATAATAGCTCAGCATACAGCATTACCTTACCTCTCCTCCACTAAGGTAGCAAAGATCAGCTGTTCAACAATGTCAACAAAGATCAGCTGTTCAACAATGTCAACAAAGATCAGCTGTTCCAACAATGTCAACAAAGATCAGCTGTTCCAACAATGTCAACAAAGATCAGCTGTTCCAACAATGTCAACAAGATCAGTCACAATGTCAAAAGATCAGCTGTTCCAACAATGTCAACAAAGATCATGTTCCAACAATGTCAACAAAGATCAGCTGTTCAACAATGTCAACAATCAGCTGTTCCAACAATGTCAACAAAGATCAGCTGTTCCAACAATGTCAACAAGATCAGCTGTTCAACAATGTCAACAAAGATCAGCTGTTCCAACAATGTCAACAAAGATCAGCTGTTCCAACAATGTCAACAAGATCAGCTGTTCCACAATGTGTAAGATCAGCTGTTCAACAATGTCAACAAGATCAGCTGTCAACAATGTCAACAAATCAGCTGTTTCCCACAATGTCACAGATCAGCTGTTCCAACAATGTCAACAAAGATCAGCTGTTCCAACAATGTCAACAAAGATCAGCTGTTCCAACAATGTCAACAAAGATCAGCTTCTCAATGTCAACAAGATCGGTTGTTCCAACAATGTCAACAAAGATCAGCTGTTCCAACAATGTCAACAAAGATCAGCTGTTCCAACAATGTCAGCAAGATCAGCTGTTTAACAATGTCAACAAAAGATCAGCTGTTCCAACAATGTCAACAAAGATCAGCTGTTCCAACAATGTCAACAAAGATCAGCTGTTCCAACAATGTCAACAAAGATCAGCTGTTCCAACAATGTCAACAAAGATCAGCTGTTCCAACAATGTCAACAAAGATCAGCTGTTCCAACAATGTCAACAAGATCAGCTGTTCCAACAATGTCAACAAAGATCAGCTGTTCCAACAATGTCAACAAAGATCAGCTGTTCAACATGTCAACAAAGATCAGCTGTTCCAACAATGTCAACAAAGATCAGCTGTTCCAACAATGTCAACAAAGATCAGCTGTTCCAACTAATCAACAAAGATCAGCTGTTCAACAATGTCAACAAAGATCAGCTGTTCCAACAATGTCAACAAAGATCAGCTGTTCCAACAATGTCAACAAAGATCAGCTGTTCCAACAATGTCAACAAAGATCAGCTGTTCCAACAATGTCAACAAAGATCAGCTGTTCCAACAATGTCAACAAAGATCAGCTGTTTAAACTGTCAACAAAGATCAGCTGTTCCAACAATGTCAACAAAGATCAGCTGTTCCAACAATGTCAACAAAGATCAGCTGTTCCAACAATGTCAACAAAGATCAGCTGTTCCAACAATGTCAGCAAAGATCAGCTGTTCCAACAATGTCAACAAAGATCAGCTGTTCCAACAATGTCAACAAAGATCAGCTGTTCCAACAATGTCAACAAAGATCAGCTGTTCAACAATGTCACAAATCAGCTGTTCCAACAATGTCAACAAAGATCAGCTGTTCCAACAATGTCAACAAAGATCAGCTGTTCCAACAATGTCAACAAAGATCAGCTGTTCCAACAATG
The DNA here is from genome assembly GCF_018991925.1 of Homarus americanus. Taxonomy (NCBI): domain Eukaryota; kingdom Metazoa; phylum Arthropoda; class Malacostraca; order Decapoda; family Nephropidae; genus Homarus; species Homarus americanus. The sequence goes on from NW_024731852.1 coordinate 7,155,179, forward strand.
TCAACAAAGATCAGCTGTTCCAACAATGTCAACAAAGATCAGCTGTTCCAACAATGTCAATAAAGATCAGCTGTTCCAACAATGTCAACAAAGATCAGTGTTCAACGGTGTCAACAAAGATCAGCTGTTCCAACAATATCAACAAAGATCAGCTGTTCCACTAACGTCAACAAAGAACAGCTGACTCCACAAATGTAAACATACAATAGGTGGCCCAATATCCTTAAACACAGATCAGCTGTTTCAACAATGTCAACAAAGATCAGCTGTTCCACTAACGTCAACAAAGAACAGCTGACTCCACAAATGTAAACAGACAATAGGTGGCCCAATAGGTAAACAGCAGATCAGCTTAAACACAGATCAGCTGTTTCAACAATATCAACAAAGATCAGCTGTTCCACTAACGTCAATAAAGAACAGCTGACTCCACAAATGTAAACATACAATAGGTGGCCCAATATCTTTAAACACAGATCAGCTGTTTCAACAATATCAACAAAGATCAGCTGTTCCACTAACGTCAACAAAGAACAGCTGACTCCACAAATGTAAACAGACAATAGGTGGCCCAATATCCTTAAACACAGATCAGCTGTTCCAACAATATCAACAAAGATCAGCTGTTCCACTAACGTCAACAAAGAACAGCTGACTCCACAAATGTAAACATACAATAGGTGGCCCAATATCCTTAAACACAGATCAGCTGTTTCAACAATATCAACAAAGATCAGCTGTTCCACTAACGTTAATAAAGAACAGCTGACTCCACAAATGTAAACATACAATAGGTGGCCCAATATCCTTAAACACAGATCAGCTGTTTCAACAATATCAACAAAGATCAGCTGTTCCACTAACGTCAATAAAGAACAGCTGACTCCACAAATGTAAACAGACAATAGGTGGCCCAATATCTTTAAACACAGATCAGCTGTTTCAACAATATCAACAAAGATCAGCTGTTCCACTAACGTCAATAAAGAACAGCTGACTCCACAAATGTAAACATACAATAGGTGGCCCAATATCTTTAAACACAGATCAGCTGTTTCAACAATATCAACAAAGATCAGCTGTTCCACTAACGTTAATAAAGAACAGCTGACTCCACAAATGTAAACAGACAATAGGTGGCCTAATATCTTTAAACACAGATCAGCTGTTTCAACAATATCAACAAAGATCAGCTGTTCCACTAACGTCAATAAAGAACAGCTGACTCCACAAATGTAAACAGACAATAGGTGGCCTAATATCTTTAAACACAGATCAGCTGTTTCAACAATGTCAACAAACGTCATCAGTTTCATCGCCAACAAAAGTCAACTGGTTATCCATTTGTCATCGATTGGCAGTAATAAAAGACAAGGTGATCCGAGCTTCTGATTGGTTTCTATTTTTAACTATGTCAACTCAACCAATCAATCACAGCTTCTCCCTCACACTTGTTTGTTTATATGATTGGGACAGTGTGTGTGTGTGTGTGTGTGTGTGTGTGTGTGTGTGTACAAAACTAAGACAATCTGGCCGCTAGTTTAATAAAGTCTTCTTCTTCTAACTCCTCATGTTCAACTATTTTTCGATTTTTTTGTTTTGTTTTTCTTCCCGACTTCAACACTTCAGATTATCGCGCTGATGCCTTTCTGATATTCCTTTACACCTTCCCCTTATTAACCTTCTTCTACTCCCGCGGTATCTAAAACACCTGAAGGAAAATATTGACCCAACACTCTCTCTCTCTCTCTCTCTCTCTCTCTCTCTACCACTCATATCCACGCAACACCTCTCTTAACTCACTCTTCCCACTCCATCACCACTCATTTCTTCTCCCCCTACACCACTCGTAAGGGCCTCTACACCTCTCCAAACTGTCTACAACACCCTCTCACTCCTCCCTCTCCATCACACCTACTCTAACCCCCTCTTAGACGACCCTTCAAGTATCGGTCTTCTCCAAAACTACTCCAGCTGACACCCTCCTTCAAACTTGGTATTTACACACACACACACACACACACACAAACACACATACACACACATCTCGGGTGCTGCCATGCTAAGGGGTGAGGGGGAGTAGTTACGGGGGTGAGGGGGAGTAGTTACGGGGGTGAGGGGGGTAAGGGAGGATGAAGAGGGTAAGGAATGATAAGGACGGTAGGAGGTAAGGGCAGGGGGTAAAGGTGGGGATAAGGAGGGTAGGGGTGAGGGAGATAAGGAGAATAGAGGATAAAGGGAGTTTAAAAGAAGGGTGGTCTGCTACCTATTTTTAATCTCCCTGGTTTAAAAACTTTCACCCTTCAAGAGAAAATAAATTAAATGAATGAATGAATGAATGAATGACAGTAAATTTTAAATCTTTCTTTTAGTCGAGGAAAGTTTTAATTAGAGGTTCCGGACTCGAGGCGAGGAAACAAGTACTTAATTCCTATACTTTTTTCCCCTAAGCCTAATATTACTGTACACAACCAGGTCTAAAAATAAACCCTGAAAATAGTATACGGAAATAAATGAAGAATTTTTTAGTATATTAATTTTGACAGAGTTAATTAAACCTTCAAGATAATGTCTGTGTTTTATTGATCTTTTCCTCGCTTATTTTAAATCATCAACTAACGAAATAGTTTAAAGGAAAACAAAAACACTGACTAGGAATATAAACAAGAATAATACTATCTGTACATCGGAAAAAGCCAAATTTTTACTATTAAAATTCTCTCTCTTTCTCTCTCTTTCTTCACTTACATGCGACTATTTCCTCTATCTCTCTCTCTCTCTCTCTCTCTCTCTCCCCCGTCATTTCCTCAAGGTCTCACCTATGATGTCAGAGAGAGAGAGAGAGAGAGAGAGAGAGAGAGAGAGAGAGAGAGAGAGAGAGAGAGAGAGAGAGAGAGAGAGAGTAGGTGACGAAATACAAGAGGAACGTGAATGGGAAAGAAACTGTTTACAAAGTAAAATAAGGCGTCAAAACAAGGACTGGAGGACACTGATGAAGGGGAGATGGAAGAGAACAGCTTGATGGAGAGGAGGAGAGACATGGAGAAAGAAGATGGACGGGATGACAAAAGGAAAGTCAAGTAAAGGATGAGATGAAGAAGAAGTTGCAGAGGTAAACGTCGTATTATATATTCTCCATATTCCTGCAGTCTTCTTCACTCCACACACACACACATTACTCTCCAAGAAGTCTTGGGTTCACCTTCTAATACTCTCCTTCTTGCATCCATTATATAAAAGCTTCGCCCTGTGTAATAATTTCGCCACACCGTTACCTCTGCCTGGTCCAGCCTTCTTAGACACTCTTCTCTCTCTCTCTCCTTATATTTATCAAGTATTTTCTTTCCCTGTTTTCATCTTCCCTGAGGTTCATCATTGATCCAGGTGTCAATAAATCCTCTCACCGATCGATATATATATATACACACTAGTATACAACACAAGATGAGGAATCATTATACTTACAGACACGGCATAAACTGGGTGGCAGACACACACACACACACACACTCACCTGAAACAGAGAGAAAACTTGTTATCAGGGAGAAAGTTTCTTTGTCAAACTACTAGGGAGTGTAAGAAAGTCACTTAGTGTGAAAGTTATACTGTGTCTACACTGTGAGTTTGGGAAGTAATGTCCTGCAGAAAGTCAGGGAGGTGGAGGATGGTACTGTGGGTGACACATGTCCTCGTGGGGTTTGTTGTGTAAGATAATAGTGAGAAAATTGTGTTATTTTGTGAAAGTATCGCCTTCTGGAGTATCTTACCTGGAGGCTAACAGTGGAAACAGACAAACTCGCTATACACATAAAGTAATAGAGAACATGAACTAGGGATCACTAGGCCGGAATACACCACACCTCCTACACCTACACCTGATCCACACCTCCTACACCTACACCACACCACACCACACCTGTTCCACACATTCTACTTCACACCTCCTACACTACACCACACCACACCTACACCTGTTCCACACATCATACACCACACCTCCTGCACCTACACCTGTTCCACACCTCCTACACCTGCACCACACCACACCACACCTACACCTGTTCCACACATCCTACACCACACCTCCTACACCGCCACCACACCACACATACACCTGTTCCACACATCCTACACCACACCTCCTACACCTACCCCACCTGCTACCTCACCACACCTCCCACACCTGTCCACACACCACACCTGTTCCACACCTCCTCCCATACACACCATCACACCACACCACCTGTTCCACACATCCTACACCACACATCCCACACCTCCTCCTGCACCACACACCACACCTACACCTGTTCCACATCATACACCACCTCCTGCACACCTGTTCCACACCTCCACACCTGCACCACCACACCACCCACACATCCTTGCACACCACACCACACCTACACCTGTTCCACACCTCCTACACATGCACACCATCACACCACACCTACACCTGTTCCACACCTCCTACACCTACACCTGTTCCACACCTCCTACACCTGCACCACACCTCCTACACCTGCCTGGGCCACCATATGTGTACAACGTTCAGGATATAATTATATATATCAGCGTCGTTTGATGTTACTCGCTGCTAAAAAAAAAATCAGCGATAAACTTATCTCATTACTCTCACCAGGTGGGAAAATTCTCGTTTTCTATGTCAACAAACACTTATAGGGGAGACTCGTGTGCAGCCATACAGAAAACGCGTTAATGGAATTCTTGAAGGAGAGTTGGTATATACTGCACTTTTCTGGGACACCCTATATAGACGTAGACAATAATACAATTTTAATGTAATAAATTCAAGAATGTTAAGTAATGAAAATCACAATAAAATCATAAGAGTAAAGGAGTGGAACAGAAAGTCAATCACAGTACAAGTGCCTTTACCTAAGACGAGAACAGTAGTTGGGCAGGGAGCTGACACACACACACGCACACACACACACACCGCCTCACACATTTACGTCAGACAAGTGGTAACACAGCCGCGGGGGGGAAGAAAAGGGTGAGTAAGACCTCTAACCTAACTCCAGGATATTTCTCCAGGCTCAAGGAACTGATGTGGAGTATGACAGGTCACACTCCAGCAACACACCAGTAGGTATACCAAAGACACATTATTAAAACAAAAAATAAATAAAATATAATAATGAATAAAATAAAAGATTTCAAGAGGAGAATTAATAAGTCATTGAGTGGTGGACCGGCAAGATGGACTTGTTAATTGGGCTGTTTATGCTCTACACAGAAAATGACAAGTACTGATGGGGTAACTGTACTAAACGTCAATCTCAGCTCCTTTACCGCATACCTGACATTTAAACAACACTCATCATATCTCTCTCTCTCTCTCTCTCTCTCTCTCTCGATCTTTCTGTCTCAGTTTTTTCCTTCCTATACAAACATGGTGATAAGCAGGTACAGACACATTCTCTTGAACTGTTAACCCATTATTACAGCTTAACTTTGTGTGGAGAGAGAGAAAATGTTACGAAAAAAAACAAGAAACATTAAAAGTTTAGCATAAATTTACATCTGACAAAATTCTCTACAAAAGTTCACCAAAATACCTTAATGTTTACAAAGTACATTACTGTGTTTTTTCCTTTTAGTTTTAAACTTCAACAAAATAAAATCTATCTACTTTTCCCCGTCGTTGAAATTCGGATAAACTTACAAACTTTGGGAATAATCTAAAATAACAGTCATTTACCTATACAAAATTACTTAAAACAAACCAAAATACCATAAATATTACTTATTACGATATAAATTTACGTAATTATATGAGAAAAATAATAACAATACAATTATTACTTATTAAACTTTTCATTAATGGTAACTAAAAGATGCACTTATTACTTAACACTATCATTATTATACACAAGCCGAGATAAACTTAAAACATAAAACATAACAAGAACAAAATTATAATAAAAACACAACAGAGTGAATAAAATAAAAGAGCAATAAACAAAAGCGAAGTTAAAATAAAAATATATATTGAATTCCCTAAAATACAACAGTAATATTCTTTCACATACACCATAATACAACTTTAAACTTCACTCAAAATAGAACAAAAAATAACCTTAATTAATAACAACACAACTCACAACAAATACAACTTACAGTACATACAACTACAAAATAATATCAACAATATTAAAATAAAAAAAAAATAACATCATCAAAAATACAATTATGGTCATCATAACTTATTGAAATCACGTAAAAAAATAGCATAGATAAATTAAAATATAAAATAGCGTAAGTAGAAAAAAATAGTACAGATAAAATACAATGTATGACAACTCACTTAAATCCCGCCAAAATAACATAAGATGCACAAAATAGCAAAAAGGAATCATTGAGTCAGCGGGAGGTGTTCACTCTCAAATGTCAAACTGTTGTTGCCGTTACTCTGGTTTATATCGAACACGGCTGTCTGCTTCCCTCCCGGACTCTGAACACGAATTGGCTGTTAAGCTGTCACGTACTCAACACCGATTGAATATTAAACGGTAAAACACTGGACTGGAATTAAGTTCGCACGGTAAACAATATTCGAGGGTGGAGGGAGGGAGGGAGGGTTTGTAATGCCTGTTGCTGAGAATGGGATTGGTTGAATTAAATGTGACGTGGCGGGCTAGGACTGGTTGATTTGGAAGTGACGTGGAGGGTTAGGATTGGCTGATTTAGAAACGACGTAACATGGCGGGTGGGGATTGGCTGACTCATGTTGTAACCTGGTAGGTAAGGTAAACACGAGAGGGACAGATACTCATACAAAACACAGCCATTGACGATACCGACGAGAGAGAGAGAGAGAGAAAGAAAGAGAGAGAGAGAGAGAGAGAGAGAGAGATAAACGAGGGGCGAATCGAATAAGGATAGGAGAAAAGGGGTCAAGTTTCCTCCCCTTTAGTGACGTCCTATGGCCAAAGGGGGAAACAGGGGAACCTGGATCTTAGCCAACCCCTTTCTAGTATCACCTCCTCCCCCCCTCGACACCCAATACCACCCCCTTCCCCTCCTCCCCCCAGTACCACACCCTCCCCTCCCACCAACATCTCTCTATTCCTTTCTTCCCCCAGGATTATCTTCGCCTTACAATAACGCCTCCTCTTTCTTTCTCAGTATTAACAATAGTAATCGCTCCATTTTTTCCCATAGGATTACCTGGGCCTTGTAATTAACCCCCCTCCCCCATTTTTTCCCAAGGATTGATTTCATTTTTCCCTCTTATTTTATTTTCCTGGAATTATCTTAAAAAAATTTCCATATGCTTGACTTTAAGTGGGTTTTTTCTTCATATTATTCCTTAGTTTTTTCTAGATTTTTTCCTATTTTCCTATTTTTGTCGTATTTTCAAATTTCTAACATTCTCTCTATCAGGTTCTAAGACACTACTAATATGCTATAGGTCGTCCTGGGAATCAAACACACCATTAACGAAATCTTTATACGCCATAAGAACTTAAGGAGTCTGCAATAGACGGGTTGGCCTGTGCAAGTGTGCATGGCAGCTCCTGTCGAGAGTTACTACCACTCTCTATCATCCATGAATCTATCTAGCCTCCTTTTAAAACTTTCCAGAGTTCCCGCACTTACTACAAAGTTGCTAAGCTTGTTCCACTCGTCCACCACCCTATTTGTGAACCAGTTCCTTCCTATCGCCCTCCTAAACCTAAACTTATCCAACTTAAATCCGTTGCTCCGAGTCCTATCCTGCTCGGATATTATAAGAACTTTATCTATATTCCCTTTATTGATTCCTTTCACCCACTTAAATACTTCTATCATATCTCCCCGCACTCTTCGTCTTTCTAGGGAATGCAAATTTAGTTTCTTTAACCTATCCTGATATAGTAGGTTTCTAAGTCTCGGAATTATTTTCGTCATTCTTCGCTGCACCGACTCCAGTGAATTGATATCCATTCTATAATAAGGGCACCAGAACTGAACCGCATAATCGAGGTGCGGCCTGACTAGCGCAAGATATAGTTGCAATCAGACCTCTGCACTGTTACTACTTCCACTTCTACATATAAAACCTAATACTCTGTTTGCCTTATTTCGAACATTAACGCACTGTTTTCTAGGCCGTAGGTTCGGGCTTACAAGCACCCCAAAGTCTCTTTCACAAGTCGACTTCTCTAAGTTGATGTTGTTAAGGCTGTATACATTATAAGTATTTGTTCTTCCAATACGCTGCACTTGCTGGTGTTGAATTTCATTTGCCATTTTTCTGACCACTCCTGCAGTAAAATTTAAATCCTCCTGTAGTGCATTTGCATCCTGCCCCGAATTTATATGTCGCCCTATTTTGGTGTCATCCGAAAACTTCCTTATGTCACTGCTGATCCCAGTATCTACATAGTTTATGTAGATTATGAACAAGAGTGGGCCTACTACTGACCCCTGGGGAACCCCACTGGTTACACAGCCCCACTCAGATTTAACACCATCTACGCTGACCCTCTGCGTTCTATCGGTGAGCCATGATTTTATCCAATTTAAACTTTCCCCTAGATACCATGAGCCTTAACTTTTCTCAGAAGCCTCTGATGCGTTGGTCATACTAGGAGTAAAAAAAAAAAACACAATTTATTTTTTTGGGGTAGGACATACCATTAGCCTTTTATGGTATATCCTGTGAAAAAAAGAAAAGAAATAAACTCGAGGAATTTTTTTCTAGCATGATTTAATGCCTTTAGGGATGTCAATCCTTGGAGTAAAAAAAAGGAATCGGCTAGGTTTTTTTTTTCCCTGATAGCGTTAGATGACTTACTGGACGTTTTTCCTAAGTGACTGACTGACTGTCCGACCAAAAGATATTTTCTGTGCTGTACTGTCTGACGTTATACCCCCCTCCCCCCCCCACCCCTTCCCCCAACTCCCACTTCCCAACAACGTGGTGTTTAAGTTAATCCTACTGACTTCTTTTTTTCCCCAGGACAGTCTATCTATTATATTGCTGCGACGAGTATACTGGAAGAAGATTATTATCATCCCATGTGGCACCTTCTGGTATAAGATCATCCTAGGATTAAAACGTTCTTAAGACGAGGTGTTTCTTTACAGCTGAATGATTATAAACTTCCTGACGCTATGTAGTTAAAACCTTTCTTTTTTAAAACAATATAATAGTTTCCCTACGATAACCAATATAAAATTTCCACCTCATTCTTTCTACTTAATTAACGTTGTATTTATATTTTTACTTATTCTCATTTGTCTTATTTTTATCGGTTGATTTTTTTGGTTATTTTATATAATCTTTCACTTTTAATCGTCCCATTTATCTTCTTTTATCGAGGTTTCTCACCATTTTTGCCTTTTTTTTATTTATTTCATCGTTCATTCAGTGTAGTCAACTTCCTCCTGTTTCATCACTGTCAACAAATGCATGAATCCGTCTCCATCCTCCCCCGCCCGTTCGTGATGGATGTTTACGTTTTTGAGAACTCCCCTCCAAACATTTCGCCAAAAACCAATCTCTCTCTCTCTCTCTCTCAAGCCATCTTTCCCACAGCTGCCGCCGCCTCGTACATATAACCCAGAATAAAATATAAATTAAGATGAATAACGAATAGGGATAATGTGATGAATGGAAAGTGGGCGGAGACGGCGATATATCAAGGGATTCGAACCGCGGACGTGAAATTTGTCATGCATGGCTCTGCTCACAGCAGCCGCGGCGCTGGTGATCCTGGGATTATAATAAAATTTCCAAAGAGCGTTTACTGGGTGTGGTAATGTAAGGCTTTACTTAAAAGGACAATACTACTACTACTACTTCTATTACTACTACTACTAACTGTTCGTGTTCTGGGTAATAAGTTCAATATACAGGAGCGAACACAAACACCAGTATAGTTTGTAGGTTCGATTTACTGGATAAGAGATATGTACACAAAGGGAGTAGTGCTCTTCGACCTGTCCACTGGTCAACTGCTCTATAGACGACGTATGGCAAGTGAGACATTAACAGCTTCCATACGTCGCCAGGCACATTAATTAAGCATGTGGGACATCTTAAATATATTGCCACACGCTACTAGCTAGGCTGAATAAATAGTACATAAATGGAGCACATACATAAAATACATAGCATAATATAAATACAGCATACAGAATATACATACACTAACTACTATTACTACTACTAACTACTACTACAAATAATAATAATAAAAGGTAAACTCCCCTCAGCACCATCACACACAACATATCTTTCCATACCATGAACTAAAACAGCATCCAATAACCAATGTAGATCCCAACTCTTCCTTACACCATCATCCACACTCTAACACCCACCTATACCCACAACATCTTCAATACACCATGACACACACACACACACACACACCCCAACGAATCTATCACTAACAAGTCTACGGACTTGGCGCACCCACATTCAACCACAACACCCACCTACACCCACATTTTCTTCAATACACTTATCATACACCTCAACACCCATCTACACTTACAATAAACCATCACATTCACCTACACCCATAATACACCATCGCACACACAGCCCAACACCCACCTATACCTTAAAACACACCATTACAGGTCATTCCAGATACACCACAGGCAAGATCACATCAACACCGCCTCCAAAAAACTCCTTCCTTAGCTTATATTTTTAAGATGATTCGATAGTGTGTGTTGACAGGAATCCTCAAAACACTGTCGACTCACGCCCAAATTCTACCCTGGGTAAAGAGTGAGTTTATGGAGTGGGTGGGTGGGTGGGTTGGGAAGACTACCTAGATATTGAGCACCCCAAGGTATAGCGCATCATCCCCCCTCGTCCTGTCGGGGTGTATCGGAAATCCATCGACAGCGTGCTATCGGGGAGGCCTCGGGTGTCGGATTCGGAAGCCCGAGGGGGAGGGAGGAGAGAAGGAGGGGAAATACGAGGGGAGAGGTGGTGGAGGTAGGTGATGGTGGGGAGGTGGGTGAGAGGGAGGGGTAGGGGAGTACGAAGGGTTGGGGAGGGGAAGGGAGGGAGGGAGGGAGAGAGGAAGCGGTAGGGGAGGGAGGGAAAGAGGGGGAAGAGTGAGTGGGCCGAGCCTCGAGTCTATCACTTTTCCATATTGAACTTGATAGGAGAGTTGACGTGTTTCCAGTTAAAAGGTTTTTACTTTTTTTTTTCCTCCCACAGGTCATATGTGTGTGTGTGTGTGTGTGTGTGTGTGTGTCTGTGTGTGTGAGGTTTCATGGACGCTACAGCATTACAAAACTTATACACACAGCTACAGAGATCTAAACACTTTTATACCATGTGTGTGTGTGGACATCTGACACATATGATCAAAACATGATATAATTAAATAAATCACATGACTCCAGGTGATACATCAGATACATGACGAATTACCCACAAAATAAATCTTATGTGACACGTAAAAAAGCCAGCGTCATATATGTGTAGATGAGAGAGACGGGTTCCACATGTGTGAGGGGATGATGACACATATATGGGCAGGTGAGGAAAATTGACACACCGGAGCAGGAGAGGTGAGAAGTATTAACTACACCTACATATAATCTGACAGGTGTACGGCACATATGTGTAGGTATAATTATAGGGGGATTCACATATATACATACATACATACATACATACATACACAAATACATACATACAAATACAGTAACAGTGTGTGTGTGTGTGTGTGTGTGTGTGTGTGTGTGTGTGTATGTGTGTGTGTGTGTGTGTGTGTGTGTGTGTGTGTGTGTGTGTGTGTGTGTGTGTGTGTGTGTGTGTGTGTGTGTGTGTGTGTGTGTGTGTGTGCGCGCGCACTTTAACACTACATGTACGTCATAAAAATATATCATTCTTTTATCGTTTTGGCTCGTCGTAAAAATGTGTCCTAAAAGATGATATCCTTTGAAGTTCTTTTTTCCTCTTTCCCCCAAGATGAAATTTTTCCAGGAGGTAAAACTCTGACTTCACCACACCGACAAAACAAAACTTTCTTGACTGTTCCTTTAACTAAGTTGTGGTGGAGGAGAAGCGCGCACACACACACACACACACAAACACACACACACACACACACACACACACACACACACACACATCAATGATGCCCTAAGAGAAACCCCTGCTCGCTGGAAATATGTCGACGACTCCACCATTGGGATCAGCGTCAACAATTCTGCTCCCAACTATACCGCCCTTCAGGATTTATTGAACAGTCTCCAAAACTGGGCCACCAACAACCATGTCACCATCAACCATACCAAGACCATGGTTATGCACATCAACCTCTCCTCCGACATGTCCCACCTCCTTCCATTACTCTAGGTCCGAACACACTCCAGGTTGTAGATTCCACGAAGCTCCTCGGCGTCACCATAGACAACAAACTAAATTGGAAACCACACGTCAGTGAAGTTATCAAATCCTCCAGTTTCCGTCTCCACCTCCTCCGCCGACTCAAGTCCCTCGGAGTTCCTGCACACGAGCTCCTCAGTGTTTACACAACATTCATACTTCCCAAGCTCACCTATGCCACCTGGTCCTCCTCCCTAAATGCCACACAACGTAAACACCTAGAAAAAGTGCAAAAGAGGGCATGCAAGATTATTCTCTCCCCTTCCTACTCCACATATCAAGAAGCGCTCAACACACTGACCCTTTCGACTCTCACTGACCATCACCACGACCTCATCTGCAAATTTGGTAAGAAGCTTCTACACCATCCCGACACCGGCTCCTACTACCACCTGAGATCCCTAGCCCGAGAATTGCTGTTCGACACCACAACCGCATCCAGCCCATACGTGCACGAACTGATCGCTATAAGAACAGCCCAGTCCCAACCATTGTAAAAATTATCAATAACTTGTAATAAACCAGTGTATTCACTCCCAGTAAACACTACTCCTTGCACTGTCACTATGTTGAAATGAACTGTAGTTTGAGCTTTTCCCCATCTAGTTATTATATGTCTTATTTGTGTCACTTATGTTACTTGTATATTATTTGTAATTCGAACCCATTCCCCAAATATGTAACTGTATATTTTCAGCCTTCTGGCTGCCAAGCTCTTTCAATAAACCGTTAATTATTATTATTATTATTACACACACACACACACACACACACACACACACACACACACACACACACACACGTTTCTATATAATTAATTACCATATGGCTAACACCGTCTCAAAAACAAGTCAGGCCAAATATACGTACAGACACACTAACAGATGGACACATATAACACTATATAACACTCCTTCCATATTAAGTGCGGGGTATAAAAAAGTCGTTCGTGATTACATTTACAACATACAAGATAAATCTGATAAATCCTGTGTCTCAGATGTAGACACACCCTCTCAATGACTCCCTGCAGGTGTGTGTACTCGTATGACGTGTACACACTCCAGGACTGATTACCGTGTATAAATATGGGGATATGTACACGTGGTTGGAGGAGGGGGAGGGGGGCTGTGTAAGGTTTTCTATATGATGTATTACTACAATAATACATTATACAACACGTCCTCTACAAAATATACATAAACAATTTATTCTACCAAGCGGAAAACAATGAAAGAGAAAACACAATATGAATCACGGAAATATGTAGAGTTCATGTATAATATATTTATTTGTTATGTATAATATGAAGACGGGGAATATCTAGATAATATTTGTTCGCTATAACAATAACAATAATAATAACAATAATAATAATAATAATAATAATAATAATAATAATAATAATAATAATAATAATAATAATAATAATAATAATAATAATAATAATAATAATAATAATAATAATAATAATAATAATAATAATAGTAATAATAAAGAGTAAAAATAATAACGATATAACACAATGGTACAAATAAAACATCTCTAAATAAGAAGCAAGAAACATCACGTAACGTCTCCGCCCATCACCCTCTCGGATCACGTCTTAAGAAAAAATACAGAATTCATTTTTTTTCCGTTTTTTCCTTTCTCCCGAAGTGATCACTGAAGCCGAAGGAAGGAATGGAAAGACGGCGATAATTTACATCTCTTTCTCGCCTCTGACAAACCTCCGTTATGGCGTTGATGGGGGAGAGGGGAGGGGGGAGGTGGTAGTGGTTGTTGGTGTGGGGAGGTAGTTGTGGTTGTTGTGGGTGTGCGTGGTTGCTGTAGGTGGGTAGCTGGGTGAAGGTATTGGTAGGGGATGGTGGACGTGGTTGAGAGTAATGGGAGGCTGGAATCGTCTCTCTCTCTCTCTCTCTCTCTCTCTCGTCTCTACCAACCAGCGTGTAAGGGAGTCTGGGGAGGAAGGGGGAGAGGGAATAGGTGGGGAAGTCATGTGAATAGGAAAAGTAGGGGAAGAGGGGGAAGAGAGGGAGAGTAAGGAGGGGGAGGGGGAGAAAGGTGGGGTAGACTTATATAGACCACCGCTGCCAGATGGAACAAAAATAATCCTTCCCTCGGCCATATTAAAAAAGTCTCCTATAGAAGTTTGCTAATTGGATTAAATGGGAAACTTTAATAGTCTTTCGGGAAGAGGAGAGCCCGGGTTAATACAATCGCATAGTCTATAAATATAATGGCAAGGCTATGACGGGGAAGGAGGTATACCTGCACTGTTTAATATTCAGGCAAGTCAGGTGTGTAAATGGATATCGGTTTTGGTGAGGGTATGTATAAGTAAATATTAGTAATAATAATAATAATAATAATAATAATAATAATAATAATAATAATAGTAATAACTGCAGCAGCAAACACTATAGTAATGATAATAACATCAAATTTCTAAGTCATGAAGCAGAGTTATGAAAGGACGTAGGAATTGGCGCACACACACACACACACACACACACACACACACACACACACACACACACACACACACACACACACACACACACACACACACACACACACACACACTTAAAATCGTGACAGTGTGTGAAAAAAAATTAGACTCATGACACCTAAAATCTGGCAGGGAAAAAATTAATTGTTTACCTTGTGATGAATGGGTGACATGTTGCGTCAAAATAAAACGTAACTCATGTCGAGCACATTTTCTGTGGACCAACACTCGGAACAGCCCCATTCGTTACTACCCTGGGAGCCAATCACAGCTCAACAGGTTCATCGCGGGCGGCTGTGACAGGGAGATCCAGCACGGTTACCTAAATTGTTGTAGCCGCCCCCCCCCCACTCCCCCTTCACCCTTACCCCAGATAGAGTTGTGCCACGTTACACAGGTATCACAACTCAGGTAAATAAAGACAAAATCGTTTAATTATCGAACTCGTCCAGCAGGTCTCGTTCGAATAATGAAGTGTTTCCTAAGTTTCTGGACGGGCAAACATTTCGTAAGGACGGGGAGAAGGACAGTCGGACGGAAAGACGGACGGACTTCAATAACTAAATAACCTTCGTGTTCAATGGCAAGACTTAAAGAACTATTAAACTTCATCTCTTTATTACATTATTTACCTGAAGGCAACATTAATAAATTACTATATAATCCAAGCCTCACTGAACCTTGACCTCCAGGTAGACAGAAAGAAAGAGAGTTACACCACTTATTACTGAACCTTGTATACGAACCTGTGTATATGATGACTGAGAACCTGTTATTTAAAACCTCTATATTACGATGACTCACGTAACAAGTCTTCAATTAAACTACCAAATTTTCCGATATAACGACACTTACCTCCAACAACATGAGGCTTTGAATCCATTACTGAGATTTTTCTCTCTTCCGTTTAGAATCATCACCCCAAACAGACTGTGTCGATACAAGAGTCAGAGACTGGTACCAAAAAAATGACTGAAAAATCAATTAATGTTTTGAAGATATTTTGAATCTAACTCGTCATCCAAATTATATTAACCATCTGGGTACAGGGTGTCTCTCTGTGCTGAATAAAGTAATAAAAGTGGCGTCCAGTAGTGAAGATTTAACTCGTTCACTAAAGACAACACGAGATTAAGCCAAGACAGACAACTAAATATAACAAGACCTTAACGAGTACAGTAAAAACCCTCCAAGATCACAACTACTGTACACCTCGATCAACAATTCCCACAATAATCCAATATCGAACCTTTCCGTCAACCTATAAATTGAGAGTGAATTTCCACGAATCAGTGAAGGTGGCAGCAAAACGTCTTGAGAATAAGATGAGGGACACAGCTAGACGAGAACTCATCACCACCTGAACTAAGAGTTAACTCACAGACGCAGGGGAGCGGAAGGGAGAGTTGGGTCTAGCCTTGAGGGTACATCTTGATATTTCACTTACTCATTTGTGATTCAGAACAGATTAGGTTGACAAGCTTCCGTGTTACCTGTACTATACTCACCTTGCGCCTGGTGTGGGCTAGTTAGAAGGGAGGAGGAAAGGGAGGAAGTGGGGTGCTAGCTGAAAGGGGGGGGGTAGGGGTGACTGGGAGGGAGCGAGGGAGGAAGGGAAGAGAAAAGGAAGGAGGGAGTTTAGATGGAGAAGGTAATACCTGCTCGGGTAAGTGGGTTAAAGATGATGATGATTGGAGGAATGGAAAAGTGGGAGAGGTGGAATATGGTGAAAGGGAAGTAGGGGAAAAGGGAATGATATGGGAGGGGATAACAGAAAAAATGATAGGATGATAATAGAGAGAAAGGATGGTACAGAGAGAGTAAGAGGAGGGAGGAGGGGAGGGGGTAAGGTAAAGGGGAAGAGAAGAGAGAAGATCAGAAGGATGAAAGAGAAGAGACAGTGCCGAGGAAGAGGTACAGGAGAGAGGAGTGTTAGTGAGAGAGGAGGGAGTGGAAGTGAGGAACGAGGAAGTGGAAATGATGAAGGAGGGAAGTGGAGGGATTGAAACATATTCATTTACATAGACTCTCTAATTTACATACAAACAGAAAACTTTTGGCAGTATGTGCGTATCGGGAGTAGCAGCGAGATTATTCATACGTAAAATGCGATATACACGGAGATCATCTTGAACTGTATGCAAATGAGGGACGTTTACTCCAGGCGACCGATCCTTCAGCTGGTATATTTCACATGGTCTATTGAGACAAATAAACTTTTAAGTGTTTATATAGTCAGACTGTGTGTGTGTGTGTGTGTGTGTGTGTGTGTTTTATGAATTTATATTTTGATTCCACAGTCGCTTTCAGAATCCACAGAAAAGACATTAGATCCCATTGTCAAACCCAATACCATAAACTATCATCAAAAACAAATGAAAGTCACCTCAACCCTCTATAGATACATACAGATCCAACTCCTTATAATGACAGCCTTCTGTGAAAACCTATTGGATCCTCTTAAATACCTACAGGATCCCACAGCAGAGCATCCAATACCACTTGGCATAATCGCAGCGCCCCGACTAAAGGGAAGGGGATCACTTCACATATGAGAGTGATTAAATTTAAGTATGACTGAAATTGGTTGGCAGTGATGAGAGATGTGTGTATTTGGAGATAGTTGACAGTGAGGGCGGGAGAACTATGTGTAGTGTAGACAGAACGACTCCATTTTCTGTGAGTTAGAGAGAAAACAACAATGGGAAACTAAAGAAATCTATGAATTTTTGTATCATAAGTAATAAAAAAAAGAGGAAAATTAAAACAAAAGGGAATTTCTACGATTTTCTGCATAAAAGATGGAAGATATAAAAAACGGGAACTGTCAGGTGTCCAGCATATAAATTGGGAATCGCGGGAAAGGCGAAATTTTCTTTGATTTGGCAGCATAAAAAGTGGGACCATTGTAACATGATTTTTTTTTTAATATGGAACATAAAAACAGGAAACTATGGGAGATACGGAGTTCCTGACAACCCACAACATGATCAGGAAACGCTTCTATTTTCTGTAACTTGCCAAAACAAAACAAGAATCATCATAGATTAAAAATAATTCCTTTGATCATCCGGGAAAAAAATGAAGACTACACAAAAAAAAATTCAAAAATAAAGCACAATAAACTAAGTAAAACGAGAATATACGTAAAAACCACAGGATAATAACGGAGATTTTGTACTTCAGGTTCACACGCGTCAGGAGGGGCGGCAAGGACATGGCAGCACTACAAAAACAAACACTGGGTCACAATGTTTAGAGGAAAATTAGATATACATATGAAACCAGAGGAAACTTTTAACTGTCGTATACAGTAACGAGAGACAACCCTGGACCTGTTTGGTGAGTTTTAGTATGTTTTGTTTGCTTAGAAGAACCGCTATATATATTCTTTACCCTGTAACTTAAGACATACAAATGAGACACAAAGGTAACTCCCATACTTACACTCGTACAGTAATAAACACACACACACACACACACACACACACACACACACACACACACACACAATACCATCGACCTAGCCAGAAATCTTAGCCAGGCGAAGCTGTTACCGTCAAGATTTCTGTCACGTTTGCCGTCAGGGAGGAAGCAGGGGCGTATGGGGCAAGGCAGGGCCCTGTCAAATACGTGTTCCCTGCCGATGGTTCCCTTGACAGGCACTTGACAGCTATCTGACAGCAAGACGGGGGGAGGGGGCAGTGTGGGAGCCAATAGATAAACTAGAGATGTACACGAGTCTTCCCTGAGTGCTACAGCTGTGGGAATATTATCTTTAAACTCAGGGTAATGACGAGAACTGAAAACAAGTGTAGTTATGTTTGATAAAGGGAATTCTATCTGTACACTGTAACTAGTGAGAGAGAAGTGTAGTAAACAGATCAAGAGGGTAACAAAGGTTCAAATAAAACGGTGCCATGATATTCTTTTCCATGTGGGACAGAACTACAAACAATGGCTGTACTTGAGAGAGGGAATTGTATAGCTTCAATCTCTTTCCTTCAGGTGATATATTCCTTTGTAAACAATATGATATACAGGTCGAGAGACACCTTTGTTACCTGCCTGCCGTCTTGATGTTCCTTATATAGACTAACACTGTACTCTCTCTCTCTCTCTCTCTCTCTCTCTCTCTCTCTCTCTCTCTCTCTCTCTCTTTCCTACATTTCACACTTATCTAAAACTTCTCCCTTCACCTATCTTGCCACACTCCCTGTTCCCTCACTACTCTCCCAAAATTCTTTCCTCCTATTCCCTTCCTTCTCTACCTAAATTTTCCCCTTTTCCCTTAAACTCTCCAGACTCTTTCCTCTTCCTCTCCTTCTACTCTCACCACTCTCTTTCCTTCTATTCTTCCTCTATCCACTATCTACGCTCCTCCCTTCTCCCTCTCGAACACCTCCCTACATCTCTCCTTCCCTCCCTACTCTCTCCAAACTCCCCCCACCCCCACTTCCTTCCCCCACCCCCACTTCCTTCCCCCCCACTTCCTTCCCCCCTCCCTCCTCGTGTTTGTATGCCGCTCCTGTTCCTTGAGATTATCTAATAATCGTATAATCGGCCCTCGCTTCCTCCCTCCTCAATGTGACCATAGATACGAGTGTGTCCTTGTTTACGAGTTGGCCAGCTCTCTCTCTCTCTCTCTCTCTCTCTCTCTCTCTCTACTTTCCATCCCATTAAAACATTCCTTTCCCATCCTTGCTCCTCCCTCTCCCCATCGACTCACTTACTTCCCTCTCTTCACTCCCCTTTTCTCTTTCCCTCTCACTCGTTCTCTTCTTCCTTTCCCTTCCATTCACTCCTTTCATCTCCCTTCCTTTCTTCTCCTCTCCTCCCACTCACTAACTTATTTCCCCCTTTCCTCCCCTCCCACTGACTCCAACCTTCCCGTCCCATTCGCTCCCTTTCCCCTCTTATTCGTCTACCATTCCCTCTTCCCTCCCACTCACTCCTTCCCCTTTCCTCGCGCTTACTCCTTTCCTTCCCTCTCCCCCACTCCTTTCCTTTCCTCCCCTTCCACTCACTCTTTCCCTCCCCTCCCACTCACTTCCTTTCCGTTCCTCCCATCACACTCTCTTTATGACTCCCTTCTTTCATCGTATTTTCTCCCCCACATCCCTTCCACACTGCACTGCCCTTCTTCCCCTGCTCCATCCCACGCTCTATTAACAACCCCTTTTCCACTTCCCTTCTCATGTCTTCTTTTTCTTCTGGGAAAGGACTTCAGAAACTGTCCAGAAATCTATAATTCAGAAGCAGGCGAAAGCTAGGAGCAGCTAAGAGAGACTAGGAGGGGCTGGGAGAGGTTAGGAGGGGCTGGGAGAGGCTAGGAAGGTCTGTGAGAGGCTAGGAGAGGCTGAGACTAAAAGCAGCTGAGAGCAGCTCAGTGAGGTAGGAACTACTATGAGCGGCTAGGAAAGGCTAGGAGCGAAGTCTTACGCCAGGAGCAGGGTGGAAAAACCATGGTAATTGCAGATTTTTTTTTCTCCAAATAAATCTTTGTAGTGGATAATGTTTTTTCCTTTGAGCTTTGACAAATTCAATTATATTTATATTTCATATTTATTTCAAGAACTGTGCAGTACAATATAGTTTCATTATAAACTAGTTGAACAGTATTTAATTTAAATTCCTGGTTTTCTAATTACTATTATTTTTTTTTGTAATATACAGTATGATCTTGTCTTCATATATAATAACACAACTAGTTTAAGGAATTGGTAACATTGTGACAGTAACGACAACAATAACAATCGAGGTCAAATAAACTTCTTAAATGAAGACTCAAAATTTACAAATTATTCAATACTTGAAAAATTTGAGTGACTTAAAGGAAAATTCAATGATAAAATAATAATAATGTAAACTCCTCAAACTAGTTGCATTATGGTGTATCGAGACACAATCATACTATATACGTACAGGGGAGGAGGTAACAGAACAACGTCGCATTCACAAAGACACGAGAAATTTATCCATGTAAATACAAACAAACACAAACAACCAATCAACCAAGGAAAACAAACTCGATTCATCTCTAATCCACGAAGGAGTATAAGGATCACAACAAAGCATCCCCCCAAATGCCACCACCTATTGCGATCTACTCCTATAAACAAAGGTTTTGACCCCCCACGTCCTTCCTGATCACCACAACCCCACAAACTTATCTCGGGATTCACCATCATTCTTGTGTTGTTGTTGTCGTTGTATATGCTGTTGTTGTTGGTGCTCATATTGTTAATGTTGTTGTTGAGGTTGTTGTAGATATTGTTGATGTTGTTGTCGTTGTTATTGTTGATGATGATGTTGATTTCGTTAAAGTTGTTGTTGATAGTGTTATTGTTTTATTTGTTTTTGAAGAAAGTTTACAAGTAGTAAACCTTAAAACAAAATCTTTAATCCAGTTTAAAGGTAAGAATATTGTATCCACTGTCGTAACTAACATGCGTTCTCTTACGTTCATTGAAGATATGATATTTTAACTCCTATCGTAACTAAGGCTGTTAATAGTTCACATACGATAAAACTCAAGATAGTTAAAAAAAATTCAGGAAGGCGAAAGTATAACTCTCATATCATTGTGTGTAATGAATAAGACTGGGTGTACTAATAATGGGGGATTAGGTTAGGATTTGGGTTAGGTTAGGTTGGATTGGGTAAAATATGGCGTCAAGTACAGATATTGAAGGTGAAATTATTTCTGTCCTTTTCAGTGCTGGAATGTGAAATTATTTTTATTTTGTTTCTATTATTTTCAACCTTTTATTGGATTATATTTTTTGGAGGTCAGGAGAGTCTATTTTTAACTTAGCGAACAAATTAAAGGGAATAGCTCTGATATTTTTGTTATTGCAGATGTTCACCAATATTATATCAACGTTTTACTACTACTATCTACTACTAACTACTACTACTACTACTACCAATATTATAGTCTGTTCACTCAAGCTTGCTACTGAGATCTTGGGGCCAGAGTGTAACAAGGCAGCTCATTGGTTGGAGGACAGACACAATCACCAGTACAGTTCTTCAGTATTTAATCTATCATGTTTATATTATGATATTTTACAGGATAATAACACACATGGTAAATACACTTACATATTTCAAAGCATATCACACACACACACACACACACACACACACACACACACACACACACACACACACACACACTAAACCGATCACATTAGCCTCCCCTACTCAGTGTTGCTAATGGCAGTAGTGACGTAACAAAATGAATCTCCACACACACACACACACACACACACACACACACACACACACACACACACAGAACTATTTGTTAGGATCATCCTTAGCAATGATGCGCCGGTCATCATTCATCATTATTTAATCTACGTTCATCTTCTTCTCGTAAAAAAGTGGGGATGGGGAGGAGGAAGGAGGAGGGGAGAGGGGGTGGAGGTGGGGAGGGCCAATAATAAGGAGCTAAAACAGAAGAACGAAGAGAATGGGAAAAGATGGAAAGAAAGTAGCTCAGTGGAAGGGAAGGAATATTGAGAAGAGTTTGTAAAAAATCCTTACACTGGAGAGAAAGAAAATGGAATATAGAATAAACGGGACCTGAAAGAAAGAAGAAAAAGAAAGAAAGAAAGAAAAAGACAATAATCAAGATCCCAAAAGTATATCCCATGATCGGAACATCCCCCCATCATACTATAAGATCAAAATTATAATAAACCTGAAAAAAATAAAAAATAAAATCTTCAAATTGAAAAAATGATAATAAGGATTTAGCTTCACAATTCAAGGGAAAAAATGAAGATGAGGGAAAGAAAGAAATTAAGTGGTATTTTATTTCCATATTTCCATACCATACAGTTAGTGGCGAGGAAAAAAAAATCTTGCACTTTTTTTTCTCCACTGGGTAAAAAAATTAATTAAGACAAATTCTAAATACTTCTAGACTTTTTTTCTAGGAGGCATAAGTTACGTAAGGAGATGAGACTGTAGTATTTATTATACATTTTTCCCAGGAAATTTGTTCATAAATGGAATACGACTTTTACTTCAGTTAATTTAATATAACCTCCCCATAGTGTTGACGTCAGAATATAAGGCGAAATAGGAAGCCAATTAATCTATTTAACTACTCTGTCTTTATTTTTCCTTAACAACATTAAAAAAATCTAGTAATAATTAAATCCATATACAGTAACTACCATTCCACCATTTTCTCCTGATATTAAAAAAAAATAATTACCCAATCAACCCATTCAGTAATTACCACTCAATCACTTCACCATGACATCACCCCATCTTAAAATCCGTCTACCACGTACCAACACAGATTCCTTTAAAACTCTGTACTACTGATATACACACTATTAACAACATCATGAGAATGGTTACATCGTTGGTATAACACATATATCCTATAAACCGTCGTATATATAATCGTATAAGATATAAACTACCAAACAGCTTATTAAATAGTTATAAAGGTCAAGGTTAAAGAACTTGTCCACAGTTCGACTCATAGAATAATCCTCTATTCCTGCCACCATTTTCATAAATTTAAAATGGCTGTGTATATATATTTTACTATGACTCCACTTACAGGTGAAAAGTAATGTGATAAGTATATATATTATTCATTCTAGTTTACTTAGATTTTAAAAAGAATTAGTAATCTGATAAGTAAGACCCCCAAGAGTACAATGTCATCACAATCAGGAAACTAGTCATTATTATCTATGGGTTAAAACACAGTGACCAATGATAAAATAATACAAAATAAAACTACAAAAACTAAGAAATAATAATGATAAAACTGCATAATTAACAAACAAATTATACCATTTAACGAATAAACAACTAAAGCATATATAATATCAAATAAAAATACAAACATAGAACGAAAAAAAATCGGTATAAATTAAATAACTAAAACCTAAAAAAATTAAATAGAAATCTTGATATTTACGCCACAACAAGTCACTCTCAGGTCAAAATCGAGGTGCCCAAGACTTAAGAGACGCTGAAACTGTACGCAGCTTGACGCCAGATCCTCTTTCAGGTGTGCAGGGGACTCACTGAAAGCGTAAGGTTGCTCCTGATGTGTTCAATTGAACTAACATAAAGAACCCGTGTGAAAGGTCGTGTGACGTAGGAATTAGGTATGTCTCGAAGAGAGAGAGAGAGACTTTACCAGGAGGAAGGTGAGTAATTACAAGAGTCAACAATTACATCATTACACCAGTGAGAGTTAGGAGGAGGAGGGGCCCACAGTAATCCTTTCCTCGGCCTTATGATATATATTAACCTAACCTAACCTAACCTAACCTAACCAACCAACCAACCTAACCCTCTATTTTAACAAAATTAACCCCAGTCTAGTATATGTAAACAACAATTTAATACATCAATTTAACACAAAAAAGCAATAAAATTAATATATGATTTTTTTTAGCCAACACAGGCTAATGCAAGACACGACCGTCAGTCACAGCGCCAATAACCAGTCAGCTTCAATAACCAGTCAGCTTCAATAACAAGGCAATACCAACAACACTCATCCACCAACACCCCTCCCCCACACACACCACCATCATCAACCCCACCCCACACACACACCACCATCATCAACCCCCACCCCCACACACACCATCATCAACCCCCCACCCCCCACACCATCAACCACCGACATAAACAACAACAACACAAACATTAATTTAACCAACGAACCCCCAAAAATCAGGCGCTAGGTATGACGTCACTAATTAACACCAATACATTACCATAATGCCCCCAATATATTTAACCCATTACAACATATAACAAACGAGTAATATATTTTAACACGAGGGATAATATCACTAACATGACAGGTGTTGGGGGGCACTGATAAGGTTAATCAGCATAAATTTATTTCAATAACATAATTAAAGGTTAGGTTTAATATATTATAATTGACAATATGGTGTGTTGATGTTCTTAGGGCGATGGTTTGTGAGAGAGAGAGAGAGAGAGAGAGAGAGAGAGAGAAGAGAAATGTGTTTAATGGTCGCGTGTCCTTCAGCTGCTGACGAGAGACATGGAAACAACAGACAATATAAAGAATAAGAAGATAACAAGGAAAATAACAGACAGGAATAACAGGTGAGGATAACAGGTGAAGATAACAGACAAGGATGACAGGTAGCCAGGTGAAGATAACGACAAGGATAACAGGTGAGGATAACAGGTGAAGATAACGGACAAGGATAACAGGTGAGGATAACAGGTGAGGATAACAGGTAAAGATAACAGATAAGAATACACGTGGCCATATTTAAGGTAAGTAAATATATACAAAATTTATATTCGACCTTCTATTCATATTTTTTTCTGGAGGATATTAAACGGAAATGACATTCTCTACAGGTGGACGGACAGGTAGGAGGTGTCATATAACACTATACGATGACGAGAGCACACACACACACACACACACACACACACACACACACACACACACACACACACACACACACACACACACACAAAATTGAACTGAGAGCTTTACGGAATGGCAGACTCCAACCGATCGTAAATGGCAATCCTTTAAAATTTACTTGACACAGGAACAGCACTCTTGACATATCAACAACAACACTGATCACTGCAACAAAAACATCCAACAAAAACAAAAACAAGAAACTAAATAAAAAACAAATAAAAATTGATAGAACAACGAAAATTACAAGAGAGAATACTTCAGGAAGGAGAAATTGAGACAGAATGAGGAAGAGGAAGGAAAGGCTTCTATCTCCTGTGTGAGTCGTGAAGTACCATGTGTCTGGCCAGCTAATGGTAGAGGTGTGTAGGTCAGGTAATCATTGTTTTTTCAAGGATAATGGCAAGATCTTTTTTTTTTTCATTATGTATTTTATTGATTTTTTTTTTCTCTTTTCATTTGCTTTCCTGTTTATTTGTTTGTATGTTTTTTTCTATGTTTTCCTCTATCTATGAGTAGTGGGAGTATAGACTTTAATATTTGTTTTAATTATATTTTTGTTTCTTATTTCTCAATTTTGCAGTGTGTGTGTGTGTGTGTGTGTGTGTGTGTGTGTGTGTGTGTGTGTGTGTGTGTGTGTATTGATTGGGAGGAAGAGTCTGGGTCAAATTTCAATACGTGTTTGTTGAATAGTTTTTCCTTTTCTCTTTTTTTTAAGGCTTTAGTTTAAATGATGTTTCTCGACTGTTATTAAAAATTTTGTCAAGTTTCTTTTTCAAGTCTCTCTCTCTCTCCCCCCCCCCCTCTCTCTCTGAAGACACGCATTTTGACAGACACCATCACAGAAAACCAGAGACAGAAAAATGTACAACAGCAAAGTCCACCACAAACACTGGTTTACTCCCAACCCAGACAATTTAACCTAACCTAATCTAACCAACCCGTACCACAGACAACAACCACACACCCCTCATATACCTACAGCCTGAGAGCAGACAATTACAGAGCCACGTCATCTTAACTACCCAATTTCCTCACATACAGGATATCAGCTTTCATATGTACAATCAACATTTTTCCCAGGGCGTCCAATATTGAAAGTGCTTGGTGGGCTAAGAGTGTCCTGGGAAATGTCAGACAAGGTTTAAAGATGATAGACTCAGAACGCGTATTCTCAAGATGTTCTAGAGGGAATGGGTGGTGGGGGGGAGGGTGGTGGGGAGGGAAGGAGTGGGTGGTGGGGAGGAAGGAGGGTGGTGGGGAGGGAAGGAGGTGGTGGGGGAGGGAAGGAGGGTAGGGGGAGGGAAGGAGGGTGGGGGAGGGAAGGAGGGTGGTGGGGGAGGGAAGGAGGGTGGTGGGGGGAGGGGGTGGGGGGGAGGGTGGGGGAGGAAAGGAGGGTAGAGGAAGGAGGGGTGGGGGAGGGAAGGAGGAGTGGTGGGGGAGGGAAGGAGGGGTGGTGGGGAGGGAAGGAGGGGTGGTGGGGAGGGAAGGAGGGTGGTGGGGGAGGAAAGGAGGGTGGTGGGGGAGGGGAAGG
Organism: Homarus americanus; assembly: GCF_018991925.1. NCBI lineage: Eukaryota > Metazoa > Arthropoda > Malacostraca > Decapoda > Nephropidae > Homarus > Homarus americanus. Next base: position 7,182,069 of record NW_024731852.1, read on the forward strand.
AGTGGGTGGTGGGGGAGGGAAGGAGGAGTGGTGGGGAGGGAAGGAGGGTAGGGGAGGGAAGGAGGGTGGTGGGGAGGAAGGAGGGTAGGGGGGAGGGAAGGAGGGGTGGTGGGGAGGGAAGGAGTGGCAGGAGGAGAGTGGGGGGGTGGTTTGTGGGGAGGGAGAGAGGGGGGGGTTTGTGGGGAGGGAGATTGTTGATTTTAAAGGTGGGGAGAAAATGAGGAGAAGGGAGTTTCTGGTTGACTGGGAATGTTGTGGGTGACTGAATGGGGATGGGTAGTGGTTGCTAAGGAGACGGCGGGATTGGTTGTTTAGGGGTGGGATTGGTGATTCGAGGTAGGGAGGAGGTTGGGATTGAAGTGAGGGGGGGCTGTATAGGTGGTTTAAGAGTAATAAAAAATAAACAGACTGGACACAAACACACAAATACACGCAGAAACACCCCACCCCCCACTCATCCTCCCACCCTCCCCTAATACAGGATGTGATACTAACAGGGACGACTTAAGAAACAACAAAATGTAGATTATTATTATTGGCTTCTATTAACTCGCTCACAATTTAGCTCCGCCACAAGACCGACTCTCATAAGAATCCTAAGTTAATATTATCCTCAAATTAACCCGGGAAAATAAGATAACCCGAATGGTGTCAAATTTAACTCGAGACTTGACCACCAAAAAGAAGAATTTACCTCCTATCATAGAGGGGGACGGAGGAGGAGGGGGGAATACGGTAAAAAAAAATCATTGAGAAATCCGTCGCCGCCTCTGATCCTTAACTTATATCGCGGCAAATGAAAACATTAACCGATAACCCCTGTGGTGACGTCAGAGAAACAAAAACTAGACTAAAGTGAAAGTCCTGTAGTAGACAATATCCTAGCTGGTAACTCAATAACGACCCCCGGCAGGAAAAACAATGTCTACCAGTTGAACGAAGAGGAGGAAAAAAAAAATGAAAGAAAGAAGGAAATTTATTACTTTCCCTTACAATCCAGAGAAGAGAAAAATAATAATAATTTAATTTTTAACAGTTGTAAATATCGCTACTTGTTATATAGAGTTAAAATAAACAGTAGTATGTAAATCGACACAAATAAAAACAAAACATATTATTAACATCAACCGACTATTACTGTTAATGCTAGTACCATATCGATAAATAAACCAATGATAAATCCATAACAACTAAGACTACGCTCCCATTGGTCGTGACGTCACCGTGGCCCTCTGGTGTGCACTCGTAAAACTACACACAATAACAACCACAACATCCTGACAATAAATCTCACTAAAGACCTGACTTCTACATCTTACTGACGAGAGAGAGAGAGAGAGAGAGAGAGAGAGAGGAGAGAGAGATCCAACTTTAATCCTCGCGGTAAAAGGTCGACATTATTTTGTCATGTAATATTGAAGGCTAAAAAAAGCTTCGTTTTCCGATTGATGCTCTTAATGTAGTAAGCAGCGCGGCTGTCTGGTGATAAAAGCTGTCTAGTGGTAAAAGCTGTCTAGTGGTAAAAGCTGCCTAGTGGAACAGCTATCTATTGGATAATGCTGTCGAGAGGTAAGGCTTTCTAGTGGTAAAGACTAGTAGTAAAGGGCGTCTAGTGGCACGGTTGAGGGGAGCAACAGAGAGAAAGGTGGGGAGGTGAGAAATAAGTGAAGGTTCTCTCTCTCTCTCTAATATGTTTCACTGTGTGTCTGTCTCCATATAATACTCTCTCTCTCCCTGATATGCTAATCTCTATCTATCTCTCTATCTCTCTCTCCACACAATAATGTATCCATCTCTAATATGCTAATCTCTGTCTCTATCTCCATATATTATCTCAGTGTCTCCTTCAGTTCTCTCACCTATTAATCACAAGAGTCAAGTGTCCTTATTTATCAAACAGGAAGACCTAGTTATCTACACTTCCTCCCCCACACTTCCTTCATCCTAGTCTCCCTCCTTATCCCTCTCTTCCTCCTTCCTCCTCCTCTCATCCTCCCCCTCCCCCAGTTACGGTCATAATATGCAAATTGGAGTATCCTTCTTCCCGAGCGACGCCTCATTACCGCTAAGTTAATTTGCATACAAACTTTGATATAGATATTTGAAGCAGTTTGAGATGTGCCTCCAGAAGTGAGACTCAAGGCTCAAGGGTGGGGTGGGTGGGAGGGTGGGTGGGTGGGTGAGGGTGGGTGGAAGAATAGATTTGTGGACAGGGCTGACGGAAGGATAGACGAAATGACGGGCTGACAGATGGATAGACGGAAAAGACTAACAATCTACACTGGGCGGAAGATAAAAAAAAAATTAAACACGAAAAAATTTAATAAAAAAATTTAGATCAAGACTTTAGGGGTAAGTTTTAATGAGACTAAACCGTAGTGTGTTGACGACAAGTTTGATGGCGAACAGGTCTTATCGTTCTTGAGACGTGCAGAGTTAATGAACGGCTGGAGAACGGCGGGGAGTGATGGAGAACGTGGGGGGATGATGGAGAATGGCGGAGGGGGGTGGAGTTGGGGTGATGGAGAATAAAAAAGAGTAAAAAAAAAAAACATGGAGGCAAAAACACCGCAGAACACGAGGAAAAAAAATAATAAAAATAATGGTAAAACACACACACACACACACACACACACACACACACACACACACACACACACGATGGAGGGTGGGTGAGCAAAGCCGATTTGTGTGATGTTACCAATTGTGGATTTTATACATCCTAACACATTTTTATTTCGCTTCTTCGAGTTAAATGATGTATGGGAGACGTAATGCTGCTGGGAGTCTCAGGGCACACAGGAGGAGGGAGGGGGGAGAGGAGGAAGGGGGATAAAGAAAAGGAGGGAGGGAGGAGGGTGGGATGGAGGAAGGACAGACGAGTATGAAAAGAAGGGACATAAGAAAGAAAGAAGAAAGAGGGAAGGAAGATAGTAGGGTTAAGAAAGTGAAAAGAAAAGAGGAGGAAATAAATAATATATGATATAAATTCATACACACAATGTATTAACATGAGAGAGAGAGAGAGAGAGAGAGAGAGAGAGAGAGGGAATGCAATAACCCATTGGCCAATTAAAATGAACGCTCGTCACAAAGGAATGAATAACACTAAACTGTTTGAACTGTTACAAGTGAGTGTAATAGTATTCAGTGAACTGTAGGTTAAAATTATATATATATATATATATATATATATATATATATATATATATATATATATATATATATAATATAAATATATATATATAGATATATATATATATATATATATATATATATATATATATATATATATAAATATATATATATATAATATATATATATATATATATATATATATATATATATATATATATATATATATATATATATATATATATATATATATATATATATATATATATATATATATATATATATATACACACGAGAGAGATAAAGCAGGAATAGGGCAGTACGTCACTGTTGGTGTTTACAAACATAACTCACCCTAGCACCACACAATATGTTCCTCACACATGTACCAACACCAACCAGGGCACTAACCATCTCTCTCTCTCTCTCTCTCTATCTCTATCTCAATTATTTTCTTCTCCATCCTACTTCTCTTTCGTTAGCTCTATCAGTTTTATAGTTCAGTGGGGGGATTCTTCACTGTAAAGAAATTAACACAAACAAATATACAAAACATTCTTCACTGTAAACAAATTAACACAAACAAATATACAAATCAACAAAATGTTCAACAATTACCTGACGAAACAATTATAAAGGAAATATAAGCCAAACACGGCACAGACAAGACACCAACATACAGGATAGCTGAGTCGACCACAAGCTGACGTCCTATACAGAGGTGAGGACGTAAACTGGTCCCTTGTTGTTGTGTACAGAGACAACAGGTATTCACTGGCAGAACGACTGATTGACCACTTAGAGAGGAGTCACAGTCAAAGCAACATGATGTACGAGAGCAAAAAATTGAATGTTTTCGGTCTGGTGAGCAATGTTGTTATGGCCACAACACGTCTCTCAATGGTTAGTGAGTTGACGGATCAAACGCTGTTGTTCAGCTGTGGGGATCATGTCAGCCTAGTGGAACTTCCCCAATAACCTCCCTAACATGTGATGGCCACTGTGTGCTGGGTCGAGTCAGGTGATGGTGTTGACTTAGTCTTGTTCTGTGGCCACTTGTACATTCAGTAGTGCGATGGTTAAGCCCGAACAAAGCATCAGAAGAGAAGCCTCTCCAGTGAATCTATTGATACCTGCAGTGTATAAAGACCCTTAGTGGTTGATATAGTTGTAGGTGTCCAGCTGTCAGTACATATCGTCCTACTGTGGGCAGTCCAGCCTGGGTCTCTGTATGTGTACGTAAACAAATAGTAATATAATCGTATCTACTCTCCTTCCTTGTATACATATATCTACGACTGTTGAACACATACATCGATTAAGAGTATGCGTGGCGGCAACTTCTGTCCACCATCACCCAGCGGATCAATCCTTCAGGTCGGACTCCTAAGTTACTGATGTCCTGTGGCTCACTATCGGCACAACTGACTCGTCTTGTGGTCCCATATAGTCAGTAGTCACCATGTCCGAGGATGACGCTCCGTATGGAACTCGTGTGAGAATCTTGTTATGACATCCACATAATAGTCAAGTTTGGTTTCAATTTACTGTTGTCTCAAGTTATCGTGTTGAGTCTCCCAGAGGGTGAGGAAGAGAGAGACAGAAAAACAAGGAAATTCGCCGATTTTATAGTTTCATGCGTTGGTCAGTAACGCGTTGTAATATTATCAAATGCCGAGCCAATGTGAACAGCAAACACGAAATTCTATTTCCTTGATGGAACTTATATAATAGAAAAAATAGAAAACTATCGAATATCAATACAGATAAAATAGTTCTTTGTTTTTATAATGGAAAATGATAAAATCTATAGAATAAAACAGCAGTAAATCAGAACATTTTAGTTATAAATTTGCATGAGATAACAATCGCTATAATATAAAAAACTCAACCCAATATCCCAATAAAAATTAACACAAAAACGTTCTATCAATAAAAATAACTAAAGTAATATTTAAATAAAACTTTAGGTTCTTTGATTTAAAAAAAAAATCAGAAATACTAATGAATCAATTACTCTTTCATATTCAGATCTATTTTGAAATATCAATATATCAACCAATTTTCGATTTAAACATCACACACGTCACCGGGAAATGAGAATATCAACAAGTTATTAGCTATAATTTTTTACTTATTATTTTTATCACCAGATCATGAATATATTAAATCATATAATAATATCTTTGACAAACTCTTAAATTCATCATTTTAATATTTTCTTTTAACTTTGTTTAATTATGTTATTAAATTAAAAAAAAGTGATAAATATATAGATAAGGAACACACACACACACACACACACACACACACACACACACACACACACACACACACACACACACACAGGATTATTAATACATAATTAGCGAGGCCATTAACATACATAATAAGAACTCATGAGTCATTCAGCCTAATACTCAATGTATAATAATTTATTGAGTAGTGTATGATGTATGTATAATGCATGTATATAATATATGATGCATTCGGATAACTCTTGAATACTAACACATAATGCTTACAGTCATGACATAAACAGACAACCGAGGAATGATCTGGATGTTTGTTACTGTCTCATGAAACTTGGGTCAATCTCTGTCTGTCTGTCTGTCTGTCTCTCATACGCTGAAATATCTCGTCCTATCCCATTTACACACTCTCTCTCTCTCTCTCTCTCTCTCTCTCTCTCTCTCTCTCAAAGAATCTCCACAAATTATTATGTAAATAGTTTCCCTTCTCTCTTATTTATTCCTAAGGGATATTAAGAGAGAGAGAGAGAGAGAGAGAGAGAGAGAGAGAGAGCAGTGAAAACCAACACACACAGACAACTCAAATATATGCATCCCCAGCACACACACACACACACACACACACATAGCAACAGCCTTAGAGACAAAGGGTTCTGACAGTCTCGTGTTTTTTTTAATTTTTTCCCTCGTACGAATATGTAAATTAAGGAGGGTCTTCCATCACCTGGGGCCCCAAAAAGCTCATGACGAGGAACTGCCACAACCTGGAGGCTGACCTTCAACCTGGAGGATGACAGAACTTACAGGACGATGGAGCCAAGAGTGGTGAGTGAGATCCAGGAGGAAGAGGAATTATAGCCAGAACCAATGAAGATGAGTAAGTATTGCCAAAACCTCGGAAGATGACTGATTATTGCCAGAACCCTCGGGCGGTGACGAAGTGTTGCCAGAACAGGCAGTGGTGTAAATATTTTACCAGGCGGGACATCTTTTGTCAACGAGAGATGTCACCCACTTGAGTTATGGCAACACTGTTCTCGTAAAGGGATATTTTTGCTCCTTTTGTAAATATATTTTGTTTTTACTTTTAGACGGCGCTTTTGATCGCTTTAAGTGTGTTTTCTTTTCAGTCTGGCTGTACTGTTGATAAAAATTCTTGCTTCTAATTTCTTAAGACGATTTTTTTTTCTAGTTGGCTACAATGCTGAGGCGACACATTATTTTTTACTACTTTCCGGAAGAGAAGTCGTTATAATTATATCTCTCTGGCTATACTGTTCTTATCAGTAAAATAAACTAACAACTTTAGTAGAGGGTTTCTTTTTTATACTGTCTGGCCTCACTGCTGGTGGTAGGGAGACATTTTCACTATACTGTATTTACTCTTTTAACAACCATAAATTTTTGGTGACGAAGGAAAAAAAGTTTTAGTATCTTTTCATTTAATATCTCGCAGATGTATAAGACCACATCACAGCTACTCTCTCTCTCTCTCTCTCTCTCTCTCTCTCTCTCTCTCTCTCTCTCTCTCTCTCCTACACTTAAACTGGAGCATCTTAACACTTTTTGTTCTTTTAATCGGAGTTTTGCTTACATTAATTCGCTATTAGTTGTTGTTGTTGTTGTTAGTGTTTTTTTTTGTTGTTTCTACTGTTTAATTATATTTTCCTTAGTTCCTGTTGTTGTTGTTGTTGTTGTTGTTGTTACTGTTGTTGTTGTTGATCTTACTGTTGTTATTTTTGCTTTAGTTTCAATTGTTATTGTTTTTGTCCTTGTTATTTCATTATTTTGTTGTTAAGTCACACATTGCTACAACAACTGTTAATTATGTTGTTATTGTCAATGTTAATTATTAGTGTTGTTGTCATTGCCAGTTATTGCTGTTATTGTCAGTGTCATTGTTGTTATTAATATGGTGGTGGTGGTAGTGGTGGTGGTAGTGGTAATAGTGAAATTGGTGTTAGTAGTGGTGGTAGTAAAAGTAGTAGTGGTGGTGCTAGTGGTGACAATAGTGGTAGTAATGGTGGTAATAGTGGTGGTAATGGTAAAAGTGGTTGTGGCACGGGTGGTAATAGTGGTAGTGGTGGTAATAGTGGTAGTAGTGGTGGAAATTGTAGAAGTGATGGTGGAAATAGTGGTAGTGGTGGTGGTAATTGTGGTGGTGGTGGTGGTGGTAATTGTGGTGGTGGTGGTGGTGATAGTGGTGGTGGTGGCAGGGGCAACACGAGGGAGAAACATTTCATCAGCCTCGTCATTTACAAATGGTTTGGGACACCAGCTGTCAACCTACCCCCCCCCCGGCTATCTATTACGCCGCCGTCAAATACCTGTCAAGTGGTGAATTATAGGCTGTCCCGCCACTACCCCGCATCCACCCGTGTCAAGCAGTAAGTGTTGGCCCCTCACTGTACTGCCGCAGCTCCCACCGTGATAGAGAGAGAGAGAAGTGTCACAGGTAGCCGAGTACCTGTCTCGCCTGTCACTTTGCTGTCAAGATTCACAAGTAGCTGCCACTAAGCTGTCAGCATATGTCAAGGCTTGGGTCTGTCAACCTGTGGCGTGTAGACGTTAAGATCAGCAGAGTAGACTGTCAATCTCATGGTTAAGTGCTTGTGTGTATCTCCTCATAATAGGTGATGGTGTTTGTGTGTCTGTAACTCCAAGTTGGCTTAATCACTGATGATTGATAATTTATCCTGTCGCTAAACCTGTCTATGTCAATTCCTCCTGTCTCTTCAGCTCGGTCAACAACTGCCTAAGTGACAGGATAGACAGGCTAGCAACCTGTCAAGCCAAAGCAGCCAACACTGTCAGACTCATTGTTTATTGAATACTATGTCACCTGCCCACCTCTCTCACCATCCACTCATCGAGTGAATATAAAGGAAGTCAATTTATCAAGCCACTGTCATCACATTCCGTCTAGTCCATCAGTCAAACCTTCCACCCGTCAACCAAACGACCCGTCAACCATCAGATTAGTCCATCTCTATTGACTGTCACTGGACCACTGAACCAGCCCACACACGGGTAACTCTCTCGCACCATCTGTTAACCCACACTCCTCCATTAATGTTTTGTCTTACGCTTTATAAAATTAATCCTCCACGTCCGTCAAGCCGTCAATGGGATACTAAAACTGTCAAAATATCAATATGATATTATGTTGACGTTCCGTTCCCCACGCACCAAATCAACTGTCAAATAGTTGTCGATAAGATACTGTCATATTTATCCGTCCATCTTACTCATCTAAGAAGCCCTCACTCTGATTAGTACTTGTCACAGCTGTCAACTGTGTCATCCGTCTAATCTTCAGTTGAATATTTTGTCAGGCCGTAATTCCACAAATCGGTCAATTTGTCAAGCAGTATTCAAACCTCGCTACCTGCCAACCAGCCCTCAGTACTATCAACATACTGACTTATGTCACCCTACAATTTGATTTGCCTGTCTACCAGCCCGTCCGACCGTCCAGTAATCCGTCAGTCAAACAGTTATTATGCCGTGAAAATAACTATCTACTCCTGATGAAATTCCGGTCTGTCTGTCTGCCATTCTGTCTATCTATCGATCTGTCAGGTCATCAAATCACACACAGGCATCACTCTGTCAACCGACCACCAACTGTCAAATCCATTCGTCCATCCAATAACCTCTCAATTCCGTCAAATACCCGACATGACCTTCCTATCTTCAATGTCTGTCTGTACTCCTTCTGTTAAATTCCCTGTCAATCTAACTGGCTGTCAATCCGGCCGTCAATCCAGGCAGTTGTCAAGTGTGTCAAGTAGCTGCCAATATTGAGGCCTGGAGGAGGTTGAGAAATGCTGATCCTGTCAACCCGCCGTCAAGTGGTTGTCAAGAGGCAAGATTTACGGCCAGTTAGCAATAACCGGAGGCAGAGGCCCAAATGCACTTGATTCAGGTCGATTTGGGTCGATTAAGAGTAACTAGTGGCTGATTCTGGTTGATTATGAACGATTTGGGTCCATAATAGTCGATATTGGTCAAGTATGAACGATTTTGGTTAATTGTGAACGATCTTGGTGGATTTTTTTTTAATTACGGGCAATCTTCATTATTTTTGGTTGCTTTGGGTTGGTGATTCTGATAATTCTGGGTGATTTTGGTGGTTTATGGTCAATTATAGAGGAATCTTGAACTAATCGAGTTCATTACGTTCAATTTTGGTTGATTTCCCTTAAATTTGGTCGATTTTAGTGGGTAGTTTATTACTGTTCCTCAACTTGTTAATTCTGGTTGTTGCTGATTGATCACACGCGAAAAATATACAGAAAGTTACATTATAATTTTTGACTTGTGGGAACCAATAAAATAATAAATGCTCGTTGAATTAAATAAGCAAGTTATTATTGATATACCATATACGTCTAAACACACACACACACACACACACACACACACACACACACACACACACACACACACACACACACACACACACACACACACACACACACACACACACACACACACACACACACACACACACACACACACACACACACACACACACACACACACACACACACACACACACACCCTTGATACGAACTCTTCACATGTCAACAGCTGAGAGTCCGTCACCCTCTCTCATAAACACCCAACTTGGCGCTCTGCTCAGCTGTTCTCCTCCGACCAAATTTTTACAAAACCTGTCAGTTCTTCTTCAGCTCAGAGCCACCATAATATCGACCCTCCCCACCCCCACTTCCCGTCACTTCCTGTCCTCGTACTGTCAAAATACCGATAGGGGAGACGGTGGCATTAAGAGATATGAAGGAAGACCAAAAAAATTATGGAATCTGATCAGGAAATTAAATCTACCTTGAAGTATGTTTCCATGACTCTCATTCTTTCGGCAATTTTAGAACTGAATCATAATTAAGTTTAGGGGCGGAGGGGGAGAGGAAGGGCTCCATCTCACACTTTTTTTTACATAACTAATCCACAGTGTGACGAACGTTTGTGGAAAAAGTGACTTGAATCTTAAGACCGTCTTCATTTTTTATTACGTTTTCTATGTCTGTAATTTAATGGGATACTGAGATAAATGATACAACGGGTAGTATGACTAATGCATTTTTCACTGTATTATCGTTCTAAAATCCTATCATGTATATAATTACAAACCTGAAAATACACATACATCATACATGAAATCCTAAAAAAAAAAAACTCGGTAGTATATGCAGTTCTATAAACAAAATTCCACAATTGTTACCGGGTATACATTTTTTTAACACAGGCATACACACACACATAGCTACACATATATACACATACGCATACAAAAACAGACGCACACGCATATACATGAGCACACACACACATATACATTGTACATAAACATACATTCATATTCATACATCATAAATACACTCACAAATACCATCTACCTTCCTGAAATCCCCATCTTACCTCACTCCCCCACCCTCCCTTCTCCCCTCCTTTCTCCCCTCTCCTTCCGCTCCTCAACATCATTCCTCCCACTTCCTCAACTCCCCCCTCCCCCTTCCCTCACTCAATCCCTCCCCCGCTTTCCTCACTCCTCCCTCTATAACTCACTCAATCACTTACCTCACCATTCCCCACCCTCCCTCCCCCCCCACCAGTAGAGACAGTCGAGGCAAACTGGTCGTGCTATATAAATACACTGAAGTCCTCACAGCAACACACTAATGAGAAGCTGGGATCTCTCTCTCTCTCTCTCTCTCTCTCTCTCTCAGAATATCACCTGGGTTTGTTAGTAGCAAGAATATAACTATGTAATCCATCTGTATCGTGTACTATGCAGAGATAGACGTTACTGAACAGACACACTAACAGAATATTGAACAGACAAACAGACACACACACACGGAGAGATACACGTCATTAAAGAGACATACAGACAAACAAACATGACTAAACAGAACCCATACAAACAAGCATCATCAATGAACACACAGATTAACGTCACTAAACAGACGCTCAAGAGGCATAACGTTGGACAGACAGACAGACAGACAGACAGAGACACGTCGCAAAAGTACAGTACGCACTTGACAGAGAATGCCAACACTGTAATGTATCGCTCGCTACTGAGTGGAAAAAAATAAATAAAAATAAAAAACTCAGCCTGACATCAAAGCTTCCATTTACAGCCAATCAAAAATAGGGATCGCCATCAATCCCTCTATATTTACTGCCAATCAGAAACAAGCTGAAATCAACGTCACTCATATTCAAGGGCCAATTAGAAACAAGAGTCTGAAATCAGATCTTTGTGTATGGTGTCAAACAGAAATACAGAGACTGAAATCAGTACAGTATCTTCTACCCAAAATTGCAGCCAATCAGAAACAAGAACCTAAAATCACCTATCTGGGTTTACTATTTACAACCAATCAGAGACAAGAGCTCGATATCAACTACTCCCAACCCTAATATTTACATCCAATCAAAAGCAAAATCTCGAATTCAACCCCTCCTTCCCCTCAACTTAACAGCCAATCACAAACAAGCACCTGAAATCAACACCCACTTTCTGCAAAATTTACAACCAATCACGTACACTAACTCATAACCCCCCTCCTCCAGCTTCCTCTTAATATTTGCAACCAATAAAACACAAAGAGGCAGTAGTCAACCCCCGGACTTATAAACCAATCCCAGACGTCAACTGCAACGGTCGCTAGCCAATCAAAAAATACCAGGAGGAGGTAATTAAACCAATGAGAATGACTTTTCAACGATTACCTACAGGATTAAACGGCCCTAAAACCTTCGAGAAAATGAAAATACAAGACAAGTTATCTACACGTCTGGCTAACTAATACACTTCCAACTTTATATCAGGTCACAGCGAAGAGTCACCACCACGTATAAGAAGTATATGGATTTTAACTTTTTTTTTACCAGTTTATTATTATTATTATTATTATTATTATTATTATTATTATTATTATTATTATTATTATTATTATTATTATTATTATTATTTATTTATTTATTTATTTATTTATTTATTTTTACTTATCGTCAATAATGTCCGGAAAGTTTGTGAATTGTTTTGGTGTTGGTATGTACTGTATGTGTTACTTTTTTGTTCCGGTGAGGGAGTGGGTGGGAAAGGGGGGGGGGTGAGGGTGTGGGTGGAGAGGAGGTGAGGGAATGGGTGGGCAGGGGAAATATACGAGAGAGAGAGAGAGAGAGAGAGAGTCAATAACTCTCTCACATAAAACCCTCGCCATTAATAGACAATATACAAGCATCCTCTGTCTTCTCTCTCCACACACACACACACACACACGGCTATCATTAAAACCAGCATCAAACTCCCATTACATGACGCAACACACTAGCCCGGAGCCCTCCCCACCATGTTATCAAAACCACACTCCATGATCGTCACAGTAAGGCGAGAAAATACAGTGTGTGTGTGTGTGTGTGTGTGTGTCAAGTCCTTATCGTCGTTATCAAGAGCAGGAGAATCAAAACACAGGCATAGAATTGAATCCTTTTAATGAATCGAAATCCATTCAGACAAGACCGACCGACAGTAACGCAGAGACAACACCCTCCCCACTGTCTTGAATGTTAGTGTATGAGCTTAAGACATCAAGACGGCCGTAACTCTGATTAAAAACTAACTCAGCCCTAAAGATGATAAAACTAACCATCTCCCATTAGTCACCAGAGTAATTGTTGAGTTTCGCGTGGGACGATAATAAGCAGGAAAACATTAATACAATCCTCACACCTTCACGTGACGATCAAACAAACGCTCGTAAGACTATATGATAACAAAACCGATTCCAAACTGCTTCATGACAGTGCCTCACAATCGGATCCTATAATGAGTTAAAACCTCTCATTAAGTTACGGATCGTTATCGCCGAGGACGAGATATCTGCACCAAACCCCCTTCCTGATCTTAGCCCCAATAGATGATTAAAACTCCTCCTCTTCGTGTTTACAAATGAAGGAGTCTTGTGTCTATTATTTCCAATCTACGAGTTACATGATAACGTGGAGGAGGAGGAGGAGGCGTGTTGATTATTTTTTTGAGGTTTTGAGTATATTTACCTCTCTCTCTAGCACAGGTCAAGGTGTGGTAACAAGTTGGTGCATCTTTAACATCGTAGGTGAGGAATATGGCAGCGTTTGTGAGGCCATAACATTCCTTCCCTGACTGACTGATCTGACTGACTGACGCTTACTCTCGGCCCACAGCGACATGCACAACTCATGATTAATTCTTCCTCACACCTGTTTACGTCTGCGTACCTGTCTGTCAATACTTGTTTAATTCTGGATCTTTGTCTGTCTTTGTCTGTCTGTTTCTTTGTTTGTTCACCAATCTGTCTGTCTCTCTGTCTGTCTTCCTCGACGTCAGAAGCATCAACACTGTTTTACTACATCTGTCTATTTGTGTATCTGCCTGTCTATCTTTGTCTGTTTTCTTGTCTTACACTGTCTCTCTCTGTCTGTGTGTCTGTCTGTCTTCTTGTCTTACCCTGTCTGTCCGTCTACTCTCGTTCACAGCAGCAGGGGGACCTCTATATAACTCAGGGGTCGTTCAGAGACTACATTACACTTTGGAGTATTTCACGTTTAAGTCTGCGGAACACGACCACCCTTCACCACACAACACTCCTCCCCCTCCCCAGACCTCTCCCTCATTCTTCTTCTTCACCTACCTATTCCTTTCCTCCTCATTTTCCCTTCCCCTTCATCCACTCTTTTTTTGCCTTTCTTCTCTTTCTTCTTTCCTCTTCCCTCTTCCATCATCTGAATCCTTCTTCTTCCTTCTTATTCTCTCTCCCTCTCTTCTCTTCTCTTCTCCTCTCCCTGTCTCCTTTTTCATCCTAAAACCCTCAGTGTGTCAGCTCCAACGCTAAAACCACACCTCCCCTCTATCACCCCTTACCACTCCCTCGCCTCGCCTCGCCTCGCCTCCCCTACCCTTCTCCCCCTTCCCCTCTCCTTTCCCTTCCCCCAACCCTCATCTAACATAATAATGCCACACCTCTCTCCAACCTCCCACTCCACCTCTCCCTCCCTCCTTCCTTCTCTCCTTCTTTCTCCCTCTCCTCCTCTCTCCTCCTCCCCTTCCCCCTCCCCAGAAAATAGGTCTCATGACAACTCCTTTCCCCCCACTCCTTTATCCTCCATTACATTTCCTCTCCCTAAGCCTTTCAAACCGGATGCTAATCTCTCACCCTTCCCCTCCCTCCCCCTTTCCTCTTTCTTTCCCTCGCCTCTTCACTGGCTCTCTTCTTCCCTTTTACCTACTCTACCTTTCCCCTTCCCTCTCCCCCACTTCCTCTCTCTTCCCTCCCTCCTCTTCAACTCCCTTTTCCTCTCTTCCATCGTCTTTCTCTTCTCATTTATCCCCTCCTCATCCTTATCTCTCCCTTCTGTTCTCTCTCTTCTCTTCCTCTCACCATTTCTCCCC
>NW_024731852.1:7204421-7236250 GCF_018991925.1 Homarus americanus
GCGGCCTGAGGTGTACGTAAGGAATGGACTACTACTACTACTACTACTACTACGACTACTACTACTACTACTACTACTATTGTACCTGCAGTTGTTGTTGCCACCGCTAGCCTTGGCCGTGTACACTTACCTGCGGAGGAGAAAACTTATTAATATATATAAATACGGTGTTAGGCATGAACAGGAGAGAGAGAGAGAGAGAGAGAGAGAGAGAGAGAGAGAGAGAGAGAGAGAGAGAGAGAGAGAGAGAGAGAGAGAGAGAGAGAGAGAGAGAGAGAGAGGTGTAAACAAATGTAGATATATAAACAGACAGACAGATAAACATATAAACAGATAAGTAAACACAGAAAAAAAGACAGACAGACAGACAGACAGACAGACCTAGGATCAGATAGACGGATTAACACAGGAACAGACAGCTAGATAAAGGGGAAACAGACAGACAAACACAGAAACCGTGACAGGTAAACATAGAAACAGTCAGACAGATTACAGGAGGGACAAAATAAACTAACCTAAACAAATTGGATTTCCAGAAGCCAATTGCCAACTTGGTCTCAACTCGCTAAAGAGACAATTAAACCAACTTCTCGCAAATGAGCCAAAATTTCAAGTTGTAAATGTAAATTGTAAACGATTATTAACACCGTCTGGGCTTTAAGATGAAAACTCCTTAAAATTACAACATAAACATTCGATAAAAACATTCTAGGAGGAGATGTGTTAAAGAGAGATGTGTTTAAAGTAGAAAACATTTTTAAAAGAGGTAATTGGGTTAGTTATAATTATATCAATATTCAGACTCAGTGTTGCCAAGACAAAACATCACCTTAACTAATAATCAACATATAAATATATTTTGTTTGTATTAAATCTACCCTGAGGGAAAATTCAGTTCAATTCATTTACAAGTTTGGGTGTTAGTCAGGTCCAACAGAGAGGTGCCGCTTATATCCTGTCAGGCGAGCGTTGGAAGAGAGATTCGTGGACTCGCTTCGCTGGAGCCGAATCCCGGGGTTTGAAGAAGAGAGGCCTGAAGGCTCAACACCTGGTGGGCCAACGGCAAGATGTTTACTGTCCCTAGAGATAATGATTATGAGTGAGAGAGAAAAAGATGATATTGACAGATATATTGACGGATGAGTAGACAGAACTGAAAGAGATAAGCAGACAGAAGGATACAGATTAGCCGAGATATGTACACAACCAAATATATAGATAAGCAGAGAGACACGAAGATAGATAGATAGATAGATAGATAGAGAAGGAGATAAGTAACGTCACAGCTACTTGGTGTTACCTGGAACTGACTGGAATTCAATTAATTAAGAGGAGTTTAACCTGGGCTCCCGGGGAGACGAGAATCGATCCCAACGCCTCGCTCTGTCTGTCTGTGTGTCCGCGAGTGGCTACCTCTCTGTTTATCTGTGTGTCTCTTAATGTGTGTGTGTGTGTGTGTGTCCCAATTTCGCCATCGACATTACTGGTAAAAATAACAACCAAAATCTGGGAGACAAAATGCGTATATCACTCCGGAGGGAAATTTATACGCGGAGGAAAAGTTAGTTTTTCACTTTAACACCATCCAACACACACACACACACACACAGTCTCTCTCTCTCTCTCTCTCTCTCTCCTCGGTAGAGGAAAATCCAATCACACCCTCATACTAATTATTTCACGCGCTCAGGTACACCACCGCAGGTGTTCACACAGATACACATCTGGACACAAACAACCAAATGTAGCACGCGCGCGAGCACACACACACACACACTACGTTTTTCCCAAGAAATGTTCACGATAACACTGAGATAAACCTACACACACATATTAAAGTGCACAGTTCTACACACACACTCATACACACAGACAGTAACAAGCACACTCAAACACAAACACACACAAAAAGCAAACGACAAAAACACTCTCATATCACACATAATGTAGAGCATTAAAGCACTTCCTCCTCCCTTAACAAACTCAGCCACAAAAAAGCAGTACATAAATAAAACATCCACACATGCGTCTACGTTTACGACAACAAACACCACTTTAGATGGCAACAAATCTCACGCCAGAGGGACAGAAAAAAATGACAGAAGTAGGTCATGTAAATACAGACATATGAGCGTCACTTCTCTCCCCACTACGTCTCATTCCCGGCCCACGTGGAGGGAAGGGGGGGAGAGGGTGGGGAGGGGGGAGAGAAGGGGGGAAATAAAGGAGGATGAGAATGAGACAGGGTTGATAGGATCATCTGTATGCCGCTCACGGACTCAAAAGATGTTTGACGGGTGCCATAGATCTCTCTCTCTCTCTCTCTCTCTCTCTCTCTCTCTCTCTCATTGAAGGGAGGGAGAATACGAAGGGGAGCTTACTCATCCCTCTAGCCCATTTTCTTTCTTTAAGGAATTCCATTTTCTTCAATAAGTGACGTTTTCTTCCTCACTGTCATCACGTGGCAATCATTTCCTTGTTAGTGTTCATTTTTTTTTTTTTTTGTGAGTGAGGCGGTAATTTTATTGAGTATATATATATTTGCCTTCACAATATGTCTACTTTCCTGGACGGATGACTTACTTATGCAGGGTTTGTCTGGCGTTATCAGCCACTCAAGACAATTCCCTATGTGGCATTTTATACTTTTCAGTCAAACTCCGAAAAAGTGGAAGCACAATTCTTGATTTTCATGGGTAAAAATATGTAGTTCCTCTACGACTTATAACCTGCGGCCATCAATTAGAAATATGGCTTAATTTAATGCAATTATAATCAATTTTCATTACAGTGGTAAGCTTTGTCGTGGAGCTTCGGCCTCTAGTAAAACAATGAAACACGAGGATCAACACGGTCAGTCAGTAGTTATTCAGGAGACCAACAGATGACAGCACATATTGGGGAATGGTCGTTGTTCAGCTATGATTCAACCACTTTTTTTCTTCTTCAATGAACGATGTCTAATTAAAGTAAGCCCTGTTAAAATGAGTTGCATCAAGTCTCGGACACAACCTAAAAAAAATAAAGTTTAGCTATTCAGATTTCGTTTCCATTCCAATAGATAAATTTCCTTGGCTGTTTTTTTGTTTTTTGTTTTAAGGATCTGGGAGCCTTTCTTATACACCTTACACACAAAAGAGAGCAATCGGAGTATCCTTATACTGTGTTTACCTGAACCAAATGGAACTGTAAGTAAATTCATCCCAATTCCTATTTCACCAGCGGGATGGAAGATAATAGCATAGTTACCCCTGCCCCATTCTCCTTTATGACAAAAAAGGCGGAGAGGAGAGAAGGGGGTTCTCTTTTACTATAGTTGTGTATACTTCACAAGTGAGATTAGGGTAGAGGAGTAGGGCACTTGATGTGATTATATCTTTGTGTAGTGCAGCACCAAGGATTTACGGGAGATAAGGGCTACACAAATAACTCTAATCCCCTTCTTGTTCTTTTATGGAGGGAGGACGGAGGCAGGGAGTTATGTAACGACTGTGATAGTATATCCGTCTAAATTCCTTTAAGGGATATCAGGCATTGTGGTAATTCTGTCGTTTGAGATTATTCTTGTGCCTACCAAAGAAACTCTTAAAATGAGATAACGTCCATCTCTCTCTCTCTCTCTCTCTCTCTCTCTCTCTCTCTCTCTCTCTCTCTCTCAACACTCCCTGAGACACAACACTGGTCCGTGCCCTGAGACACATACAGGAGATTTGCTCTGGTTATCAGATTACATTAGCCTGGCCTCCTCAGATTCTCAAAGGCTCGTACGTTACATTTTTCCCCTCAGTGGAGATGGTGAGAAAGCATCTAAGTGATTCACGAAATTTACGACAAAAAGAATTTCCCAAAGGTTCTTACGACAACTTTTTCCTAACAAGAGATAAGAGTATGAATCTTACCTACTTCCCAGAGGCCATGACACTAAGTTGGTACCCACAATGGCGTCGATATTGGACCAGGACTCAAATAGTTAGTGGAAAAGTTCTACCATCAGTTAGAAGGAAAAATAACGAGAATCATTGAAAAGGTAAACC
Source organism: Homarus americanus (assembly GCF_018991925.1). Lineage (NCBI taxonomy): Eukaryota > Metazoa > Arthropoda > Malacostraca > Decapoda > Nephropidae > Homarus > Homarus americanus. Next base: position 7,208,456 of record NW_024731852.1, read on the forward strand.
GACCCAGAGTCCAGCTTCTCCAGGCGAGTGTTCCTCCTGCCTGAAGATGTGAGAGAGGGACGAAATGACAGACTTTAACACACACAAAAAACTACATCCAAAAATAGAGTCAACTTATACTGGGACTCAACCTTAGCAAGACAGGTTCACTCAGCATCAGAGTTACGACAGAGAATCATCCCAATGACTCTCTACCTTAATTATACCTGGTGCTCAGTGAAATTATTTAATTAAGGTAAAGTCTCAGTCTAATTTTCAAGCTATTTTGGGGGTATTTTGGTATGTCAACTTAAATCAAACATATAGGTGGTCACTGGATCACCTGTAGAATAGACAACTCAGCTTATTTCACCTAATGAATAAACACCCTAACACTACCTGGGGTGGTTAGGGTAAGGTAAGGTAAGGTAAGGTAAGGTAAGGTAAGGTGAGGTGAGGTGAGGTGAGGTAAGCATGTTTAATTACCAGATAAAATAAACTGGAGTGTGTGACCTCTAAATCATCCCTTACAACACCAGCATGTTAAAAATATATCCAGACAACTGTAAAATATATAGCCAGCACGTTTAAAATCTAGCCAACCCGGACTATAAGAAACTTACCAGAAATTCAAAATCTTCATTGGAACATCGAACTCAAAATCTAGCCAACAAATCACATAATAAAAAAAAAATACCCCCCAAAATTCAAAATATAGCCAGCCATCCCTAAAAAATAGCCAAGAAACTCAAAATCTAGCCAACCTACTAAAAAAGCTTACTGGAAAAGTCCGGCAATAAACCTTAAAGTCCTTTCATCACTCTCCCATTTCTCATCTTACCTCTCTCTCTCTCTCTCTCTCTCTCTCTCTCTCTCTCTCTCTCTCTCGTATCCTGGTCAACTTTGTTCCTCAGAGGAGAGAAAGTTTGAGTGTGGAGACGTGACTCACCTCCACTGTGTGAACGTCACTCACCAATTATATATTTATGGGTGTTGCCTCTTACCTCTCTCTTCCTCTTTCCTCTCTCTCCTTATATTCCTCTTGTTGTACTCTTTCTTTCTTTCTTTCTTTCTTTCTTTCTTTCTTTCTTCTATCTCTCCTCTGCCATTTTAGTCCTTCCCTTTGCCCTCCCCCCTTTCTCATCTTTCCTCCAGTGGGAGATAAAAGGAGGAGGAGTGAGAGGGGAGAGGGAGAGAAAGAGAAAGAGTGAAAGGGGAGATGAGGAGAAAGGGAAGGAAACTTATGAGGGGGGGGGAGAGGAAGAAAGCGCCAAAGTTGTCATTAAAGAGAGAGAGAGAGAGAGAGAGAGAGAGAGAGAGAGAGACGTAACTGTGACCTCGGCTAATGACCTTCACCATAGTTCAATTATCTCGGTATTTAATCAGGGCGTCTGGGGCCTTCACCTGTTTCGCTAACTTCCTTCCCTCTACAGACTTCTATAAATACTTTTTGATGAAATACAAACATGAATAAGTATATAAGTGTATAGTCATAAATACACGTGTACAAAATTGGAATCGTGCACACACTTTTATTTTTCATGTCCGTACATAATCAATCACGATGTCATGACCACACCATTCACATATAATGAAGCGTGCAATTAAAATAACATGCATATAAACGTACTTACATATTTGCATATATATACTATTGTAATAACATTCTTATCATCGCAATAGCACACACACACACACACACACACACACACACACACACACACACACACACACACACACACACACACACAGGCTGTAACAAGCTGCCAATAAATTGTTGCTCTCCACATGGTAACACCTGAAAGTTGCTCAACATTCTTGTTGTGTCGTCGTTCACTGATTGGCTGAAGTGGTTTACCTGCCCTCCTCTGATTGGTTGGAAGAAAATGTGTCTTTTCCTTCTATTGGCTAAAACTAATAATTTTTCGTCACATGACTATAGATACAATGCTCCATACGCCGTCTCTGATTAGCCAAAATAGATCTCACTCTACGACTGGCAAGAATATATAAGAAGTAAATCTCTGACTCGTAAAAATATATCAAGGTTCGTCCTGTGATTGGCTCTGGAATGTATTACAAGACGCTCTTTAATACCAAGAACTACTTTAAGTGTAGACTCCAGATTTGCATAAATGAATTTAGTTGTTTTGATTGTTTGTGTTGTTTTTTCTAAGTAAATATGTAGAGAAGGAGAATCACTCTTTTTCCTTCTCCCACCACACGTCTCTCTCTTTCTCTCAAACTCCCTCTCCCGGGATCTTTCAATCCTCCCCCACCTCTCTTCCCCCCCTCCCACCTCTCTTCCCTCCCTCCCACCTCTCTTCCCTCCCTCCCACCTCTCTTCCCTCCCACCTCTCTTCCCTCCCTCCCACCTCTCGTCCCCCCTCCCACCTCTCTTCCCTCCCTCCTCTATATCCGCCTTCACCCCACACAGAAGATGTTGTACAGGTAAGAGAAACCATTTGCTCAGAGAGTGACAGGAGGCGGTTGAAGCACCACCACCGACACACTATTAGCAAACATATAATTAAATGTGGATTCGCAACTCATTTCCTACGTGATTAAGACATGAATTTTCTGCCTCGTTTCACTAAGGCGGCCAATGAGCAAGGAGATTATAGCACAGGCAGCCAATCAGCGATTAGATTAGAATACGAGCTACCAATACCCGTTGGAGATTATGTTATTTGGCAACCCAATTAGGGTAAAATGTTATATTTAGCCAGCCAATGAGTGTCGAGATAAGCACGGACAGCCAATGAACGTAGAGGTAATATAATGAAGGGCCAATGACCGTAAAAGACGGTACTGTGGGCAGCCAATGACTGTTGAGGTGATATTACAGGAAACTAACAAGAGTGATAGTATTTGAAGCAGCCAATGAGCGTGGGGGTCGTAATAGCGCCAGCCAATGAGAGTGCGGGGTCGTAATAACGCCAGCCAATGAGTGATTATGGGGTATTATGGTCGACCAACGACAAAAAAGTATATTATGGAAAAGTCAATCAGCGTTTAGATTAGATCAGAAACAATAAAGCAGCGTTGTATAAGCATGAATCGGTGTACTGGTTACAACTTAAGTAATGCACCGACGTTCCTGCTTTAATACTAACATCCAATCAACGTGCAGGTGAGGGAGAAGCAACTAATCAACACCAAGACTTCAAAATAAACAACCATTCAGGGTACACGAGTAGCCAATTAGAACAGAAGTTAAACACGAGAGAATCAGTACAAGATTATCATTACTCACTAATATTTTAATAGGACTCATGCATCTGGCTGAGTGACAAGGAAAGGAAATAAATGGAGGCAACGGGGTAACCTAAGAGCCGTAATGCTGACCTTAAGAATAGATGCACACAATAGTAAATACAAGGAATGACACACACACACACACACGCACACGCACACGCACACACACACACACACCAATATTCTAACAACATCATTACGCGTTATATAAAACTACTGCCAAACATTACCAAAACAAACTCTCACAAAAGAAAAATGGATCTGTCCCCAAAATTACCGATACATCACAACAAAAACCAAACAGTGCTAATGACAAACAAATATAGACACGACACATCAAGTAAGCGACGTATAACAATAAAGATAAATCTTAATCTCTCTACTTTGTGACTCGACATTAACATGGGTGATAAAGAGACCTCTGACGGCCGCCTGGGGAACTAAATCATTTCCCTGATTATTTTCATTGGCTGGAGGCATCTTAAACTGCAGCCAATGGGGAGGTGAGTTGAGCCGGGGGATGTCGAGGTGGTAATGTCACACGGGCGGATGAGATGCCAACATGTAAATAAATCTTAAATTAGCTTCTCGGTTGATGTTTATTTGCTTCTTCCTGCTGGAGATATTTACCTGTGTGTGTCAGGGGAGGTGCAGGGTGTGTATGTTGACGACTATGCATCACCGGTTATCCCTCTCATACATACTAGTCTACTTTAATCTTTTATTCACCTTCTCTTTTCCTTAACATATTATTTATCCATCCATCAGTCTAGTCACCTATCTATCTTTACGTCTTTTTATCAATTTTATCTCTATTTTCTTTCTTTCTTGTCACTATCTCTCAGAAGAATTCATACAGTGGTGCTCCTCACCCTTATACACTCGACCTTTCTGTAAAAATAATTAGATTCTTAACAAGTATAAAACTAAAATGAGTTAAATAAGCAGGTAAGTGTTGTCGTTACCTAACTTAACTACCCTATATACCCTAAACCTAAGTTAATGTACCCTGATATAACTTAAACCAACCCCTAAACCTAAGTTAATGTACCCTGATATAACTTAAACCAACCCCTAAACCTAAGTTAATGTACCCTGATATAACTTAACCCAACCCCTAAACCTAAGTTAATGTACCCTGATATAACTTAAACCAACCCCTAAACCTAAGTTAATGTACCCTGATATAACTTAAACCAACCCCTAAACCTAAGTTAATGTACCCTGATATAACTTAAACCAACCCCTAAACCTAAGTTAATGTACCCTGATATAACTTAAACCAACCCCTAAACCTAAGTTAATGTACCCTGATATAACTTAAACCAACCCCTAAACCTAAGTTAATGTACCCTGATATAACTTAACCCAACCCCTAAACCTAAGTTAAAGTAGTCTTACCTAACCAAACTTTAATTAACGTATCTTAAAACCTAACATAAACGCACGCCAAACTAACCTAACCAAACCTTCTTACTCGTTCTAAACTCACTCACTCACTCTAACTCGTCGCTATCTTAACCTACCCCTAAAATAATTCAACCGAAACCATAACGTAATTTCGGTATAAAAAAAAAAATCGGGTACGGTTTCGGATCCGGAAATTAGTCTGGCCTGTCTGAATAGAATCTCGTTACGTCAAAATGGAAAATAAAAGGAAGTCAAATCCGGAGGAGTCGACCGCCCGCGTTACTCCCAAATAAATGAATAACGTTCCAATATTACACGACGAGTACCTTGTCTGCGGTCCTCAAGTTCTCTTAAAATTAATCCGCTTGCCGCACATGAAGCTCTCTTAGATCTTTAATTAACCTGCAGTGGTCAGGTTTCTCCGTGTATTGTCTGGTAGCTCTGTTTGTTGTGGTTAAATGGCGGTTTTTAGCGGATCAAACTTCTGCCTCGTCTGGGATGTCCAATAACACACGGTTCACAAATGTAATACAAAGCAATAAGTTGAAGCTGTAACGGCGTAGGTACAAGTTATTGACACACGTGATGTGATTGGTCAAGGATATCGTCCAATGAAAGGAATTAGCTGATTGAATGATGTAACGGTTGAAGGAAACGCAATATGAACTCTTGATTGGCTGAACCCGATGCCAAGTATCATTACATTGGTCCAATGATACACAGGATTAAAATTTTAAATCTGTAATACATGCATTATATGAAAGCTGTCTCTTAATTGGTCGAGCTTTAGCCAATCAGGGGAAAATGTGGGAGTCACAATAAACCGTAAAATAAATATAATGCTGAGTTGTTAACAGCCTTCTATTGTATGAAAGCTGTCTCATAATTGGTTGAGAATGAGCCAATCAGAGAAATGATGACGTCACAAAGGGTAAAATATATATAAGAGGTAGTTAATAACCTTATATGGCAGTACACTGTTTTAATACAAATAGATTAGTTTAATGGCTGGAAACTGTGGCACCAGAGTTGTTTTGTGTTCAGGTGTGTAGTCTCATCTGTTAATGTATTCAGTAATGTAATTCATTTTATTCTATTCGTCATATTTATTTTTTATGCTTTTGTATTTCATCCTTCGTTTTAGGTATAATAATGACAAGATGTATTTATCGAAACATTACCCAATAAATGTCACTGTTTATCCATCGTACAGTCCACTCACAAAATTATCTATACAAAATTGCGTTGAGAAAATATGACACAACGGACGAACTATTTTGACAACCCTACCGAGACAACAGGAGTCACAGTGTTCATTCTGGAATTCATCGATCACCCGGAGTACAGATAGTTTTTTGAGTGACTGTACCTGTGGACTGTTTGCGTATAAATATAGATACTAATATAAAGGTGTTATATGTATATTATTATAGTTGGAAATAGTTTTGTTGAGTTTGATGTGTTAAATGTAGCGCTGCTTAATATTAATCACCTGGGTATTAAGGGTCATTGTGTTGTTTCTAATCTCTCTCTCTCTCTCTCTCTCTCTCTCTCTCTCTCTCTCTCTCTCTCTCTCTCTCTCTCTTCAATATTTGCTGTCATAAAATCTAAAATAGAAAATGAAGCAAGCAAGCGCACACACACACACACGCACACACACACACACACACACGTACGTCTCCCTCCCATATATCCTCTTAACATAATCACCCCTAAACCCTTTCCCTTCTCCTCCCATGCTCCCCACAATATACAAAAGCCACTTACGAAATCTAATAAAATAAGAATGTCCCTGCGCTTGCATTATTCAGTAAGAGAATGACCCATGAACGAATCCATAAACTTATCATATAGTCGAGTCCCCCACCTCCCCCTCCCCCCCGTCTGCCTCCCATCACCCCTCTGTCTCCCTCCCATCCCCTCTCCCTCCCTCACAAAGCCTCACAAAAGACTGGAATTAGGCCCAGCTGTCAAAAATACGCCAATATCAAACCGAATTTCCCCCCTCCAATTGCCATATATTCTAAAAAAAAAAATCATACCGTTGCCACAAGTTAAAAAAAAAAAATCCTATCTTTTCTTTTCTACACGCTATCGAGTCTAAGAATTATTCCGACGTCATTTTAAGCCACTCATCCCTCACGTCCAAAACACTTCATGGGAGAGAAGGGAAATCCGTTCTCACATCAACACTTAAGAAGAAATATGTACTAAAGGAACCTTGGAGAATCATTATCCTCTGTAAGCCAACATCATTCTATTTTCGTCTATATCGTCCATTCTATTTTCGTCCATGTGGTAGAAAACTGCCCCAAGATATACTATAACAGGGAATGGCGATCCTGGTCTTGAGAGCAACAGCGACGAAATTCATTGCACATAAAAGCCACAATAATTGAATATACGGTAACTTACGGTCCTAGAGTTGCCTAGTGCCAGGTCTGCAGTATGTCCTAGACGCGAGGGGGGAGAACTGCCCTTAATAATGGTTCATTGTGTTGCTTCTTATCGTGTATTTCTGCGGTGTTTATCATTCAGTGTATCTTTATCAGTCTATCTATTTATCTGGGAGTTATGCTTTTATCATTATATTACGTAACTCTCTCTCTCTCTCTCTCTCTCTCTCTCTCTCTCTCTCTCTCTCTCTCTCTCTCTCTCTCTCTCTCTCTCTCTGCATCATTTAACATTCCCCTCCCGCTTCTTTCAATTCTAACTACTCTCTAACCTTCTTCAATCTCCCCTTTCCTTCATCCCACTTCTTCCATTCTCTGTATCTTATTCACTTCCCTAGCCCTCACCAAATTCCCTCACCTCTCCCGTTCGCCATGCCCACCTCCCTCCCTCTTCTCCCCCACCTTCCCCTCCCCACCTCTTCTCCAGCTTCACCACTTAGTCTCTGGCACTCTGAAAATGCATCAAAATTGCAAGGTATTCAAGGCCACTTTTTTTGAGGTGATGGTAGTTGAGGTTATGATAAGCGAAGACCTGGTAGCTCTCTCTCTCTCTCTCTCTCTCTCTCTCTCTCTCTCTCTCTCTCTCTCTCTCTCTCTCTCTCTCTCTCTCTCTCTCTCTCTCTCTCTCTCTCTCTCTCTCTCTCTCTCTCTCTCTATGGATTTATCTTCATGTTTCTATTTATGTCTTCCTCCTTCCTATTTACATGCTCTATCTCTTTCTCTTCAATATTTAACCTTATGATAGAAGCATCAACACACACACACACACACACACACACACACACACACACAGGAATTAAATCCCCAACAATCCCCACCTCAATAGGGAAGAGTTGAACCCTCCTCCCTCCCCACTCCCCAGCAAACTCCCACCACTAAGCCTAACATTAGGTAGAGAGCCTCACTGCCGGGTGTACGAAGATCAAAGGTCAAATGTCGGCGCTATGGGACCCGGAGGTAGGGGGACGGGGGAGGGGATTGGGTCAAAGGTCAAATGTCGTGCATAAAGATGAGCTGCGGGTTAAGTTAGGGGAGGGGTAAGGGGAGGGGGCAGGGGTGACGGGGGAGGGGGGAGGAAGGGGTAGGTTTTACAATAATGTGGTTTCTGAATACGTGAGTTGAGTTTACGGCTTTTGTGGGTTAATAATAATAATAATAATAATAATAATAATAATAATAATAATAATAATAATAATAATAATAATAATAATAATAATAATAATAATAATGTAAATTACAGAGAACTACAAAATATACAATCCCGTGTATGTATGTATGTATGTATGTATGTAAGTATGTATGTAATGAAGGGTTTTCTACCATAGTGAACTGACAAGATGATGTTTCTTACCAACAGGTGAACGAGGGAGGGAACAAAGGGGTTGTTCCTCTGCTGCAGGTAGAGTGTTGACGGAAACAACGCATGTACCGGGTGTTAATGTATACTGTGGAGGGCATACAACTATAGTATAAATGGTAGTGTGTATTGTTTGTGTACAGCGGGGGGGGCTATACAACACATCAAAGGTAAGAGTGAGGCCGTGCGGGTTATACATCAAAGGTATGAATAATTTACATTACCGTAATCAAAGGCAAGGAACCATGAATAACTTCCAGAATAACAATGTTTTTTACTATGTATGTTATATAGCCAAGACACGTACACTTGTTGGCGTGGTGGACCTAAGAGGTGTGTGTGTGTGTGTGTGTGTGTGTGTGTGTGACAGTGATAAGTAGAGCTACAGGTGTGTGTGTGTGTGTGTGTGTGAAACAGTGTTAAGTGAAGCTACAGGTGTGTGTGTGTGAGGGGGGGGAGACAGTGATAAGTGAAGCCACAGGTGTGTATGTGTGTGTGTGTATGTGTGTGTGAGAGAGAGATAATTTTTTTCAAGATATTTAATGGATGGGAACTTACTCATGAGCTATCCCACTCAGGCCTCTTTCCCACAATCTCCTCACCTCCCTCTCCCACACCTCCCTCTCCCACATGCCCCTCACACACACACACACACCTGGGGGAGAATAGTCTTCAGGCATACTAATAACACGCTCACCTGCACAAGACGAAGGGAAGGCCTCTCACCCCCTCTTATTATCCCCCGCCCTCTGAACACTCTCTCTCTTTCTCTGTCTCTCCCTAACTTTCACCTCCTACTTACTGTCTACCTTTCTCTTCACTTTTCTATTCCCCTCTTTAATCTTACACCCCCCTCTCTTCCCTCCCTCACTTTCTCTCTCACTTTCCTACTTTCACTCACTCTCCAACTTTCCTTCATCCCTCTCCCGGCTTTACTCTCCCCTCTAACCTTCCTTCCATCTTCCCATCCTCTCCACCATCCTTCACCTTACCTCTCTTCTTTCTCACCTTCACTCACTTTGCCTACCACCCCCCCTCGCTCACCTTCCCTCCCTCCACCTCTCTCCTCGTCTTACCTTCCCTCCCTCACCTTCCTTCTCCCCCTCCCTCCTTCCCTCCCTCACCTTCCTTCTCCCTCTCCCTCCCTCACCTTCCTTCTCCCACTCCCTCTCTCGCCTTGCTGTGGTAGAGAACATCAAACACACTCACACTGTCTTCATGAGATGGTAAGTCAGTTGTTTTGTGATAAAAATGACAAAAAGAAGAAAAACAATTTCTTTAAGAGGCAATTAGTGAAGCCATTTTGAGTTTGTTTACCTCAGAATATAAAAAAAAAAGATCTTTAAAAGTTAATCGTAAAAGTAGGATTTGTGTAAGAGAAATAACATCAAGTTTCTTAAAGGACAACAGTTCACTTGTATCCCATCTGGAAAAAAAATACTTAAAATTTTCTCTAAAGGACAATAACTCAGTCGCTTTGTATCATAAAATTACAGAAAGTTGGTCTTAAGGTCAATAGTTTTTAGGTTATTTATTAGAAAAAACGACAAACTTTCTCTAAGGATCAATAGACTTAGTCGTCTTATATATGAAAACGACTGAATCTTTCCTCAAACGACATTATCTCAGCCTTCTTGAATACGAATGAGAAACAAAGTCTAAAGTAGTGTGAGAACGACACACTAATAAATGAATCAGCCAAATCCTTGTTTCACAGCCTCACAAAACATAAACTTACGTAACAAAACAAAACCTAACGTAACCTAACTAAATCTGACCTAACCAAACCCATCGTATCCTAGGCTAACCCAACGTAACCTAAGGTAATCTAACCTCACCTAACCAAAATTAACTAAACCTAACCTAACCAATGGTAACTGAAATTAACGTAACCAAACATGACCTAACCAAACCTAACCAAAATTAACTAAACCTAACCTAACCAATGCTAACTGAAATTAATGTAACCAAACATGACCTAACCTAACCTAACCAAAGCAAAGCTAAGCTAACCTAACCAATAATAACCTAAAAAACAACAACGTATTTTTACCTAAAACCTCACAAACAAACCCACAAATATTTTATAAAACACAGCAAACAAACAAACAAAACACCATGTATGTTTTAAAGACCCCACACGGGAGTAAACAAATAAACAATCCATAATGTATTTGTAAACTCCCACAAACACACAACTGCCTCAGATTTTTCACACAAATTCACAACCCCTCAGATTTTTTTCCCACAAACACACAACCCCTCAGATTTTTTCCCCACAAACAAACAACCCCTCAGATTTTTCCCCACAAACAAACAACCCCTCAGATTTTTTTCCCACAAACACACAACCCCTCAGATTTTTTCCCACAAACACACAACCCCTCAGATTTTTTTCCCACAAACACACAACCCCTCAGATTTTTTCCCCACAAACACACAACCCCTCAGATTTTTTCGCCACAACCACACGTTTGCTACACGACAGCTAGTGCATCAACACAAACACTCACTCCCAGTCAAAGCCAAAAAAAATAAAAAATCACCAGAACATAAAACCCACAATACCAAGATTTTTACTACCAAGCTCTGCCCTGCCTTGCCTCCGGAATATTGAGGAGCAAGGAAGGCAAGAAAGTGCTATCCACCACCTATCCCCAAGGTGGGAAATCCTGATCCTCTTCACAGCGAAACAAATCCTTATGGTTTTTTTACGATCGGAGTATTGAAGAGTTCAGGTCAAGATAATACTAAGTGCGGTTGGTTCATAAGGTTGGGAGTCTTAAACGTATGTCGTGAGAGTTTGGGCCATAGTGAGGTGTAGTATTGTGGGAGGTTTTGGCTCTAATGGGGTGTGTTTTATCTTCGGTCCTTACTGGAAAGGGTTTCATTAACACGGTGTGGAAACCTTAGAAACCATTGTGTTACTGAGGTGCTCCCTGGCACAGGTCGAGGTGCAAGAATAACTTTGTGGAAAAGACAAGATAACTAAATGATACACACGAACACGGCGCAGACATACTGATAATGATGATGGTGATGATAATACTCACGTTAAATATTAATATTAATACACCAATAATAATAATGATAATAATAATGATAATAATAATGATAATAATAATGATAATAATAATAATAATAATAATAACAATAATAACAATAATCATCCGACACTTACCCATCACGTGAATTATTACCAAGACAGTTAAATATCAAACTAGTGACGTTGTTAGTGTAAATTACAGTCGTCACCGCTGAAGACTGTCTCATGTTATCGTTTTCTTAAACTCCCCCTACCCCGCCCCCCCCACTCCGCCCCCCCCCCCAAAAGAACATCGAGTTATCATTATAGGAACCGTTTTACCATGTCAACAACTGTTCACTTTTGACGCAGTTTGCACCATTTGCGGACCTTGCCACCTGGTGATCAAACTCACCGAGTTTGATGGAAATCCGCAAACCCGTCCTTGAATTATTTGGGGGGTAGACAGACAGACAGACAGACAGACAGACAGACAGACAGTACCGGAAAAAAATACTTTATCCCTCAGGAACGGGGCAACAACCTTGACCTGTCAACGCCCTCACATCCGTTCATCAGTAATTCGGGGAGCATCAGAGAGAACCTCCATTTTCTAAGCGGGGTTGTTTGTGTCAGGCTAAATCCTTCTGACAGGTTGCAGGGTTGGAAGCTGTAGGGGTTATTGAGAGATACGTGGAACAGAGGCGGTGGGAATAGGGAAGGTGAGGGATTATAGTGAAGGTTGTGGTGTGAAGGAAGGGATTGTGTGATATGTGGGGGTGAGGATGGGGGCAGGTGAAGACAGGGAGTAGATGGGGAATTATAGGTGATGGGGGAGGAGGGATGGGAAGAAATGAAGGACTATGAGATGGATGGGGTATGAGAGGAGGGTTGGAAGGGGAAGAAGCTGGGGGAATTGTGGGGAAGTGATGGGATGAAAGGAGGTGGGGAAGGTGAGGATTGTGGTGAAGTACTACCACGGATTGTGGGGATTAGTAGGGGCGGGCCTTGGGTTAGGAGAAGGTGGAGGATTGTGTTTGGGGTTTGGATTGTGATGAAGGATGGAATCAATCCATCACCAGGAAAGTTAGTTGTCTCACGGAGTCTCTCTCTCTAAGTCGTGCCCTCAAGAAAGTTACGAGATAATCCAGGTTGAGTCTCCTTAAAAGTGTCTCTGACAAGGAAACTACGATGCATCTAAGATATATCTCCCAGTCTCTCCATAAACCAAACTATCTCCAGCACCATAACGACAACATCTCCAAACGTCTCCCAAGGCGCGACACGACGAGACAGGAGATAATTAACATCACCATCAGATGCTCAGACAATCTATATTTCTGGGGAGAGATAATACGACTCTTCTATATCTCCATTATCTCCAAACACGTCTGCTATCACCACCACTATGACTAAAAGGTCTCCCAGCATATAAGAGACCATACGAAGACTCACCACTCGGAGATTATTCTCAAAATTTCTCCACCATAAGTCTCCCATCCTGTGTACGGAAGAGATAGACGAGAATCATCACTGTGACATATTTCTCAAACCGCTCCGACCAGCAAACAATACGAAATCGGGTATCTCCAACAAGGCGGGTATCTCCAACAAGAAATCGGGTATCTCCTCGGGTATCTCCAACAAGAAGGCGGCTATCTCCATCACTAGGGCTGTAAAACGTCTCCCATCGTACGAAAGACACACACACACACGCACTCACACAAACACACGCACACACACACACACACACACACGCACTCACTCAAACACACGCACACACTGACACACACACACACCTATCACCCCTACAGTAGAAATCTTAAGCAACGAACTAGTCTCCGAGATTTAGAACGCAATTTAGGAGGAGGAAAATTAAAAGGAGGAAGAGGGAGAGGAGAGGGAGTAAAACGAGGAGAAGGAGGAAGAGGAAAAAGAGGTAGGAGTATGAGATGGTGAGGGAGGAGTAATAGGAGGAAGAGGATAAGAAAGAGGAGTGAGAAGAAGGAAAATGAGGAGGAGGAGAAGGAAAATAAGAAAATGAGAAGGAGAAGAAGGAAAATAGGAAAATGAGGAGGAGGAAATGAAGGAAAATAGGAAAATGAGGCGGAGGAGGAGAAGGAGGACCAATTCAAAGGTGGCAAGAGCATCTCGCCTGAGTATTGGAGACAGGCGGATGAGATTTTCCAGGCTTTCCTCTCTGTCTCTCAGGATCTCCACAGAGACACACACTATCTCTCACCCCCGCCAACAGCTGCCTCGCTGAATTACAGGCTAATAGACTGCTTGGGGAAGTGATTTTCGATTTGATGGAGAAGACGACGACGAAGGAAAGACTCATGGGGGAGGGGGGGGGAGGAGGTTACCTGAGGGAGACCAAAATAGAATCGGGTTTTAGGTAGGAGTCGATGAGGGGTATTTTGCCCTCTCTAATTGTGTCTGTCTGTCTGTCTGTCCTAATATAACTAACTTAACCTAACCTTACCTAATCTTATACAGCTTAAGTTAGATTAGGTTAGATTAGGTTAGGTTAGGTTAGGTTAGGTAACAGCAAATTTTAATACATATAAACTCATTTCTATTAAGGTGTAATAATTAAATTAAAATCTTATCTCTATCGGTAGATTATCCCACACACACACACACACACACACACACACACACACACACACACACACACACACACACACACACACACACACACACACACACACACACACACACACACACACACACACACACACACACACACACACACTTCTATATAATAAATACACGAATAAAAAGCCAGAAAAATATCAACACAGAGACACAGACAGACAGAGAGACAGACGGACAGAGAGACAGACAGACAGAGACACAGACAGACAGAGAGACAGACGGAACGGCGGAGAAAATCGAGTAATTTGTCGGGGGATAAGAAAATAATTTACATTTCAACTGGCGAATCCTGCGTTTTAAAATTCAGTGGGTTGTGGATCTTCAAGGCTCTCGTCCCCGGGAGGTCGTTCGTTTCAGTGGCATCTGGATCCTTTACCTTGTTAGCCTCTACCTGTGATTAATTCTCAGTGGGTGTGCACGTAGGAGGGAGGGAGGGAGGGAGAGAAGGAAGGAGGGAGGGAAGGGTATCTCTTTTTCAGGACTATTTTTCTTTATATTTTCACTGTTTAATTGACGGTGATAAGATTAGTTTGCTTTCCGGTACGCAGAGAGAGAGAGAGAGAGAGAGAGAGAGAGAGAGAGAGAGAGAACCAGTTTTTATAATGAAACTAATCCAATTTATGTATGTACAGTAAATATTGAGGGAGACGACATATATTTTTTTTTATGAAATCTGACCAAAGAAAAAAAAAGACTTCTTAACCTTCAAAATTCATGTTATTAAAAAAATAAGTATCAGTGAACAGCTCTCATACGTTGAGGTCCTGAACTACTAAAGTGAATCTTGATATTTGGAGGACTGGATTAAAAATATCGAGTGTGTGTGTGTGTGTGTGTGTGTGTGTGTGTGTGTGTGTGTGTGTGTGTGCGTGCGTGTGTGTGTCTCTGTGTGTGTGTGTCTGTGTCTTCCCCCCCCACCATTGGACGAGCACCACAACACCTGGAGCCCTCAGCGTGTCGTTTACACATTCCGCTTCTATTCTTGCTAACACAAACTTTAAAAAGCTTTCAAATATGAGACAAAACTTGAGAAGAGAGAGAGAGAGAGAGAGAGACCAATACAATATATTTTTACAATATATTTTAGACAGAAAAATATTCGTACTTTAACGTTATCGAAAACAAAACTTTATAAGCGTCTACACACGGTACTAGGTCCCATGAATGATTTACAAACAAATAACCAAATTCTTCGGCAACAACAAAAATATTCTGGTTCCAACTGGTGTCTTTATACAATCCTCTTAATTTTTTCTTCCTTCCTTTGTTTTAATAAATTAATAATGTGTATTATCAACTTCAATCTACACATTTAATGCTCTAAAATATGGTAATTCATGAAGAAATTATTTATATCCATTAAATATTCTTATTGTAATTTTTTTCTGGGAAACTTACCGACTTACTGTACATTAAACATTTATTATCAAAACTGGACCCCATCCGCTTTTAAATGTAATAGAAACAATTTATTATTCCACATTCACGAATTCTATAAATTTATGAAAGTATTTTTAATTATTTCCGTTATTTTCATGGTGTTATTTGGGGATTAACTAAGAAATTATTTATTACTGAAACCCAAACACAAGACGCTTCCATATACAACATTAAATTATCTATGGAAGAAAAAAAACCAAAATCTTGATAATGAAACGGATTCTAGAAAACCGTGGCATTAATAACTTACTACAGTATTTTCATTCCTCTTATATTCTTGTTTCTAAGATATTATAATATTATTTGGTAAGTTTATTCGGGTTATCTTTCTCATCAAACTTCCTGAAGCTCTCAAACACACTTCTAGCCCCGAGGAAAAACCTTCTTCATTAGACTTATGCTAATTCAGGAAATCCATGAAATATGCTAATTTTCACCCCTTTTAGTAATCCTATTTTTATATCATTTGGTAAATCTATGTAATAATTGACATTGGCCTTTTTCATCACAGACAAACCTTACGACACTCCCCAAAATAGAATTCCACATATGATAAAAAAGATAAATGTTTACGTTAGGTGGCAAATGGTGGTGGTGGTGGTCTGGAGCCGTGAGAAGCAGCGGTAGCGGTTGTGGTGTGCTGCGGGGCCACTAATACACTGCTGCCACGGTCCTATTGGCAGCAACTGTGTTATTAAATCAACACCTTCACTACCCTTTAAAATTGACTCACACACACACACACACACTTAGCGAAAACATCAAAATGCAAACTCGCCATTAAGAGCTCCGGCATTGTTGAGGGTGGGTTCCTTAGTGCCCGGAGCGACGCAATCACCAATGCAGTTTTCGAACGGCGCCTGTCATAACACTCCAGTCCAAGTCGTCAGCTAGGCCATTCTCTTTCAATTTCTGTATTCCCGTTTATTCCAGAAATCTCAAACATCACGGCTAAAAGAGGCTGTTATAGAATTCCTTTATATTTTTCTTCTACTAACTTTCTTTCCTGACGAACACTGACGAGTAGAAACAGACAAAAAAAATACTGCTGCTGTCATTGTTCATAAACCCGATTTCCAATAAAAAATGCAGTTAACTCTCTCTCTCTCTCTCTCTCTCTCTCTCTCTCTCTCTGTCACTCTCTCAAAATACGGAGATAAAAGAAAACATTTTAAGAACATATATTTTTTCCTCTACACTAACAAAACAATGAAAACTGAAAATTATACTACTGTTTTTGTCATCAATTGTAAATCCAATTACCAAATACCCCCCAAAAATAAAATAAAAATCCAATTCAGAGCCTATTTCAGATTTCTTTTCTCTAATCTCTGCAATAACGGACAATAACTGAAAAAAAAAGTTAACTATTGTGTTTACCATTAATAACAAGGAGGAAAAAAGAGGAGGAGGAGAGGGGGGGGAGGAAGGGGAGCAACCATCTCAAATCACAGAGCATAATACTTTATCTTCCTGACCATCATGACTACAATTCAGATTAAAAACATTATCTTAATTTTAACCCCCCCCCCCAAAAAAAAAATGTCAATTAAAACTTCATAAAATAACCTTGGGGCAATTCTCTTTTAATCTCAGTATCTCCGCTCAATCGCAAATCTCAAATCTCGGCGCCCAAAGAAACCATTACCGAATTATTCTCTTTCTCAACCTCTGCATTAAATCACAAAAGACATCTGATAACATGACATTACTTTAATACTTAAAATTTCTTAACCTAAATCAAACTTTTTTTTCAGGGCTCTCATACCTAAAATGTTGTCATATCATCCATACCTAAAACTCATTCATACCTTAAACACCTAAAAAGTTTTCATAATCTCCCTAAAACTTTTTCGTATCCTTAATACCTAAAACGCCTTTATAACCTCCATACCGGCATCGGTAAACGTTGCCATGACGTCAAAATGAAATTACATCATCTTAAGTAATGTTTTCTTTTTAATTTGTGATAAAATTTAAGGCATGTCTAATTTAGCCATATGTCTGGGGAATAACTTCAAATAACTTAGCCATGTACTATAGAAGCTTAGGTTATATAAATTAGCTTTGAGACGAAATAGCCAGACATGTCTATTTCAGCCATGGCAAAAACAGTTAAGTCTTTCTCAGCCACATTACAAAAACCCAGTCATGTCTAACACAACCATGAAAGAAACTCCTAGTATGTCTTGCTCAGCCATGTGACATATCCAGTCATGTCTAACTTGGTCATATGACAAAACTCTTCAGCCATGTAGCCATGTTGACGGGGAGGGGGTAGAGAGTAATGGGAGATGGGGGAGGGGTGGATGGAGGGTCGACCAGACAATATGAGACAGATAATGCTAAACTTATGGCCCAATAACACCACATTCTCCACCACCCTGCATACATGACGTCTCTCTCTCTCTCTCTCTCTCTCTCTCTCTCCCTCTCTCTCTCTCTCTCTCCTACATATTCCATAATACGATGTCTGGCCCGTTCTCCCCGAAGGTCCCGTGTTGTGGTTTATGGTAACGCTCACGTCCAATAGATGGCTCTGATGTGTGCACGAGAATACCATCACATACTGGTACGTTATTACCTGCACTAGTTTCCCGTCTTGCTATAAGATGGACCTCTTGTCTGATGTGTGTGTACAAGTTTTTGTCTTTTGCGAGGTTGACTTAATTGTGTTGTTATTACAATTATCATTATTGTTACTACTGTCTACAGTCCCCGGCATTTCCCACGCACTTACGTCAACAATCAAACACAGGAAAACAAACTCATTTGCCCCCAAGAGCAACATTTTCTGCAAATTCTTACCGAGGTTCTCAATATCCGATAGAACAGCATCACGTCCCCTGAACTTTGCCAAAAAATAAAGTCTCGGAAACCAGCTGAAAACGCTGCTTATCGAGCGATATTCCCACTTGCGAACTCACTAATTCGGCCACCACCTGGATATCCGAATATCCGGTGAAAAGAGAGGTGAGACGCCGGACCACACGTCCAATAATGGACTTGGTTACATTATTGGTACGTCCGTGAATCGGTCTCCACTAATGACTCGCGTGGATAAATTTTTTTTTCGCATGGTGGAAGGAAGGTAAGCAGTGTTGGTGGGAGGGAGGTAAGCAGTGTTGGTGGATGGGAGGGAGTGTTGGTGGGTGGGAGGGAGTGTTGGTGGATGGGAAATGGTTGGTGTAAGGAAGGGACAGACAAAAGGTGCTGTATAGGTGGGAGGGGCAGGGTGAGAGAGAGAGAGAGAGAGAGAGAAGGTAAGGAGGTAATGGTTAGGGAAGGTGAGAGAAAGGGAGGGTGTTGGTTAGATGGGAAGGAGAGAGAAGTAAGGGAGGGTCGAGCCAATTAAAGCAAAGGGAAGAGGCCATTTAAGGAGGGAGAATAAGTATTATAGGGTGAAAATCAGGAAGGGAGGGGGGTGAGAGAGAGAGAGAGAGAGAGAGAGAGAGAGAGAGAGAGAGAGAGAGAGAGAGAGGGGTGATCGCTACATCTACTCCACAGCCATCACACCTCCAGGAAAATACAATAATAATAATAATAATAATAATAATAATAATAATAATAATAATAATAATAATAATAATAATAATAATAATAATAATAATAATAATAATAATAATAAATAATTAATGCTCTTCATGTCCAACACTAACAAGCTGAAACCATCACTGAGGATGTTGAAAAAAATGATATTTGCTCTCATTAATAATTGTACATTTATCATTCAAAATTAAGCAATTATATATATATTTTTAATTAAAGAAGATTAAATACAGGTTTGTTCTTGTGTTTAATTCATAAAAAAACAGATATAATAAGTGGGTGTTTGAAAGAGAGGGAAGAAGTGGTAAAGGAGTGAGGGTAGTGTGTGAGAGGGAGTCACATCGACTGCACACACACACACACACACACACACACACACACACACACACACACACACACACACACACACACACACACACACACACACACAGCCCACACACCACACCACCACCACACACCACACCACTACCACACACCACAACTACCACCACACACCACCACACAGCCAATAATTCACTACACCACACCACTACCACCACACACCACAGCATCTTGAAAACGTCGCCACATATCAGAGAGAAGCTGAGATAATCCTCACAAGGCCAGAGATCTTCTAGGCCTCAGTCTTAAGGGGTCACAGGCCTCCCTCCCTCCTTCCATCTCTCTATTGATTTTTACCCTCTGTTTTTATCACCCCCAAAGACACATCGTGATAAAGATGGAATAAGAAGAGAGATGAAGGGAGAATAGATGAATAATGTGATAAAGATGGAATAACAAGAGTGATGAAAGATGGAGAGAATGGAAAGGAGAAAGAGAGGAGAATAGATGAATAAAACTATGTGATAAAGATGGAATAAAAGAGATAAAAGAAGAAAGAGAAAATAGGTAAATAAAAGAATGCGATAAAGATGGAATAACAAGATAAAATATGTAATGACAAGATAAATTAATGATTAAGGATCATGAAGAATAAAGAAGAAACAGAAATAATAAAAAAAAAAACACCGCGATAAAGATGGAATAAAACCCAGAAAATAAAAACAGCGATAAAGGATAAACACAGAAAACAGATAAATGAAACAAAGCAACGAAGAAAACTAAACAACAGAAACTTATATTAAAATTTATGATGAAGGACGAAGAAAAACGAAAACAAAAACGAAAAGAAAATAGCGCTTCAGGTGATAAAGAAAGGAAGAAAATAGATAAATAAAAATATGCCGACGTAAAGAACGAATGAGGGAAGATAAGGTTTACGGTGATCAATAATAATCAGAAGACTAGAGAATTATTATAGATTAACCTCTGACCTGTAAAGACTATCTAACTATCTAACTATCTATCTATCTATCTATCTATCTACCATAACAGCAATACACACTAATGCTACTAAGTCACTAGAGGTGTGGTAGGAGAAATTGGTGACTGGATTGGCATTTAGTTTATCATCTTCCTCTTCCCCTTTACCCTCTCAACTCTAGGTGTCGTGCGAAACGTTTACAAAGGGGGGAGGAGAGAGAGTAAGGGGGTCTAGGTTTTTGTTAGTTTTGATTCGGTTTTTCTTAAATATTATCCAAAGATATATTTATTGGCAAACTATAATGCATAAGAGTAATAAGGTAATAATAAATAACGCAATAATAATAATAATAATAATAATAATAATAATAATAATAATAATAATAATAATAATAATAATAATAATAATAATAATAATAATAATAAAAATAATAATAATAATAATAATAATAATAATCAGACCACCATTATGATCCCCAATATAACTCGCTAAAGGACCAGAGCAACAAGCAATATAAAACCATGTGCGTCCAAAAATATTTCCCGTGCAGAAATAAGCCGAAGAATGTAAGACCTGTCTATAATACATTTTCTGACCGTGGTGTGTATACTGAGTATTGGCCCATGTTAAAGCTGCAACGAGAGAGAGAGAGAGAGAGAGAGAGAGAGAGAGAGAGAGAGAGAGAGAGAGAGAGAGAGAGAGAGAGAGAGAGAGAGAGAGAGAGAGGTAGGTATACACAACTCAGGTATTCTAAGGCAGTACAGTACCACCTTACAACAGGTATAAGTCGTCTTTGGTATAAAAAGTGAATAAATATTTCAAATAAACATATTCGAAATCATCATTGGGTTGTTTTTACTTCATCATTTCTTCACTTGAACCACATTCAAGGAGAGAGATTCGTCTCCTAAGAGCAGCCAATGAAAAGATTTAGGCGAGTGGGTATATATCTGCTACATCTAATTACCAAGATTAACCTTCCCATCTATCCATCAACCAGGTTTCTGTCTACCTCAACCTAAAACAAATCTTTCAACGTATACCTGATTATTCACTCATTATCTACCTATTACTCTATACGTGTAGTTACCTCCACCTCCCCTAGGCTCCCTCACCTGCCACCCTGACCAACAGTCACACCTTTACACCTCAGATTTAAGGATTTTAACAATGCAGTGGCCTCGGCTTACCCTCCCAGGCCAGGAAAAAGAAGAGACCCTGGATTCCCTGCATCTGCGACCGGTGGGGAAGTTTCCCTGGACGACTTCTAATTCGCATTAGCTCTGGGAGGCTTTTTTCCCCCACCACATTTCCAGATGAATGTCGTACAAGCTGAAGAAATTCCCCCAAGAAAAAGATTAAGAATTTGGACCGAAGGGAGACATACTTTAAGCGAGTTTGGTGAGCCTGAAGACTGTGGGTTGCCTGCAAGGGAAAGTCACTTGGATTTTTCAGTAAGGGTTTTCTGGGGGAGAAAAGCGAAGGAAAGAAATTTTTAACGTTTATACCAGAGCAGTGGGGAAAGAAACAGTGTTTTCTCAAGCATGTGTTTTGTGAGTGTGTGTGTGTGTGTGTGTGTGTGTGTGTTTGTGTGTGTGTGTGTGTTTGTGTGTGTGTATGTGTGTGTGTGTGTGTCTGTGTGTGTGTGTGTGTGTGTGTGTGTGTGTCATTTAATACAATTTCCATTCATATTTTGCCTGAGGGTAACAATATAGTACAAGACAAGAACTTTACAGGCCAAATTAAATAGTTCACGCCTTAACGACTACTGTATATCACTCGATCGATAATTATGACTCACGAGAGAGACAAAGTTACCAACAGCAACTTTTGTGGGTCGGTAACAAGCGCCGGGGGAGCGTGATTAGCCACTCGGGGCAGTCATAATCTATTCAGCCAATCACAAGACCAGAGAAACCCGTCAACCTATCAGAGGGCCAGAGTGAACTGAGAAAAATTCATACAGCCAATTACGAAGCTGTGGAAATGTTGTACAGCCAATCACGGAGATCGTGTACGGCCAATCACGTATCTCTGGAGATTTTGCACAGCCAATCACGAAGCTCTGGAGATTTTGTACAACCAATCACGAAGCTCTGGAGAATTAGTACAGCCAAACACAAGACTTTGCAGATCGTGTACAGCCAATCACGAAGCACTGGAAATTTTATAGAGCCAATCACAAAGCTCTGATGATTTTGTACAGCCAATCACGAGGTTTTGAAAATTGTGCTCAGCCAATCACGAAGCACTGGGGATTCCTTCAAGAAAATCACATGATCCCGCAACCCCTGGGAAAAAAATAACCGAACAAATACTTCTCAATACCTCAAAGAAACCCTCACAGCCAATCAAAATCCCTGAGAGAATATTTTAAGCCAATCACAAAGGTCTAGAGATCTCGTCCAGTGTTTACGTTGTATATGTGTGGTATGTGTGTGTGTGTGTGTGTGTGTGTGTGTGTGTGTGTGTATAATACGAGAGAGAGAGAGATATTTCTACTACCACTCAACATACATACATACATACAACCACCTCGCCCACACTTTATAAGTAAGGAGGGTGAAAAGTGACCTGCATCACAAGAATATCTGGTTGGCCGTCGACGTTAAGTGCTCGTTGTAATCTACTTAACTTCTCAGCTATTCTGCCTCCTCTCTCTCTCTCTCTCTCTCTCTCTCTCTCTCTCTCTCTCTTTCTCTCCGACATTTCACCGCCACTTTGAAGGTGTGTTCCCTAGCCTTTGACCCTGACGACTCCCAACAAATGGATCCTAAGTGACCCCGTAATTGGGGTCTTTAAGTTATTTTTGGACCTACGTCAATGTTACTACTGCATATAAGTAATGGTGGTGATAGTTGAGGGTTTTGTAAGTAATGGTAGTGATACTTAAGGGTTTTTTAAGTAATGGTAGTGATAGTTAAGGGTTTTGTAAGTAATGGTGGTGATAGTTAAGGGTTTTGTAAGTAATGGTGGTGATACTTGAGGGTCTCTCCTCTGTCGGGTAACTTTCTCTTGCCCGAATTTCTCCTATAAGTGACTTTCACCAGTGGAACTCGTAAACAAGACTCTCTCTCTCTCCTATTTACAGTTGGTCTTTCATTTCTACTTATATTTGCATAAGTAAACTTCAACCTCCATTGCTACTTACAAATATTTTACAACAATCTTTCTCTCTCCTTTCTATCTATTTCTCTCTTCTTTCTATTTCTCTCGCTCCTTTCTATCTATTTCTCTCTCCTTTCTATCTATTTCTCTCTCCTTTCTATCTTTCTCCTTTCTATCTATTTATTCTCCTTTCTATCTATTTATTCTCCTTTCGATCTATTTTTCTCTCCTTTCTATCTATTTCTCTCTCCTTTCTATCTATTTCTCTCTCCTTGCTATCTATTTCTCTCCTTTCTATCTTTCTCTCTCCTTTCTATCTATTTCTCTCTCCTTTCTATCTATTTCTCTCTCCTTTCTATCTTTCTCCTTTCTATCTATTTATTCTCCTTTCTTTCTATTTCTCTCGCTCCTCTCTAACTATTTCTCTCCTTTCTATCTTTTTCTCATTTCTATTTCCCTCTCCCTTCTAATCATCTATTTCACCCCTTCTTTCTATTTCTCTCGTCTTTCCGTCTTTCCAACAGTGTATCCGTTTCTCCTATTCACCTTATTTTCAACCAGATCGTGTTTCCAATTCCCTTTTATTCATTATTTATCAATTCCTCAATCATTCCTTCTGTTATTATCTTTATTCATTTACCTCTTAATTACCCCCTTCTACTTTTTTCTCCATTTGGCTTATTATCTATTCCTTATTTATCCATTTCCTCAACTATCCACCTTTAGTTATTTTATTTATCCAGTTATCCAATCTTTATTATTCACTATATTCACGACATCGTCTGAGGTATTCATTGACCTTTATTAATCGTTCATTTCCTTAATTATTATACATTTTTGTAATATCACGATTTTTTATTCAGTTATCAACAATTTTCTGTATGTCCTTCAGTTCCAATCGTGTTTTTTTTTTGTATGTCTCTTATCTACCGTTTAGTCTTTCTATTAGTTATTCATTTTCTCATTATCTCCTCTTCTTCGTTTATTCTCTTTCAACCATTATATTTATTCAATTAACTGTTATACACGTTCCATCATCCCATGTTCTTTATTTTAATTTTTTTTTTATAATTTCCATAATTATCCACATTTAGTTATGGTGTTAAACCTTTGAGCACGAGAGGGTAAAAAACGTCCTCCAAGAGTTAAACAATCGTCTTCAAAGGGTTAAACCATCATCCTCAAAGGGTTAAACCACCATCCTCAAAGGGTTAAACCATCATCCTCAAAGGGTTAAACCATCATCCTCAAAGGGTTAAACCATCATCCTCAAAGGGTTAAACAATCGTCTTCAAAGGGTTAAACCATCATCCTCAAAGGGTTAAACCACCATCCTCAAAGGGTTAAACCATCATCCTCAAAGGGTTAAACCATCATCCTCAAAGGGTTAAACCATCATCTTCAAAGGGTTAAACTACCGTCCTCAGAGAGTTAAACCACAATCCTCAAAGGGTTAAACCATCATCCTCAAAGGGTTAAACCACCATCATCAAAGAGTTAAACCATCATCCTCAAAGGGTTAAACCACCATCCTCAAAGAGTTAAACCATCATCCTCAAAGGGTTAAACCATCATCCTCAAAGGGTTAACTCAATTACCCCCTCCAATTACTATTTCCATTTCCGTCAGTTTCCCTTAAGATTTATCCTAATAACACCGTTTTCTTTAATACCTCTATCGATTAATTTTTCATGCATTCGTGCGGGTCTCTTCAATGACTTTCTTATGCCTCTCCCTCTTTATTCTCGTTTACCGCCTCTCTATCTTCTTCGGTCAATTAGATGATCTTACTTGGCCTCATACATCAGTTATAAGGGAAGAAGGATAATGTAATCAGCATAGATATTATTAAAATAGTTTGCCTTCAAGATATAAAAGAAAACGAGTCTATTGTATGTTACCTCTCCCTGAATTTACAACAATAAAGATGATGATGATGATAACGACGATGATGGTGATAATGACGACGATGGTGATTAGAGAGTAATGTTGATGATGAAGACAATGACATAAAAAAAAACACGAGTCACTAACTGTACTAATTCACTCAAGGAAGAAGAAAAAAAAATCTATCAGTCAGATCAGTAAGACAATCTGAAGGTGAATAATGAAAGACGAGAAAAATGAATAGTAGATAATTGGGAGGAGAGGGAGATAAAAAAAAGGAAGAGAGATAATGGTTAATATAACTCATTTCTCTCCTTCACAATAATTACCACTGCTATTCTGGAATGATTTACTCGTCATAACAATGTAGAACCACGTAACACACACACGCACACGCACACGCACACGCACACACACACACACACACACACACACACACAGGAAAAACAGAGAGAGAGAGAGAGAGAGAGAGAGAGAGAGAGAGAGAGAGAGAGAGAGAGAGAGAGAGCACAGGTTAATTCGTTTTTTACACTTCTCTCCAAGAGGTGCGTCACAGGTGAGGCCAACTTACAGGTATTAACTCAATAATTCACAGCCCCCAAAAACTTATCACAACTTGAGATAATTAAAACACCAGATAATTCCTCTTAATCTTACTAACTCAGACACAGTAACTGAGCCTCTTGAATTTCTCGTCTTAATTCATCTTGAGAAACCAAAATAATCGTCTTTTCTTCCTCTTGATTAAATATTAAAATCGCAAGATGAAAGATCACACAACCTGACGAAAAATTCTCTCTCTCGCTCTCTAACAATCAAGACATTTTTCTCCCTCTTGATTAAATTTTTACAAATCCACAAGATGATACACCCCAGAAAGACGATATTTCTCTAAAACTCATCTTCTTGACTTCATCATCATCCGCCGGGTCTCGTTCAGGAATCATACACCACTAAAGAACAATTAGCGAACCAGAGCTTGGCTGTGTAAGAGGAGGAGTTACCCCCCCACCCATCCATCCCCTACCCCCCCATGAAAATTCCGTTCTCTCTCCCAAGATGATGACTTCTTCCCCTGCATTCATTTTAAATCCGTATCATCATCATCCTCTCTCTCTCTCTCTCTCTCTCTCTACTTCACTTCATTTTTTCTTCAAATTATTTATCTATTGTTTTCTTCCAGCTGTTTTACTTTATATTCTTGTTTATGTTGCTTTATCATCCCTCTATTAGCAATTATTTATCCTAACATTCTTATTCCTGTCCTCTTCCTCTTTATTTCTAGTGTAGTTATTCTTTTAATCTCACACAAGTTTTTTTTCTCTATTTTATCAATTTTCTTTATTGTTTACTTTAGTCTTTTACTTCGTTGTTTATTTATTTTCTTATTTATTTTATTTTCGATTTGTTTGTTTCTCTTTCTGCTAACTCAAACCTATTGGTGTGTGTGTGTGTGTGTGTGTGTGTGTGTGTGTGTGTGTGTGTGTTAGATCATATCTCTGCTTCTTTCCTATCTCCCATTCTTTCTTTCTCCCTCCTCCCTCTATTCTTTTCTCCTCCTCCCTTCCTCATTCCCCCACTCTCCTGTCTCTTACTCTCTCTCTGACCCTCGTATCTCCCAGCTCATCACGAAGAGAATTGGAGGGTCAGTGGGGGTCCTGCGGGTCTCTCAGGGGTAATACTGGGTATCTGAGCTTATCCGGGACGCGGGTGCCTGCTCACTGGATAAATGGGCTGGGTCCCGTCGAGCTGCCTGGCCCTAATATTACTTTCTGATACAGCAGAGGGGGGTGGAGGAGGAGGGTGGGGAGGAGGTGGGGAGAAGAGGGTGGGGGAGGAGGGGTGGGGAGGGGAGGGGTGGGGAGGAGAGGGGTGGGGAGGAGAGGGTGGGGAGGGATAGGGGTGGGGAGAAGAGGGTGGGGAGGAGAGGGTGGGAGGAGAGGGTGGGGAGGATAGGGTGTGGGGAGAAGAGGGTGGGGAGTGAGAGGTGGGGAGGAGGAGGGTTAAAGGGAGGTGGAGGAGAAGGTGGTGGGGAGAAGGAAGGGAAGAGAGGGTTAAAAGGAGGTAGGGAGAAGGGGTGGATTAGGAGGATGTGACAAGAGAGTTAAAGGGGAGAAGTGGAGAAAAACATGAATGAAAGGAAAAGGAGGAGGAGGAGGAGGAGGAGGAGGAGGAGGGAGGAGGAGGGAGGAGGAGGAGGAGGAGGGAGAGGAGGAGGGAGGAGGAGGAGGAGGAGGAGGAGGAGGAGGAGGAGGAGGAGGAGGAGGAGGAGGAGGAGGAGGAGGAGGAGGAGGAGGAGGAGGAAGAACATCCCTCTCAGCATTCATCTATCAGTCCTCACCACATACATATACTAATCACACAT
>NW_024731852.1:7236348-7274848 GCF_018991925.1 Homarus americanus
ATCATGAATACAAATCATAAAAAATATAAAAATCAAAACACAAAACTAACATAACTTTCCTCACAGGCGACGATAACCTTTAAAAAAATAAACATTCCTCAAGTGGGAAAAAACCATATATCAGTCAGGTGGAAGGCCACGTGTTAGAGTTGAATAAACAAAGGTAATATGTGTTACTTTTCTCATTAGATTATCTGAGGGTAAACTTTCATCATCTTACTTCAATCTCAAGTTGACTGTGTGTAATTGAACGAGTGCTCCAGTTAGTGGCTGGAGGCCTGGGAGGAGAGAGAGAGAGAGAGAGAGAGAGAGAGAGAGAGAGAGAGAGAGAGAGAGAGAGAGAGAGAGAGAGTGTGTTAATCTCTTCGTTTTTCTCTGTGTATGTCGAAGAATGAGTAGATTGAGAGGGTAGAAAGAGTAAACAAGGAAGAGATAAAAGATGTGATGAAAGATGAGGTAGAAGGATAGAAGGAGAAGAGACGCTTATTAATCTCTCTCTCTTTCATTCTTTCATTCACGGGTTGTTGAACACGTAAAGACCCACCAAAGCCCTAAGATCTGTGTGTGTGTGTGTGTCCAAACAGCTGATCCCCGTGATTTATAAGCAAAGCGTCCTCATACCGTGTCTGTGTTTATCATGTGTAATATACGAGGTTTGTATGTCTCGGTTTGTTTTTTCTTTCTTGGGAAGAGGATTTTATGCGTTAAAGTGGGAATTTGTTTGAGTGTTTATGTGTTTGGAGTGCCTGTGTGTATGAGTGCCTGTGTTTGTGAGTGCCTGTGTGTATGAGTGACTGTGTTTGTGAGTGCCTGCTGTGTTTATGAGTGCCTGTGTGTTTGTGAGTGCCTTGTGTTTGTGGAGTGCCTGTGTATGAGTGCTGTGTTTGTGAGTGCCTGTGTGTGGAGTGCCTGTGTGTTTGTGAGTGCCTGTGTGTTGTGAGTGACTGTGAGTGTGTGTTTGTGAGTGCCTGTGTGTTTGTGAGTGCCTGTGTGTTTGTGAGTGCCTGTGTGTGTTTGTGAGTCCTGTGTTTGTGAGTGCCTGTGTTTGTGAGTGCCTGTGTTTGTGAGTGCCTGTGTTTGTGAGTGCCTGTGTTTGTGAGTGCCTGTGTGTTTGAGAGTGACTTTACTGTGTGTTTGTGAGTGCCTGTGTGTGAGACTGTGTTTGGGACTGTGTGTTGAGGCTGTGTTTGAGTGCCTGTGGACTGTGTGTTTGTGAGGCCTGTGTTGGGCTGTGGTTTGGAGGCTGTGTTTGAGTGCCTGTGTGTTTGGAGTGCCTGTGTGTTTGTGAGCCTGTGTTTGTGAGGCCTGTGTGTGGAGTGCCTGTGTGTTTGGAGTGCCTGTGTGTGAGGACTGTGTGTTTGAGAGACTGTTTTTAGAGTGTTAGAGTGTTTGAAGGTTTCATTAGGTCCCTTTGTTTGAGTACTACAAGTTTGTGTTATGTATTTAATATGTTTATGTGTGGGTATGAACACACTGTCCGTGTGAGAAGATCTGTGTGTTTGAGCACATTTATTTCTATGAGAACATCTGTGTAAGATGCCACGTGCGTATAAACGCACGTGTGCATCAGCACATGTAGTATGAACACAGGTTACGAAAAACACACACACACACACACACACACACACACACACACACACACACACACACACACACACACCTGAGACGGGTGAGCCACAGAAGCTCAGGTGTAATAGTTTAGGGTTATGTTTTGTGCGGATTCCTAGAAGATGGATTGAGGAATAAAAGTATAGAGAATAAGATTAGCGCCCCCTACTCTTCGGCCATCAGCAGAAGAGAATTATCCCATTACACTCTCGGGCGGAAGCAAGATGCTGCCATTATTATCCTAGCTGTCAGGGACATGCGGACCTGCACGATGGTTGGAGGAGTCAGGGAGAGTGAGATAAACACAGGGCCCTGATCTTTACTACATGGAGAGGCCCTAACCACCCTCTATGAGGTTCACAACGACATCATTACTTTTTGTAGACCAGCTGTGGACGAGAGTGATGCTGCTTTTATTTTTTTAAACCAGCTGTGAACGAGAGTGATGCTGCCTTTACATTTTAATTCAGATGGGGAGGAGAGTGATGTTGTATTAAGTGTTTTAAACCAGCTGTGGACGAGAGTAACGATCTTATAACATTTTAGAACAACTATGAACGAAAAAATTGTTACTCTTACTTTTTAGACCAGCTGGGGACGAGATATACTATGATGTTCTGATATTAAATGTTAGTTCCCTAAACCACCTTGGGAGGAGAGTGAAGCTAATACCTTCTTAAACTTGCTAAATAACATAACACCAGCTGGGACGAGATATATCCTGTTATTGACTTATAAAAGCTGGTGACGAGAATGATCTTATTATCATATTTAGATCAGGTGCCATTTTCTTCAACCAACTGGGGGCGAGAGATATGCCCTAATTAACTCCAAGAAGATGCTAACGAGAGTGATCTGACCACCATCTGTAGACCAATAACAACTTCCTTAAACCAGCATATTATTCCTAAACCAGTGATGGGGGGGGGATAGAAACTACCATTTGTTCTTAAACCACAGCTGGAGACGAGAGAGATGTTCTCACTTTTTTACCAGCCTTGAACGAGCCCAATTTTCTCCCACTCGCTCTTGCCTGACCACCACACAACAAAAACAACTGTGCCAGACCAGAGAGAGAGAGAGAGAGAGAGAGAGAGAGAGAGAGAGAGAGAGAGAGAGAGAGAGAGAGAGAGTATATGAACATTAGAGACTAAACTTTAAGTATTATTGTGTTTAGTCAAATAAAAGCATCAGTTAAGCGTTGAAAGCATCAGCCATTAAACGTTTCAGTCTTCAGATGATTCAGTTGTTAAAAAAGCTTTAATTACTCAAAGTTTCAGTCACTCGAAGTTTCAATCATTAAAAAAAATTATACTTTTCAGTTATGAAAAGCTTCAGTCGTTAAAAGTTAAAGTTATTACCGGTATATGTTTTGATCATAAAAATTTTCCGTCATAGAAGCTTCAGTCAAAAGCTTCAGTCATTGGAAGTTTCCTTCATAAAAGCTTCATTTCTTAGTAAGCTTCCGTCATAAAAGCTTCAGGCCCGAAACTAAAGGACCAGTTTGGGGAATTAATTTTTGATTAGCTAACGACCCCAGTCTAGTGTTTGGTACAGTACTGCTACTAACAACTGTCGACCCTTTAATTATTATTAATATGCCTCCCTCAGCCGTTACTGCCATCGCTCAACTCTCTCTCTGTAGATACACTTGTGCTAAGATTGGTCTTAATTGCCAATTTATTTTTCAAGTTGAATGGCGTAATATATATATATATATATATATATATATATATATATATATATATATATATATATATATATATATATATATATATATATATATATATATATATATATATATATATATATATATATATGCATATATACACACGCACGAGGAAGAGGTTAGCTTACCTACACGAGGCTCCACAATACCTTCACTGTGGTCGACATCATTTATTCTTGTTTCTCCCAAACGTCTGATAACAAGAACAAATGGACCTCACCACAACCTGGATATTACTTTCCTCCGATATATATATATATATATATATATATATATATATATATATATATATATATATATATATATATATATATATATATATATATATATATATATATATATATATATATATATATATATATATATATATAAATATATATATATATATATATATATATATATATATATATATATATATATATATATATATATATATATATATATATATATATATATATATATATATATATATATATATATGCAGTACTTCATAGTGGTATATCTCTGAGTAAGTGAAATGTGGCATGATGTGTCCGTAGAGTTTTATACAGTTAACTCGTATTCCTAGGTAAGACAGGCAACATTTTATATGAGATATGACGACGGCGACGCATATACCTACAGCGACTACTTCACCGACGTTGACGACGAACGACGAGGAAAATTCATTCCTATACATCAGCCAGACTCGGCAACCAACACAAGAACTCCTTTTTTATGGAGGACCGAGGGGAAAGTGATGGCGTAGAGCCACACTATGACCCAGCGTCACACAGCTCAGATGGAGTAGGTGTATCTCCCCATATGGTCTGGATATCTGTGAACCAGTTGGGTTTTACGAGGTGCCGGTGAGGGGATGGTTTAGTTACACTGCTGCTGCCGACTCACACCACCACGTATCAATCCCACATTATCTCCTCAGAGGAGATTAGTCTCCGCCACTAATGGCCTCCCAGACAAGTACCATTTGGCAAGTTTGTACAGGAGATGTAACGTGTTCCGCCGCCCAGTCCCTTCTTCACCCTGCCTGTGTTACACCTATTGTTACCCTGCCTGTGTTACACCTATTGTTACCCTGCCTGTGTTACACCTATTGTTACCCTGCCTGTGTTACACCTATTGTTACCCTGCCTGTGTTACACCTATTGTTACCCTGCCTAAAGAGACCTATTGTTACCCTTCTGCCTGTGTTACACCTATTGTTACCCCTGCCTGTGTTACATTTCTTGTTAGCCTACTTGTGTTACACTCTGCCAGTGTTAAGGAGACACCAACACCGTAACAGCACAGTAAGGTGGACAAGATGAACCAGATCAGTAAACCGGTGAGGACGAACACATAACCACGCCTCTCTCTACCCCATGGTGATGACGCCACACCATGAACCTGACATCTGATAGACAACATGACACTGTACAAAAATATTGTTTGGGGTAAGTGTCAATAACACTTCCACTCTATAAGTATAATAATAAACAAGTTTATAAATAATATTCGTAAGGAAATTAATTAGATGCTAATTATGATCATATATATATATATATATATATATATATATATATATATATATATATATATATATATATATATATATATATATATATATATATATGCTACATGTCTCCATTAAAACTTGTGTTTTGTGGTCATTTTATCCCACAAGTAAGTTCTAGAACTTCAGCAATTTTAAAATTATTCAGCAGACTTTGCAATGCAGATACTTGTGAATGTATTTAAACTGCCGCCTCAAAGTTGAGTAAAGAAAAATGTGCCGTCACCCATATTTCCTGCCATAAAAAGGTGTTGTTTCACACTGACTTTTATCACTACTCGAGAATGTTGTATCCGCACAAACTTGTGCCGATTGTTTGGAATGTTTACAGCGCCACCTTGAGACTTTCTCAGCCAATACAATATACAACACGCAAAACACCATAAGATATATACCTGACAAAAACAGTATTATACGTCTCTGTTTGTCCGCGTGACCGAGTGTACACTTACAGCTGCTGCAGGTCGGTGCTGTGGCCAACCACGGCCGTGATGACCTCTCCCCTCCCATATCCCTCCCTCCTCCTCCCACCCCTTCCCTCTCCCTCTTCCCTATCCCTCCCTCCTCCTCTCACCCCTTCCCTCTCCCTTCTCTTTTCCCCATCCCTGTCCATCCTTCGCTCTTCCCTTCCCTCTCCCTCTCTTCCCCTTCCCTCTCTCCCTACTTTTAATCTTCCCTCTCCCTCTTCCTATCCTCTTCCCTATCCCTACTTCCTCCTCTCTCTCCTTCCCTCTCCCTCTTCCTATCCTCTTCCCTATCCCTACTTCCTCCTCTATCCCCTTTCCCTTTCTAATTCTTTTTTCCTCCCCTTTCCCACCCTCTTCCCCCTCTCCTTCCCTTTATCCCTCCCTCTTCCTGTCCTCTACCCTCCTGTCTCCCTTGACATTCCTCTCTACTCTTCTCTCTGCCCCCCACCCTCTCCTTGGTAGAAGTTGCAAGGAGCAGCATTACAATACGACTGACATCATTCACCCACGTCATAAAACACCTCCCAGTCTCAGTATCACACACTCTATATGATAAGCAGTGTCCAATATGCAACATATAAATACAAAATGCAGAATGTAGTATGAATTAAGGTAGTCAGTACACAGTAGTTATCATACAAAATACATAATATACATCAGCCGTTAACTATAATCATTCTAATGAACACAGCAGGACTTCATTACCGTAAGTAAAGTAATGTGAGTTATCATTTACTTTACACACACACACACACACACACGCACACGCACACGCACACACACACACACACACACACACACACAGAAACACACACGTACGTTAAGTATGTTATACAGAGGCAATATCTTACCGCTAGACAGAGGAACCTTACTTAGTGCCAGACCCATTATCATCTCCTTGTCGTGGTTTATTACAGGCTGGTGTACTTAAGACCAATATCCCGCCTCCCACGGCTACTTACAACACTCTTAAGCACGACTATAAAGTGAAGCTGTAAACTGCTGCACTCTCTCCCAATGCCTTTACATCTGAGGTGTCGTTGGGACCCGTCCTTGTATTGTGTTCACGTTAATATATATAATTTAAATGGTGAAACAATAATGTTATGGTGGGTTGTTTTTTTTACCTGCTTGTATAAATGAAATACGTCAACAAACACCATCATCTATAATACTAAATTAATCCTTCATTTACATCTACTTTACAAAGGATGAATTTCATAACTACTCTCGGTATTGGAACGATCATTCATTGATTTTGAAAACTGTTTGCGATGTCCTTAAAATAATACGTATTAGATATTTATAAACATAACGTGGAGTAGCGTTATTAAAACCACCAATGTCCTCAATATTTCTCACACAATAACACCTAAAATAAATTAAATTCGGTACATAACAACCTTCCAGTTATATCACTTAAGGTAGGTAAATTATACTACATTTTACCTGATTAATGATTACTCTGTCGGCATCAACTTTCTTACTGTCTCCAAAATCCTCTGGGGCGTGTAGCTGTCTGACTCTCCATGTCTCTCCCTCACACGTGACTCTTCCTGTCTCCCCCTCACACGTGACTCTCCCTGTCTCCCCCTCACACGTGACTCTCCCTATCTCTCCTTCACACGTGACTCTCCCTGTCTCCCCACACGTGACTCTGTCTCTCCCCTTACACGTGACTCTCCCTGTCTCCCCCTTCACACGTGACTCTCCCTCTGCTGTCCCCTCACACGTGACTCTCCTGTCTCCTTCACACGTGACTCTCCCTTGTCTCCCCCCTCACACGTGACTCTCCTTGTCTCCCCTTACACGTGACTCTCCTTGTCTCCCTCACACGTGACTCTCCTTGTCTCCCCTCACACGTGACTCTCCTGTCCCCTTACACGTGACTCTCCCCTGTCTCCCCCTCACACGTGACTCTCCTTGTCTCCCCCTTCACACGTGACTCTCCCTATCTCTCCTTCACACGTGACTCTCCCTGTCTCACTCAGTACCATAACACTTAACGTCATCCTAATCTCTCAAAATAACCCCGGAAACTGTATATTGTTATAAAATATACAGAGACATTTATCGCATCGCCCTGGTCCCAAAAAATATCATTAAACACCAGTAAATTATTTTTAACTTCTCGGAAAGAAAAGTTCAGATATAATTACATTGTTTTAAAAATAACTTGATCTACAGAGTTCCAATAATGTAACTTGACTAACGAAATATTTTGGTTTGTTCGTATATCGACATCCACCTCATCTGGTTCCTATAACAATAATTTGACATTAAATAATTTTCCTTTGGTCTCGCTAATTTTTCACCATCTTTCCCGGATATTGATAACATTAAAAAAAAAATAAAAATTCTACTCTGGTACCAAAAATGTAATTCGAGTCTGATGGTTTATGTATTTGAAGGAGAGTCAATATATATAATGCTCGACACATATACTGACACTACGTTCATTATCACGTATCATTTATAAATTTAAAACAAGTCTGAGGTACTTATAATCTCTTAACAATATCTTCATTTGGTTTCAGTATTATTTGTCAACATTATTAGTATATGTTCTTTGTCTTGATTATTTCTCAAGTCTTGTTTATTCCCCACGTCTCGTTTTGTTTCTCACGTCTCGTTTTGTTTCTCACGTCTTGTTTAGTTCTCAATCACTATCAGAAATAACTATAATGTTTTCACCATGCCCTCCTCCCCTGATTACAATACACAATTCGTAAAACAACATTCTCTGTGTGATTTTGTTTTGCCTAAATCATTTAATCTGAGAGATACGGCTGGTGTTAGGGAAATAAAATACCCGACCATTCAGCCATGTTTAGTGTGGCAATCTGCTTCTATTAATACAACTCTACAATAATCTTCAATTTATACATTCATACATTTATACCTTCCGTGTTGTATACTTTTGTTTCAGTCACAGTTATACTCTTTCCAACATATCATACACCTCATTTTCTCCGCCTTGTTCCAATAATATAACGACACACTAGTTTATTATGAAATGTTTTAAAAGAACTTATATTTATCTACAGTATCACAATTCACGTGCCAATTTTATTCTATTTTTTTATAACGAATTATTTTATGTAATTTTACAGTGTTTTTATCGGTTTTCAATTTGTTCATTAGATTTATCATAAAACACAAAACAAACAAAAAACGAAGTCTGTTTTCAAATTATCTAAAATTACATTGATATAAATTAACAATATTATCTCTAATTTCGGTTTAATCTTTGTTGCTTTTGTTTTGTTTACTTCACAAGAACACCACCTTGATATACCTATATTCTGGGTTTTTTTAATATAAAAATATGAGCCGTCAGCTATCTCGCACGCGCTTGGCTTCCCGCGCTGAGCCAGAAATCCTACACCCTCCATTCCCAACCAATTTATGGCTAATAACTTAATCCTATCTTCCCTTCCCATCAAATCATCGAGATATCTCATGTCTCCTTCCGTTCCCTAACTCTTCCTCATACGCGAGTCCTTAAATCCTTAAAACATCTCCTTCGGGAGGGGGGGGAGGAGGGAGAGAAGGAGAGACAGAGGTGGGGGGAAAGGGGGGGTTGGGGTTCCATCAGGCATCCAGTAGTGTTCCTTCTTATCGTAAGCGTCACTCCTCAGACGCATTATCGTTCGTCTGACACCCGCTAGTCGATACCGCAAAGTATCGTACGCCAACGTATCAAGATAACTTACTTGACGCAATAAGGAAATTATGTCGTGCCTGTCTTGACGAGCGGATTAAAAAGGCGTTCCCGATAATAAAGATCAAGGATAATACTGGATTTAAGAATGGATTAATGTGGGTGGGAATCAATTTATTAGCATAATATCATTTTACTTTCTTTCGATCATTGACCCCGGGGTTAGCGAGGGCAGGGTGTAGGGGGGGGGAGGGGGGCAAAGGAGGAGTGTGCCTCTTAAAATCATTCCTTTGGTCTCATGTTACGATTCTGAACGCGACTTGGCGCTCAGAAGTTTTCCCAGTCTTGGCGACTCAGTTGGCGATGTTGGTGATGATTATATGATGGTGGAGGTGATACCGTGATGGAGGTGATTCAGTGCTGACATGATTGAGTGTTAAAGATGATTCAGCATTAATGATAATTGGGTGTTGGTGGTGATTCAGTGCCAATGGTCATTCATTGGTGAATTTCAGTGATAAATAATTGTTGGGACTTGATCGTGGTGATTAAACAGTGCCTATAACGTTATCAGCGGCGGTATTTTAAAAACAGTACCTCTAGTTGATGACTCATTCATATTTCAACGAAGTGATCCCCTTCCATAAATCACTTGGGTGACTCTCTGCAACAATACCTATATCATGATTCAATACGATTCCCATTTAGAAATTACTTAGCGATACATAACGGCAAATAGGTGGTGATTCTGGAAGACGATTCGCCGTGATTCTGTAAGACGATTCATAGTGGTGAAATCTGCGTTAAGTATATGTTAATGATTCCCCACGTGGTAGTTCTTACAGTCGATGTAACTCAGGTCTCAATGCTGTACGGCAGTCTTGGGTCCGTCTTCAGGCACCTCTGATGAGTGGTGGCGGGCGTACGATGTATATTCTCAGATCCCTTTAAATAGAACCCCCTTAATATTGTTATCCCCCCCCCTTTAAAATCACCCAAGGGAAGCCATCACCCCTCTGGTTTAAGCTTGGCGACAGTGAGGGAGGACAGACAGACACTCGTATTATAGAAAGTAATTTTGTTGAGTTTACATAATAACTGCATATTGTTTTGTTATTTAATACTCCTAGGTTTTAATGTGTGTCAGGTGTTAATATGAGTCAGGTGTTAATGTGTGTCAGGTGTTAATATGAGTCAGGTGTTAATATGAGTCAGGTGTTAATGTGAGTCAGGTGTTCATGTGAGTCAGGTGTTAATGTGAGTCAGGTGTTAATGTGAGTCAGGTGTTAATATGAGTCAGGTGTTAATGTGTGTCAGGTGTTAATATGAGTCAGGTGTTAATGTGAGTCAGGTGTTAATGTGAGTCAGGTGTTAATATGAGTCAGGTGTTAATGTGAGTCAGGTGTTAATGTGAGTCAGGTGTTAATGTGAGTCAGGTGTTAATGTGAGTCGGGTGTTAATAAGTGTCAGGTGTTTATATGTGCCAGGTATTAATATCTTCACCGTTAAAGGCACAACTCTTAACCAAAACTGTGAATTTGACTTCAATGAAAAAACAAAAACACGTCACGATACCAGTGAGGTAAAGGAAGAATGCGGGACAAACTAAATTACGAAACACCTCTCTCTCTCTCTCTCTCTCTCTCTCTCTCTCTCTCTCTCTCTCTCTCTCTCTCTCTCTCTCTCTTCTTCCTCCTCCCCCTCCCTACTCCCCACACACCCACTTTCCCTTCCTCACCATCACCACCTCCTCCTTCCTCTCCCTCTCTCTCTGCTCCCCATCACCACAGAGTTGCTTTACGATTCCTCATCTCCCCGCTCCGTTTTATCGGCGCGGTCCCTTTAGCTAACAAGGTCTTGGTGACAAGTTGTATCGTCGCCTTAGATAACACTGCCGAAACTTGTTGTTGTTGTTATTATTATTTATCCCCCATCGTTCATTCCCTTGTCGGGCTTCTTAAGTCTTGAAGGACGCGGCCGCTATTATCTTGATTCATCGCGTTAACAGGAGTTGGTGGTGTGAGTTACTATGTTTAGGGGGGTGGGTAAGGAGGGATGAGGGGAGGGATGAGAGGGAGGAAGATGAGGAGATGAGAGGGGATGAGGGAAGAGGGATGAGGGGATGAGGGGAGGGATGAGGGGAGGGTAGATGGGGAGGATGGGGAGGGAGATGGGGGAGGGATGAGGGAGAGGGGTAGAGGAGGAGGAGGAGGAGAGGCAGTGGTTTATCTGAATCTCTATGTCTGTATCTCTGTCTACTGTTCAATATTTATCTTCTACTTGTTGTTATTATTGTTGTTCTTCTGCTTCGATCGTCTCTCTCTATCAATGTCTCTAATTCTTTATTTCCCTCTCCTTCTTCCTCTCTTTATATATCTCTCTCTCCCTTTATCGGTCTCTTATTCTCTCGGATTCACTGTCTTTTTTCCCCGTCCCATTCCCCCACCCCTCCCTTCACCCTCACCACTATTCCCTCCCCTCGTCACCCCTTCACCCTCCTCCTACACCCACTAGATACCACCACCGTGTACCACTTAATACCACACTGATATATGCCAGGCAGTACTCTCTCTCTCTCTCTCTCTCTCTCTCTCTCTCTCTCTCTCTCTCTCTCTCTCTCTCTCTCTCTCTCTCTCTCTCTCTCTCTCTCTCTCTCTCTCTCTCTCGTCTGATGAGCCACGCTTAAAGCCTTCCTGCATATTACACCTGGGCCCATTTGCATACTGGCATCAAATTCTGTTAAATTACAAAACGTATGACAGGTGAGCGGAGGAGTTCATACACAAAAATAGATAGATAGATAGATAGATAGATAGATAGATAGATAGATTCAGCGACACAGACAGACAGACAGACAGAAATACAACCATCTCTTCGTCCACCTAAAACAAGACTGTCAGCTGAGGCGTTATGTAGGCTTTGTTTACAAGTAACCCCCTTCTCCTGAGCCCCCCTGAACACCCCTAGATCCCCCTGAATCCCCCTCCCCCCCCGAGCCCCAGTCCTTGTTTGTGTCTCCCAAATGCACACTTACACCTCGCTCGCTATTGTCTTTAATTGGGTTTTGCAAATTCTCTCCAACATTTTCGGTTTAATATTCGTGTCTTGGGGTGATTGTATTGGCAAGAGAGTGTGTGTTAATTATGTTGTTGTATAGCACCACACACACACACACACACACACACACACACACACACACACACACACACACACACACACGCACACACACGCACACGCACACACACGCACACACACACACACACACACGTATATTTAACCTTTTAAACATTACACACATACGGAAATTGCTTTC
This sequence comes from Homarus americanus, assembly GCF_018991925.1. Taxonomy (NCBI): domain Eukaryota; kingdom Metazoa; phylum Arthropoda; class Malacostraca; order Decapoda; family Nephropidae; genus Homarus; species Homarus americanus. The sequence continues at coordinate 7,248,682 of NW_024731852.1, forward strand.
GTGTGTTTAGTCTACCTAAATATTTCCGGCCCAAGACATGTTTATGAATCTGGGTACACACGCTGGCCTCCTCACACATTCTCAAACATTCCTACGTTGAAATTTCTCTCCCAACTGAAGATGTAAGCAAGCAGGTATCTGACTCACTTAAGCTACCACATAAAGATGGCGCACCAAATGAGGGCAATAGTGTACAGAGACTCTATTCTTAGGTAAGGGTGAAATATACATATGTGTATCTCTAATTAAGAATGTGACTGGAGAAACGTTTGTCCTTCAAGGTTAAGCTGCTTCTAAAAACGTCTAAAGCATTTATTGGTCATACTTTGACTTAAATCTATGTACTGGAAGATGACAAACTGATTTACTTCATTAATTATTATTATTTTTTTTTATTATTATTTATTATCATAGTTGTTTTTGTTGTTGTTGGATCTAATTGGATTAAAGTTGTATGTTTCTTATTAATGTCCAACAGAATCTTAAGAATTATTTCAAATTATCTTTTTACTTGTTTATTTATAATATTTGAATAACATACATTTTCTTTCGTCTTACTCACTACTGAAGGACATCTCTCTCTCTCTCTCTCTCTCTCTCTCTCTCTCTCTCTCTCTTATAATTCTCTCCTTACAGCACCTCACTCCTCCTCCTCCGCCTCCGCCTCCTCTTCCTCCTCCCACATTCCCGGATCCCGTAATACAGACTTATCTCTTCCCGCTCCATCTTTTCCATCGGTTTCCCCTTCCTCGACCCTTGTCCTCTCTTCCATGCCCTTCCACCTTCCTCGGGAGTGGCGACATTCACACTCACACCAGCAGCGTCATCGGTAGGGGCCCCAAGACTCAATCACGACCATCACAGGTCCCTGGGGAGTCATTCTCTTGACAGCGGGAAGGTGGCGACCATGCTGGGGGGGTCTCTCTCTCTCTCTCTCTCTCTCTCTCTCTCTCTCTCTCTCTCTCTCTCTCTCGTCCTAGATGTCCATTTACTCTCTTCAGGAAAATCAGAACGTTCTCTTTAGTTATTCATTTGGTTGAGATGATCTTCTCCTGCAGGTATTAGGAGGTCTTGGGTTAGGTTACCGTCACACACCGTTTACCTCAGTCTCCCCTTGTTTAGGATGACGTTTTCTATCAGAGAACTATTAGTATATTGGCGATGTTGACCTTATGCCATCTTATAACACTCCATGACCTCACACACAACCTTACATGACCACCTCCCATGACCTTACATAACCGCTCATTACATAACATGACCTTGCATGACCTCCCATGACCTCCCACGACCTTACATGACCTCCCACGACCTTACATGACCTGACACGATCTTCCATAACCTCAGATGACCTCACATTATGGCCATGGGAAGAAGTTGGTCCAGTCCGATGGCCGTAAACCATTGATTGTCGTTCTCTCCTTCTCTGAATATGTGAGGAAGATTCTTCATATTTATTAGAGCCACTGTGTGCGTGCGTGCGTGTGTGTGTGTGTGTGTGTGTGTGTGTTTATGTTACTTTTCCCCACTCTCCTTCCATCCCACTCCGTCCCACCTCCTTCATCCTATCCTCCTTATTCTCTACTCTCTCTCTCTCTCTCTCTCTCTCCTAAGGTAACATTTCACCACATTTTCTGTCGGTGGTCGTTAATATAGCCAGCAATCAGCTAGGAGGTAAAGTTAGGTGTTGACATCAGCAATATCATCTTTATTGCACCCTCCCGAAACTGCCTCAACCCAAGGCAAAAGAGGAAGTTTTATAAGGGGTCCCCAGCCCGTGAGAGACTGCACTGACCTCTTTTATGCGAGTGTATGTTGTGTATTGGTTGTGTGTGTGTGTGTGAGAGAGAGAGAAGAGAGAGAAAGAGAGAGAGAGAGAGAGAGAGAGAGAGGAATACAGAATCCTAAAAATAAAGATCTCACACACACACACACACACACACACACACACACCACACACACACACACACACAGAGGTAGGTTTACACTGCTCTGGGGTAACCGAGTAAAGGCATAAAGATACTTGCCGTAATGCAGGAAGGAGTTAAATAGCGTCATCCGTCCGCCTGTTTGTCTGTCCCTCCGCTCGAAAGCATGAAGGTTCTACAGTATGGGTCACAGGATGCCATATGCTCTCTCTCTTCAAACAACCCATCTCCCCGACTCTGTAAATCACGTTACCAAGAACCCGACCATTTCCGCTCATAATATTTATTTATTAAGGTTCTTGAACGTTTTCCAGTAGAGAGGAGTCTTCCGAACTGAGTCACCCCCACCACCACGGTCCCTACCCACCACCACACCCACCCCCCCACACACCCACAGTCTCTCCACCACCCACGGCCCTTACTCCACCACCCACGGCCCTTACTCCACTACCCACCGTCCCTACCCCACCACCCACGGCCCTTACTCCACCACCACGGCCCTTACTCCACAACCCACGGCCCCTACTCCACTAGGGTCGTGTTAGATAAGCTTTAACAGGTGTATAGCTATCTTGGGTGCGTCAGGAATAGTGAAGTAATCCTGTATAATGAAGTGTGTCGTTGGCCGAGGTAAATGTTTACTTTAATTTAATTTATTTTTTAACATGAGTTTTGTCCAGAAGATAATTAATAGTGTGTTATTAACTGAACTATTGAGGCGAAGAAGCACTGGTGAGATAATAAGAGGCACTGGTGATAATATGATGCACTGGTGATGATAATAGAGCACTGGTGATGATAATAGAGGCACTGGTGATGATAATAAGAAGCACTGGTGATGATAATAGAGGCACTGGTATGATAATAGAGGTACATTTGCTCCACCCACTTAGTGTCTCTACTGACCCGGGGAGCAACAAGTAAAAAAAAAATACAAATGACATGGATGAAGAAGGTACAGAGGAAGGGTAGAGAGTGGTTGGAAGGGAGTTGTAGGGGTAAAAGTTACCAAGGCTTAACACAGCTTCCCGGGGATATGACAACCACGACTTAAATACCCTTGACTTATCTGCCACCGTTACTGACCTTGGTGACCCTTTTCTGACCCCATCTTGGTGTCGTAGGTCATGGGAGCTTACTGAACGAGCAATATCCCCACCACCTCATCTGACTTACGAACACCTCAGATGCCATTTTAGTTAGGTTAGGTTAGGTAGTTAGGTTAGGTTAGGTTAGGTTAGGTTATGCCACATGACTAGGTAGAGGAAACATGTGGGTGGTGGGTGGTGACCGTCACTATATATTTTCACGGTGTTTATGGTCGCGAGAATGATTATTTAGAAGGAAATTTAAGGCGCCATCTGTCTTGGGTGGGTGGGGAGGGTGGGGGAGGGGGAGGGAGTGGGGGGGTGGGAGGAAGGTAGAGGGGAGGGGGGTGAAGGAGAGAAGGGTGGAGGACGGTGGGTATGGGGGAGAGGTGGATAGAGGAAGATGGGGTGAAGGTGAGGGAAGGAAGGACGGTGTAGGTATTCTGTGGGGAGAAAGGGAAGAAAAGGGAATGTAGGTGTATCAATGAGTGAAGGTATGGGAGGAAGAGAGGTAGGGTGTGTGTGTGTGTGTGTGTGTGTGTGTGTGTGTGTGTGTGTGTGTGTGTGTGTGTCGTGGTTAAGACAAATCACCAGCAGCCTTGAGCAATATTCATCTCCTGTTTATGACCCAAGGCAGGGGGAGGCTGATCTATTTCTCATTGTCCCAGCCATCACTAAGTCGTTTGCAGTCTTGCCCTCGGTGAAAAATATCCTCTCCCTCCAATGTCAACGCCCCACGCTCTCCAATGTCTCCTTTTATATAAAATCTCTCTACCTTCCTTTTAATTTTTTATTTCATTAAGTTCCTCAGCAACTCTCCCCCACACCCTGTCCTCCTCTTTTCTCCTCATTCCTCCCTCCCTACCCGGCAATAGTGGTTCAGCCATTACACTGAGCCATACTGGATTTATATACCTCCAGTGTCTCCATAATCTACTGAATTTGAGACATTTTTCACCCTCTGCCATCGTTAGCAGGTGTCGGGGGAAGGAGGGGGAGGGTTGATGTTCCGGGGTTTGGTTGAAGATTTGGAGTTGTGTGGTTTCAGTATTTTGGAGGGATTTACGGTTTGTAGATTCGTAGGATTTCGGGGATTTATAGATTTTTTATGTGTGAATGTGAACGTTAAATTTGTTTGATTGAGGACATCCCGGTGTCATTGTAGTTTTCTTTTATTATTTTCTAAGTTGATGTGAAAAGAAAAGAAATTCATATATATTAAAGATTTCTACTAAACACCACCAATAGTAGAGTCGTCGCCATCTTTGCTGTGGTCACAATCTCTAACAATTCACAAATCAAAAACCAAATGATGATTGTTCCAGTGACCAAAAAATATATATTGGTCGTCACATTTTTATCTAATAATTATGAGAGGTATATTATGATGCCTCGGTTATATAATATTCTGGCCACAAGGTTCTCCATCACCGGCCCATAGCTGACCCAAGCAAAATAATACTAACCTAGGAAATATATATTTTTTTGTAAAAGTTGATCAACACTAAAATGAATAAAATTAAAACAAGGACACAAATAAAAAGAAAATATGATAAAATATATATAAGAGCATCTTGTACTTTTGTCACAAACTGGAAAAATGTCCCTATAAAAATAAACACACACACACACACACACACACACACACACACACACACACACATAGGTGTGAGGTGGCCATAAAGGTGTTAGGTGGTCACTGGGAGTCTCCACCAAGACAGATCACCCCAGCAACCTCAAGAATACCAACACACCCCATTCCATATTCCCCACACATCCTCCCTGAATATTCCCACCAGTTATTCCCATCACCACATAGTTGTCGTGCCCTTATTCTCTTTGTCACCAGTTATGGGGATAAAATTACCTAGTGAGTGTCAGGCGCTTGTTTTTTCAAGTGTCGTCCTGAACCTCGACTTCATAACTGTGAGGCGGATTAATATCGACCCAGCAATATTGTTTCAGTCGTCATCTATTAAGAGATCTATCTTTAAACTCTCACAACCTCGTGGTTCTCATCGACTTAGGTTACCTCTCTAAAACTGACTTTATTTATCGAGAAAAATAATGAAAGTTGTAAACCATTTAAAATACTCTGTTAAAACTTTTGAGGGTAACTGTGATACACTGAATATTATAATTAATATATTATTGTTTCCATTATGTAGATGTACTAAATACAATCCATACATGAAGAGCGTCACAACTAACCTAACCTAACCTAACCCACAACTTAACTAAACCTAACTAACCTAACCTAACCTAACCTAACCTAACCTAACCCTAACACCTAACCAACCTTATATCAATACAAATACACAATTATCAGTGTTATAAAACAGACAGTTGCGTCAGAAAGCAATTACGCGACTAACAGTAAACCGTCTGATGCGTTGAACAAAAGTTACCTCACAACAACGACTAATTGACGTAATAATAGTTTTTATGGTGTGAAATTATTTAATATAAAAGTATTGATGTAAAGTTATCAACAAGTGTCTGCAAAAAATAAAAATAAAATGAAATGTTTAGCACCAGATGTACTTTAATTTATTTTAGAAGTATATATATTTTTGGGGTGATCATAAAACACCTGTTAAATGATTAATACTTTTTCTGAAACTTTACACTTTGGTAACGAAAAATATACTGTGATGCATGATTGTTCTCTTTTTACTGAGAAAGGGAGAAAAGGGAGATATAGAGATTAAGGAGAAAGGGGAGAAACACACTAAGAGACAGTCAAAGAGAATATGTTTCTCTCAGTACCGCAGAAAACCCTCGGTGAAGCCTCCATTGTTCGACTGCGACACCGACAGTGAAACAACACTCCCGAAAGAGAACCCCACACCTGAGTAACCCCAACTACCCCGACGGCAGATGATCTCCCGACAGAGATGACGACAGACAAACAGATCTCTCGACGGACGAGCAGTTGACGAACTAAAATACGTCGACAGAGGCAACCACAAAGCAGCGGCAGAACTCCCAACGGACGGCCCGACAGCGAAAAATCTGGCGACGGGGGCAGGCAGAGAGCGTCGCCGGGGAGCCATTAACACCAAGACCACCAAAGTTATATAACCTGACGCAGCTTCCATTATAGCCCCTATATCATCTGTCCTGCCAAGAGGAGGCGGGCAGGGGAGGCGAGACAGAACGGAGGGAGAGAGGAGGAAGAAGGAGAGAGAGATGGGGAAGGGACGGAAGGAGGGACGGAGGTAAGGACGGACTGACGGAGGGAGGGAGGGAGGGAGGAATTGGGGAAGAGGTGAGAAAATAAGGATAGATTAGTTTAGCATAAGTTAGGAGGGAGAAGAAGACGTGATGAGAGAGTGAGAGAATAAGGGTAGGAGAGTATACCAGGAAGTGAGGGGAGAAAGGTGTGAGGGAGGGGGGATATGAGGAGAGAGGGAAGAAACTGAGGAGGGAGAGAGAGAGGAAGGATGTGTAAGGGGTGAGAGGGAAGGTGTGAGAGAGTGAGAGGGAGAAATATGAAGAGTAAGAGGGAAAAATGTGAGAGAGTGAGAGGGAAGGTATGAAGAAGGGAAAATGAGAGAAAATAAGAGAATAAAAAAGGTGGGATAGAGGAAATAAGATGAGATAAAGATGGATTGACTGTGAGAGAGGAAGGAAGGAAGGAAGGAAGGAAGGAAGGAAGAGTGACTGAAACGATGTTATTCAGGAAGAGAGAATAAGAGTGGAGGAGAGAATAAGAATGAGAAGAGAAAATTAAAAGTAAGGATAGAGGAAGGAAGAGTGAGAAGGGGGAGAAAGGTGTGAGAGAGAGAGAGAGAGAGAGAGAGAGAGAACGCCAACAGTGGCCTTCGGTAAATCACATTTTATCCCTTGTCATAAGACCTACTAATTCTACTCCATATTTTCGTCTGTCACAAAAAAAAAAATAGACTATCCGTAACTTCGATGTGATTAACTATCTAAAGTCCATACATCACTGTTCAACGTTCACTCGACGATAAAGAATGGAATAAAAAAAAAATCCGGAAACAAAAAGTGATCACGACTATTTTTATTTTTCCCCATGTACGACTGACATTCTGATTATAATTTTGATCTGCCTGTATACGAACTTGATCACATTTTCGCTGTTACACTCTTTTGTTTTCTTTTTTTTATACTCGTTTTATCCTTCAATTTCATTCCTTGTTATTTATTTATTTTCCTTCTCCTTCTTCTTAAACTTCTCCTTATTCCTCTTCCTGTGTCTTTTATCTCTCCTCTTCCAACGAATTTATCATTATTTTTGTTCTTTCTGTGTTTCTTTTTTGTTGTCATTCTTAACCTCCTAATTTCCTCTTCTTATTATTTCTACTCTTTCTTCCTTACTCTCAGTCTCTTTAATCTTCTTACCATTCCTTCTCCATCTCCCTCCTTCCTTCCTTCCTTCCTAGTTCCATCTATTCCCCTTTTCTCTCTTTTCTCCGTAATTTCCCTGTCTCCTCTTATCTCCTCCCTACCCTCCTCCATCATTCTTACCACCATTATCACCACCATTCTCTCTCCTTCACCATCACCTCCACCTCCCAACACCACCACACCTTCACCCCCCTCACATCATACTCCCCTCTATCTCCCCTCTCTCCCTCTTCCTCCACCATGAAGGATAGAAGGCAGCCCCCCCCGTCAGCCACACCAGTTACGCCAGGCGGACACCTTACATCGTCACCTCCTCCGCCGCCGCTATCTGTTGCCGCTCCATGAAAATCATAAATTGTTCCTCTGATGAATAGATGTTGCCAGCGAGCACCACTCACTCTCTACTGCTGCTGCTGATGACGTGTTGGTGTTGAGGGTTTGGTGGTGGTGATAGAGTGATGTAGTGGCGATGTAGTAGTGGTGGTGATGTAGTGGTGTGGGGCCTAGAAGTAGGGGTGAGGATGGCACAAAAGAAGGAAGGTTGGGGGAGAAGTAAGAGATATGGGGGAAGATGTGTGGGAGATATGATGGTGTGGTGGTGGTGAGGTGACACGTGATGGGTGTTATGAGGGTGGGGAGAAAGGAGAGAGTTAGGAGGGCGTAAGGAGAGACATAGTGGGAGAGGAACTACGGGACAGTGGGGAGAGAGATACAAGGGCATAGTGGGGAGGGGGTGAAAGGAACACAATGAGAGAATACAAGAATTACGACACACACACACACACACACACACACACCATAAACAGCATCAAACAACTCACCATACCTATAACCCCTTCCCCTCCCCCAACAAAAATATATATCTATCAAATTAAGGAAAGAAACTTTTTACTTTTCACTCAACAAATTCTCGTCTAAAAATATACAAAAACTTCATCAAATACGCCAGGACCACACACTCTATAGCTTAAGGGGGGTGTGGGGAGAAGATTAAAAGGTCTTTCTAAAATCTTTATATTAAATCCTGGTATGGAATTCTCTTCGGCAGGACTTAATTAAAATCTCTCTCTCTCTCTCTCTCTCTCTCTCTCTCTCTCTCTCTCTCTCTCGCAGGCAAAGAGGATGGGAGAAATGCCAAGAAGGTAACCGGCCCCGGGGAGAAACTATTTAGCCTCTCCCCACAGTCTACCGAAGGAGAGAAGTAGAAGGGAGAGGGAAGGAGGAGGGAGGGAGGGAGGAGGAGGAGGAGGGAGGGAGGGAGGGAGGAGGGAGGGAGGAGTAGGAGTGAGAGAGAAGGAAATATAAAGCTAATGAAGGCCGATGACCTCAAGCATCTGGGAAGAGTTCCGTCATTCTGGTAACACTGTGTAAAGGAGGAGGTGGACGGCTTGGGTTGGGTGTGGTGGTAGAGTCACTGAGTTCAGTACAGGAGTAAGTTGCCAAATATTGTTTCTATATAGTATGGCCTATATAACTCTCCCTCACAGAGCTATGTGTCTCCTGCCTATATATATATATACACTGTGAGAAGTTTGAGCTGATAATTAATAGCTTTAATACTTCAGTGATCCTGACAATACCTCGTAGGCTGCACTGTGATTGGCTACTGATAGTGTTGACGTCACAACTACGGGGAAAGCTTCAATAGTTTACAATCTGTTCTCCTTTCCTTACTTACTTACTTACTTACTTATATTTACATACATTTGGAATAATTTGAGAAGACGTGGGGAGGGAAGGTTACGGAAGGTTTGAACGTTTGTCTGACCTTTTCATATACCCACACCTCCATATTATTATCATTTATCTTCATGATGGATGTTACACGGGGAGACCTGCAGAGAGAGAGAGAGAGAGAGAGAGAGAATAATATATAACGGTAAATAACTGTCACGAAGAGATGGTAAGGATAGAGATGAGTGGGGGGGGAGATAGGAGATAGTTAAGGAGGATGGAGGGAAGGGGATAGGAAGTGGGGTGAAATCTATGGCAGGAACAGAGGGTTAGGAGTGGGACGAGAGAGGTAGGGAGAGAATGGATAAAGGAGAGGGAGAAATGTGGGAAGAAGTGGTGGCTAGGTAATGATGGAAGTGGGGAGAGAGAGAGAGAAGGAATGGAGGAAGTACGGAGAGGGAGAAAGAACTGAGAGTAAAGAGTGAGAATAGAGAAGAATTTATGCTAAATGAGGAAAAGAGACAAATAGGTAAAGAAAAAAGAGGCGCGCTCACACACACACACAACAAAGAAATTGACAGACAGACAGACAGATAGACAGAAATTCGACACTAAAGAGGAAAACTCATCAGAACAACATTTTCTTATTCTTGGGACAACTTGGCCGTGTTTTGTCAAAGTTTTAAGCCTAAGGAAAGTAATTTAGCAGTATCGGAAAGTTTATAATCTACTTTTCCTTTTTCTTGAGAGGAAAATCAAGTTTTTCTAGAAGCGTAATGTGTTTCTGAAGGACTTATTACTGTGTGTGTGTGTGTGTGTGAGCGCGTGTGTGTGGCGCGTGTGTGTGAGCGCGTGCGTGTGGTGCGTGTGTGTGTGTGGTCTCTGTGAGCGCGTGTGTGTGTGTGTGTGTGTGTGTGTGTGTGTGTGTGTGTGTGTGCGTGCGTGCGTGTGTGTGTGTGTGTGTGTGTGTGTGTGTGTGTGCGTGTGTGTGTGTGTGTGTGTGTGTGTGTGTGTGTGTGTGTGTGTAGAGGCAGTAAAAGACGTCGTTTAACAACAACATAATCAAATTACACGTAAATTAGATTAAGTTAATAATGCTGCCACTTACTTTTAGCTTGTACGATTATCTACTGTATATTAACGTCTCATTGTTCTCACCAGAAAGAATTGTCAGAAAAAGACAAAACCCAAAAAACAATTATTATTTTATAATTATCTAGACACACACACACACACACACACCACACACACACACACACTTATATCTCGTTTTCTTTAACTCATAGCCAAACACTACCATCTCTCGCTTTCCTCTCTCCTCTCTCTCTCTCTCTCAAGTGTTTGATTTCCACTGTCCATTCCGGATGGTGAACTTTAGCTACGCTCCTGCGGACTCAATTATTTAAATCACTTTAAGATTAATAAACGGAAGGACTGTACCTGAGTGAACTTATTTCTCATACAGGTATTTTGAGTAATTAACGAAGGAAAAAAAGTGCTCGTGATCTGAACCTCCCAAACTGCCTCCATTAATACCGGGTTAAACAGTTGTATATTGATATAATCTACATATTTAAGTAATCTCGGGCAAAAAGACAGCTAAAATATAATTAATACCCACACACTGCTTGTGGGTCGTGGGTAGTACTGGTGTTCACTTACCTAAAAGAAATAACAAAACAAAAGTTAAACATACATATACATACATACATACATACATACATACATACATACATACATACATACATACATACATACATACATACATATACATACATCATACATACATGTTAAATATAAACATTTATATATTAATTAACTCTCCATGTTAACTTTCTTTTTAACTCATATTCACATGTTAATATTATTCCTACTAATAATGTTAAAGATAGAATTACTTATTAGAGTAATATAACTTATGTAATTATATAAAGAATATTATAACTACTGTACAGCAACGATCACCCTGTCCAGCTAACACCTCAACGATCACTCTCTCCAGCTAACACACGCCAAATCACTCTCTCCACCACACCTCAAATCTCTCCAGCACCCCAACGATCACTCTCCACACCACCTCAACGATCATTCTCTCCAGCTAACACACCCCAACGATCCCTCTCCAGCTAACACACACCCCAACGATCCTCTCTCCACTACCCCAACAATCACTCTTCCACCCAACGATCACTCTCTTCAGCAATCACACCTCCAACGATCCTCTCCAGCTAACACACACCTCAACGATCACTCTCTCCAGCTAACACACTCCAACGATCACTCTCTCCAGCTAACACCTCCAACGATCACTCTCTCCAGCTAACACACACCCCAACGATCACTCTCTCCAGCTAACACCCCCAACGATCACTCTCTCCAGCTAACACACACGCCAACGATCCTCTCCAGCAATCACACCCCCAACGATCCTCTCTCCAGCTAACACACACACCTCAACGATCATTCTCTCAGCTAAACACACACCCCAACGATCACTCTCTCCAGCTAACACACCCCAACGATCACTCCTCCAGATAACACACCCCAACGATCACTCTCTCCAGCTAACACACCCCAACGATCACTCTTCAGCAATCACACCTCCAACGATCTCTCCAGCTAACACACACCTCAACGATCCCTCTCCAGCTAACACACTCAACGATCACTCTCCAGCTAACACATACCCCAACGATCACTCTCTCAGCTACACACACCCAACGTCCTCTCTCCAGCTAACACATACCCCAACGATCACTCTCCATCTCACACACGCCAACGATCACTCTCCAGCAATCACACACCAACGATCACTCTCTCAGCACACACCTCAACGATCCTCTCCAGCTAACCTCCAACGATCACTCTCTCCAGCTAACACATCCCAACGATCACTCTCTCCAGCTAACACACACCCAACGATCACTCTCCAGCTAACACATACCCCAACGATCACTCTCTCCAGCTAACACGCCAACGATCACTCTCCAGCAATCACACACTCCAACGATCACTTCCAGCTAACACACACCTCAACGATCACTTTCCAGCTAACACACACCCAACGATCACTCTCCAGCTAACACACACCCCAACGATCACTTCCAGCTAACACATACCCCAACGATCACTTCCAGCTAACACACACGCCAACGATCACTTCCAGCAATCACACTCCAACGATCACTTCCAGCTAACACACACCTCAACGATCACTTCTCCAGCTAACACACACTCCAACGATCACTTCCAGCTAACACACACCCCAACGATCACTTCCAGCTAACACATACCCCAACGATCACTTCCAGCTAACACACACCCAACGATCACTTTCCAGCTAACACACACCAACGATCATTTCACACATTCCCAACGATCACTTTCCAGCTAACACACACCCCAACGATCACTTCCAGCTAACACACCCCAACGATCACTTCCAAACACACACCCCAACGATCACTCTCCAGCTAACATACCCCAACGATCACTTCCAGCTAACACACACGCCAACGATCACTTCTCCAGCAATCACACACTCCAACGATCACTTCCAGTTAACACACACCCCAACGATCACTTTCCAGCTAACACACACCTCAACGATCACTCTCCAGCTAACACACACTCCACATAACACACACCCCAACGATCACTTCCAGCTAACACACACCCAACGATCATCTCCAGCTAACACACACTAACGATCACTTCCAGCTAACACACACGCCAACGATCACTTTCCAGCAATCACACACTCCAACGATCACTCTCCAGTTAACACACACCCCAACGATCACTCTCCAGCTAACACACACTCAACGATTTCCAGCACACACTAACGATTTCCAGCACACACACCCAACGATCACTTCCAGCCCCAACGATCACTCTCTCCAGCTAACACACACCCAACGATCACTTCCAGCTAACACACACTCCAACGATCACTCTCTCCAGCTAACACACACGCCAACGATCACTCTCTCCAGCTAACACACACCTCAACGATCACCTCTCCAGCTAACACACACCCCAACGATCACTCTCTCCAGCTAATACACACCTCAACGATCATTCTCTCCAGCTAACACACACCCCAACGATCACTCTCTCCAGCTAACACACACCCCAACGATCACTCTCTCCAGCTAACACACACCCCAACGATCACTCTCTCCAGCAATCAATCACACACTCCAACGATCACTCTCTCCAGCTAACACATACCTCAACGATCACTCTCTCCAGCTAACACATACCTCAACGATCACTCTCTCCAGCTAACACATACCTCAACGATCACTCTCTCCAGCTAACACATACCTCAACGATCACTCTCTCCAGCTAACACACACCTCAACGATCACTCTCTCCAGCTAACACACACCCCAACGATCACTCTCTCCAGCTAACACATACCTCAACGATCACTCTCTCCAGCTAACACATACCTCAACGATCACTCTCTCCAGCTAACACACACTCCAACGATCACTCTCTCCAGCTAACACACACTCCAACGATCACTCTCTCCAGCTAACACACACCTCCACCCCATCACCAGGCGGTTCATATTAGTTTACACGTGAATTAAATAATGTTTCACCAATGAACACGATTTACCGGTAATTTAACTAATGCTGTATATAATTCAAACATGTTATTGGGCTAAAATGTGTCGAATTTATAACAGTTTACAATATTTATTTGTGACGCGTGAAAAGATTATTTATGTTGAAATAAAAATAGAAATTAATAGAAACAGTATATAAACATAATCTTCCTAAATAGCGAATAGCTGTTTGTTGTCTAGTGTAGAAGAAATGATTTAGTGAACGGTTGCTTAACGACCCTAGATGATGAACCGGGTGATTAAGACTCAGTGAACGGTGCTTAACGATCCTAAACAATGGACCAGGTAATTAAGTCTCAGTGAACGGTGCTTAACGACCCTAGATGATGAACCGGGTGATTAAGACTCAGTGAACATTACTTAACGATCCTAAACAATGGACCAGGTAATTAAGTCTCAGTGAACGGTGCTTAACGACCCTAGATGATGAACCAGGTAATTAAGACACGGTGAACATTACTTAACGATCCTAAACAATGGACCAGGTAATTAAGTCTCAGTGAACGGTACTTAACGACCCTGAACGACGAACCGCCTACCTAATTAGACCCAATGAACGGCAATTAAAACAAACCACCATCACTACCATAATTAGGGTCATGAACCACTAATTAACTCGTTGTTATAAAGGTAATTGGATTAAAACTCCTTGACAATGGTGGTTTTAATACGTCACCCAAACTAGCGGTAATGATCACAGGATGGAGGGCAGGTAAACCACAGAACCATTGAAATAATTAGGTTGTGAATGAGTAAGTGAGTGAGTGAGTAAATTCATCAATCAGCAAGTCAGTATTGGCATTCATATAGCTAAACAACGCAGCTACAAATAAAAAAAAAATAACATAACATTTAATTCGTGTATCAAAAATATCAACATTCTCTCAATTTCAGTTTCCATTTATCTTATCACATTCATCACAACTTGTCAAATTTATCACTTCTTTTTTCAATAATGTACACAGTTATACCTTTCCCCTCTTTCGTTAAATTAGCATCTTACCCTCACACTCTCTCTCTCTCTCTCTCTCTCTCTCTCTCCCTCTCATTCACTCTTACCTCACTCTTACCTCAACACATTTACTCCTTCTCCCACTCTCTCCCATTCCCCTATTCACTCTCTCGCTTAAATATTTTCCTCAACATCGTTCTGTCTCCCTCTCCCTTTCTCCTCTTCCTGACAATTGAGAGAGAGAGAGAGAGAGCTAAAAATAGCCAACCCTCCCTCACACAGGTCCAAATGGGGGAGATAGCGGAAAATGAGTAATGATGAAAGAAAGTGTAAATGGAGATTAAGAAGTGAGAAATGGTTGGACGAACCTTCCATATTTCACCAGCGGGAGAAACCGATCAAGACCCGCAGTCAATTGTTGAGATTACCACTCTAATGGACGGTTTACTGAGAGGGGGGGGATGAAGAGAGAGGGAGAGGAGGGGAGAGGTGGGAGAGGAGGGAGGTGGGGGAGGAAGGATGAAGAGGAAGGTCAGGTAGGGAAAATGAGAGGGCGAGGCAAGATGAGTTGAAAAGCGAGGGAGGGAGAGGAGGAAGTAAGAAAGAAAGAAGGAGGAGGAAAAAGAAGGATGGTGAAGTAAAAAGAGATATATATATATATATATATATATATATATATATATATATATATATATATATATATATATATATATAAAATAGAATGTTTCACTTCAGTTAAGTTGGGTTATGTAAAGAGAGATAAAGTGGAATAGAGAGAGAGAGAGAGAGAGAGAGAGAGAGAGAGAGAGAGAGGATAACAAAAGACGATATTCCAATGGCAATATAAAGAAAAGCAAAATATAAAATAAAATTATCCTTAAATAATGTTTAGGCGGACTACTGTACCTAAGAGAGCGTGGGGGGAGGGTAATTAGGTAGAGAAAAATAAAAATCTTTTTTTTTTAGGTTTTTTGAAAAATTCATATAATGGGATCTTAATATGGAAAGTGGCTATAGTGACTTTGGGGGGGGGAGGAGAGGTGGTGAAAATCTTGGAGATGAAGAGAGAGAGATGGTGATAATAATCTTGTAACACCACAAAAGGGAACCAACTCTTATGAGATTTTCAAGTCGTATTTTCATTATTTTTCTTTCATTCTCTTTGTTTCTTAGTTATGTATTTTTATCGTGCACTCTCTCTCTCTCTCTCTCTCGCCTATGAAAGCTTCGACAAGATCGTAAAATATCGGATACGCTCGACCTACATTATCGTTCACGCTTCAAAACCCAACGAAACAGTGAACCAAAGACTCAAGTCATAAATCAACGAAACAGTGAACCAAAGAATAAAACAGAAACTACAAAAAAAAATCACAAATATTAAAACAAACAAAACAAAACATAAAAAAACACTTTAAATCACCAACAAAAAAGAATCGGTAACACTCAAGCTAATTTGTCGTTTATGTGTCGACTAAAGTACTACAAGAGACAAACAAACAAAAAACACACGACCGATAGCTACTAAAACAATAGTAAACCAACCATAAAAAACACATCTCAGGCCGCTTTAATTCCCTGATGTTGAGACGTTAACAGGGTCAGGGGTAAGGGGGGGGGTGAGATGAGGGAGAAGAGAGGTAAAGAAGAGAAGGAGTGTGGATGGAGGAAGAAAAAGGGGATGGAAGAAATAGGGTAACGATAGATAGATAGATAGGAAGAATAGATAGGAAGGACAGACAGACAGACAGACAGACAGATAATCAAGAGAGAGAATCAGCTCAAATAGTTAGGTAGAGACTCACTCAGGGCGTGAGAACTACCTATTAGCAACCTATTGACGCCACCCCGACCCACAAGACCCTGAGAGAGAGAGAGAGAGAGAGTGTGTGTGTGTGTGTGTGTGTGTGTGTGTGTGTGTGTGTGTGTGTGTGTGTGTGTTTGTGTGTGTGTTCGTGTTTTTATGATGGTACACACTCTCTCTCTCTCTCTCTCTCTCAGGGCAGGTCAACTGGAGGCCACTCATTCTCGGCGTGACAGGTCCTGTGTGGAGTAGTTTTATACACTATGACACTATCGCTGCTTCCTCGCTCAATTTGCTTCACCAACTGATGCTCTTATGGACACCAGCCGCACGTGAGGAAGGAGAGAGAGAAGGCGTGACAGGTCCTGTGTGGAGTAGTTTTATACACTATGACACTATCGCTGCTTCCTCGCTCAATTTGCTTCACCAACTGATGCTCTTATGGACACCAGCCGCACGTGAGGAAGGAGAGAGAGAAGGAATGAAGGAAGGAAAGAAAATGAGGGAGGGAGGGAGGAACGATAAAATGAAAATAAAAGTACAGAAGGATGGAAGAAAGGAAGGAAGGAAGGAAGGAAGGAAGGAAGGAAGGAAGGAAGGAAGGAAGGAAGGAAGGAATGTGAAGAGAAGACGGGATAAGAGTTAGTGAAGTATATAATAACAGTCAAGAGAAGGGAAGAGGAAACAAAACAATAACAATACATAGAATGAAATAATAAGAGAAACAAGAAAATAACGATAACAACACTTTTCACTCTCAGCTAACTTGACCATCATAGAAGACATACCCGTGATAACAGTCAGCTATACCTTCCTGGAAAACAAAACCCATCTTAAACCATCTCTACAAAAAACAAAACCCAACCTCAGAACAACCTGGAAAACAAACACCACTTTACACCAACCTGGAATAAAAAAAGGAACGAATCTCACCTTATAGCTTCCTCGAAAAAAAAGAAACCTTAGCCTTGACCACCCTGTAAAAAAACGAGAACCATCCCACCAATCTTATACCTACCAGGGAAAAACCTTCGATCCCCCCTGGGAAATAAAACATCACCTTTACACCAACTTGGAAAAAAGCTGAACCTTGGGTCATCCTGGGACAACAAATCCCTTCTTTGATCATCCTATATAACACAAAACACCAGCAGCCTAGACCATCCTGGAAGAATAGTCCCACCTTCTCCCCCTAATGTTGCACCGTTGGCCAAAAATTTTTATTTGATCATTAATAGCGGCCCAGGTGGCCCCCCGGAATGGCACGATGGTAAGTGAGACGTCTCGGGCTGGCAATGGCGCTAAAACACCTCCACCATTACATTCTAAACTGGCTTTAATGGTTATGACTTTACCCTTATTAAAATTAGCGTCCGGCGATAAAGGTAAAACATTGAGAATATAGAATTGGCCAAAATGTGTATATTTATAAACTTTGGTCCGTCACATGTACAGAATATATACTATACTTCATATTACAAATACGACATACATAGAGTTCTTGTGATTATATATATATATATATATATATATATATATATATATATATATATATATATATATATATATATATATATATATATATATATATATATATATATATATATATATATACACACACAACTGTAGATCAGTTTTACCAGGAATATACATACTGTATATCCTCGTTCGCAACTGAAGCTTGCAAATGTAATTCTGATATTAACTTTCGTATTATAAATCGCAAGAGAGAGAGAGAGAGAGAGAGAGAGAGAGAGAGAGACTGCCACTAACAGCAATAAAGAGACAATTATCAAATCTCAGTGAAATTTAATACGAGGAGCAGGACAGAAACAAGGAGGTTCTTAACGTCACAAACAAGAATTCTTTTAACAAAAAGTTACACAAAAATTATTTATTGCAGTTGAACTACTGGACTTTGAGAAAACAGTTGTTTTTAAGAAAGAAAACAGTTTATTAAAAGAAATACAACTAAAGACAAAATGAAGTCTGGAGAGAAAACAGTAACTTAAAACAAGTCACCGAAAAGAATAGGAAAATATTCATGAAAAAAAAAACATTATTTAGGGAACAGCCAGTGACAAGAAAAGGGTGACTCCCCACAGATAAGACGGGTCGTCATTACAGAGGAAACGAAGCACCATCAAAAGAAGTACCTGCACTACAAATAATTGATCACAGAACACCTCGTAAAAGTAAGTGAAAATGGAAAACTACCAGAAGGCATGGCTTAAAAAAGACGTATTCCTTCAGTATTCGAAAACAAATCAATTCTGTACAAGAAAATAAAACATATCTTAAAGAAAATGGGATACTTCCATAAATAATAAAATAAATTCAAAGGAAATCACCATTTATTAAAGAAATAAACCGTCTTGGAAAGAATAAACAAGGCCTTCAAAAACGAAACGCTTTAATTTCAGAAACAAAACACAGCCTAACAAAAAGAAATCGTGCCAGCTTAAAAAAAAACACACCCAAAAAAAAAACAGTCTCTTCCAAAAAAAAAAAAAGCTTTCGCCTTTGGAAAAGAAAATGCTACAACTGCAGAAAATCCAGCGACCTCTAAAGGAAAACGGAGCGTCTTTGAATGAGGGGTGACTGACCATGAGTCTACCGGATTACCCTCAACAAGAATCCAACCCTCGTATCACAGGACCAATGAGGCGAGATTGTACCTCACTCGGACACTGCCATCACGATGCTCACGCTGGACCGACTGTGAATAGACGGGAGGAAGGGAGGGAGAGCCGTCTATCCTTTTTTTCTATACATCTACTGTACCTATCTATCTATATTAGACAAATGAGGCGGGAATGGTCGCCATGTGACCTTATTTATATACTGTACAGCACGAGTAACTTAAGACATCTCCGCACCAACTGTAAACGTGAGCATTTTTCCCATTTTTATTTTTATTTTTCAAGGCCTTAACCATTGACCCATCTAACATATTTACTTGTGTTTACTTGCTTTTCCATCTTCAATAAAGCAAAAAAAAAAAATATTCATCCATCCATCAACTCTTTTTTTTCGTTTATCTTCATTTCCATCTCCGATAAAACTAATTCTTTCCTATTTACCTTCATCCATCTAATTATTTTCTTTGGGTGTTTATTTACGTTTCTAAATCCAATAAAACGAAGTTAAGACAACAAGAGTGACCAAGTACAGACTATCAGACGTGGAGACAATTATACCCCAGTCATCATTCTCACACTCTCTATAAAGGTTTTTTTTTTACAAGATCTGGTCGATTTACACTCCATTGAGGCCACTATCTATCTATCTATCTATCTATCTATCTATCTATCTACACTTAGGAAATGACACGACGTTGTGTTCCTCCTCTTCCCCACGACTATTACGGTAGCATTTTTGCAGATGTTTACGTTTTCTGAACTATATATGTCTGTTAAATGATGTGAAAAAAGTATCTCTCTCTCTCTCTCTCTCTCTCTCTCTCTCTCTCTCTCTCTCTCCGACACCGCCGACAGCTGGAGTAGAGGTAATCTTGCACCAGCTGTATCAGGAGTACTGTGGGGAGAGAGAGGTGTAATGGTCCTTCTACAGTCACTCACTGGGAACACCTTGCTATCTACCTCCCTCACCACCCCGTAAGAAATAGTAGATAGGAGGACCGATAGACAAATTAAGAGAGAGAGATAGAGAGAGAGAGAGAGGGAGAGAGATGTACTTTTAACATGTAAGTGCAATAATGTTTGTTATCTACTTATACCTATGACTCATACCACTAAAAACCAACACATAACGTAACGTAAAATAACATAACAAATAAGAAGCTACACTTTAACTAGGTCGACATGAGAACGACAAGCATACCATTAAATGCTTTCTAAACATTTCCGTCACGAGGAAAAAACATTACGTGACCGAATCCTCTGTTGGGGGGTAAATTATTAGGTATTATCAAGGGGGAATTAATAGACACCGACCAGAGGACCAGTCGTACCATCTGAGTCTTAACATGTTTAAGCTCATCCTGGGAATAAAGGAACTCTCTTGCTACTTGTACTTGTTGTCAGGCCATAACAAACAGCGCCCCGACACATTATCTTACTTAGTACGACACATACAAGTAAATCCTTTGAATAAATATTATCTTTCGTATTACGCACACTAATGAATACACTTTAATTCGCAAGTGTCGTGCCTCTCAGCGAACTAAAATCCAGACTCCATGAAGTGTATTAAGAATAAAATAAAATAATGTGAATAAATAAAGTATATAAATTTACAGTATAATTAAATAAATGATCCTCAGCACCGGCCACTAGGGGCACCCCGACGTTCTCGCCAACTTAGATGCAAATTCCACTTCTCCTCCTCTTCCTCCCTCCTCTCCCAGGATCTTCTAATGAGGGAGTTTACAGCCTCACAACTCGGCATAGCAGCTCGTATCCCCCGCGGGAGGTCGCTCTTCCCTCCGTCGTAATACACGCTCCACGAGTCCCTGTTACCCCTGCCGGAGTGTGTCGTCGCCACCCACTTGTTCCTCCACCTACTGCTACTACTGCCAGAGGCGTTGAAGCAGTAACGAGGAGGCACAGCAGTGTTAGGGCGTCTGGTTATTATTAGGCTGATGGAGAGTCTCGTCTGTTCTCTTGGAAACTCAAGAGGAAGGAGGAGGTTCTGGCTGTGTTAAGAACTTGCTGGCTGGTTCTTGTTACACAGAGGTGCTGAAGATGTAAGGAAGTAGAGCAGTTTTAACGCATCTTGGTTATAGCCTGATGGAGAGAATGTGGCATCTGTTCTCTCAGAAACAGAGAGGAAGAGAGAGTGTGTTAAGAACTTGCCGGTGCCTGCTACACGAGGTACTAAAGACACAAGTGGTGTCGAGGGCGGCTGTTGGGGTGATGGAGGGATTTTCTCTATTGTTTCACAGGTCGAGGATGCTGGTAGAGAGAGGCAGGAACAACAGGGGAGGAGAAGGTGCGAGGGCGGAGATTTGCTTGTTTCAGTCGCTGGAGTAAGATGGAGCCACTGGCAGTGTTCGGGTGATGAAGTGACTGTCTTGCCTATTTACCCGAATATTCACTCTGTCAGGAATAACTTGTTTTGTTTTTTGCTTTCACCTTCACGGAAAATATGCTTGAAAACATAAAGAACTGTTTTTATATATGGATGTGTTACCAGCTACGATGTGACAGCAGGTTTGTGGTTGTCACATGTAAGATATGCGAAAGATGAGGACGAAGCTGGCGGAAGGATAACAGAAGGAAGGAGAAGGAGATGTGTGGTGTGTGTGTGTCCTCAGTGGGTGGGCTTGTGGGTGCTGGTGTTGAGAGCTCAGCTGGGGTAGACGCGGTGACCCCTTTTAGTGATGGTGGGAGAAGAGTTGAATGTTAATTGTTGTTGTTGTTGGTGTTGGTAATGGTGACAGAGGAGGAGGTTTTTAGTCTCTGTCAAGGGATAAATTGACCACCAGTTGTTGTTGTGATAACGGCAAAGAGGGAGATACTAACACATAAAGTGGACTGACTGTATGTAGTTAAGTTACTGCGACACACTAACTCAGGAGAATATGTCTAAAGGTTAAGATTTATATGTTAATACTCTATAGCTCTACTGGTGTTATGAAAGAGGATTACTAAACTCCCTGAGAACACCTGCCAGAGTTCATAGGGTCACATAGGTCAAGTCTCTTCTAATACCAGAACCAAGAGGATTTCGAACCCAAGTCACTGTAGTACGAGGCAAGTGTGCTGCCGCTATACCAACGTCATCGACTCATCAGGGGAATAACTCTCACTGTCTCTCGTCATTAGGGAATGACTCTCACTGCCTCTCATCATCAAGGGAATGACTTTCACTGCCTCTCATCATCAAGGGAATGACTTTCACTACCTCTCGTCATCAAGGGAATGACTCTCACTGCCTCTCATCATCAAGGGAATGACTTTCACTACCTCTCGTCATCAAGGGAATGACTCTCACTGCCTCTCATCATCAAGGGAATGACTCTCACTGCCTCTCGTCATCAGGGGAATAACTCTCACTGCCTCTCATCATCAAGGGAATGACTCTCACTGCCTCTCGGCATCAAGGGAATGACTCTCACTGCCGCTCATTAACAGGGGAATGACTCTCACTGCCGCTCATCAACAGGGGAATCACTCTCTCTCATCAACAGGAGAATCACTCTACATCTCGTCATCAGGGAATAACTCATCATCAAGGGAATGACTCTCACTGCCTCTCATCAACAGGAGAATCACTCACTGCCTCTCATCAACAGGAGAATCACTCACTGCATCTCGTCATCAGAGGAATAACTTTCACTGCCTCTCATCATCAAGGGAATGACTCTCACTGCCTCTCGGCATCAAGGGAATGACTCTCACTGCCGCTCATCATTCTGGGAATGACTCTCACTGCCGCTCATCAACAGGGGAACGACTCTCACTGCCTCTCATCATCAAGGGAATGACTCTCACTGCCGCTCATCAACAGGGGAACGACTCTCACTGCCGCTCATCAACAGGGGAATGACTCTCACTGCCTCTCATCAACAGGAGAATCACTCACTGCATCTCGTCATCAGGGGAATAACTCTCACTGCCTCTCATCATCAAGGGAATGACTCTCACTGCCTCTCATCTTGGTGATCACAAAACGAGATCTCTTAGCGGCGGAGAGAGCAGCTGATGGATGCACTTTGATCAATACAGTAAGTAGAAGACGGGCGAAGGTTCGTCTGGCGTAGTCTACATGAATGCACTATTGCAAAATCGAATTCCAATCGCTGATGAGTGCTCGTGCTGGCATTGATGG
The DNA here is from genome assembly GCF_018991925.1 of Homarus americanus. NCBI lineage: Eukaryota > Metazoa > Arthropoda > Malacostraca > Decapoda > Nephropidae > Homarus > Homarus americanus. Next base: position 7,271,939 of record NW_024731852.1, read on the forward strand.
GTGGTGGTGGTGCAGGTGGGTGGAGGTGCAGGTGGGTGGTGGTGGTGTAGGTGGGTGGTGATGGGTGTAGGTGATGGTGTAGGTGGGTGGTGATGGGTGTAGGTGATGGTGTAGGTGGGTGTAGGTGACGGCGTAGGTGGGTGGTGGTGGTGGTGGTAGTGATGTAACGCCTCTCGGTTGACAGTTCAAGAAGACTGGCCTCCCAACACCCACACTATAATTTCACAGATAATTAGAATGAAGAAATGGTGTCACCAATCCTTAATAGTGACAGCTGGGATACCTAACCACGGAAGGAGTCTATCATAAGTACGTGGTTAATTACGTCACTTATTACGTGGCTTACTACGTGGGTTATTATGTGCCTTATTACGTGGCTTATTATGTGCCTTATTACGTGGCTTATTATGTGCCTCATTACGTGTCTTATTAGGTGGTTTATTACGTCACTTATTAGGTGGTTTATTACGTATCTTATTACGTGATTTGTTACGTGTCTTGTTACGTTTCTTATTACGTGTGATAATACGTGTCCTATTAAACGTATGAAGTCACAGGTACACTAAGCTGTTACTGGGAGGTCAAAAAAGAACTGATTAATCTAAAACTTGGAGTACTATCCGATGCTTGTAAAATGTATACTCTTAATATTAAAGTTTGGGAAATATTGGAACTTGTACGTGACTTAACAAGACGTCTGGAAAATGTGGACCTTTATCCTGTATCAAGAACATAGGTGTGGTGAATTTTGGGTGTAAGAGGAAGATAAGTGGTTATAAATCATCATCATCTTATTGTTATTATTACGTGTACCAATATCTATCTGAAACAAAAGAAGGCTCCAACTTGGCCAGTACACCCGACAGCTGAACGTCCAGACCAGGAGCCAACACAGAGTTACGGAATATGTTGAACTGATAACTCTACACAGACCATCTCTACACAGACCACCTCTACACAGACCATCTCTACACAGACCATCTCTACAGGCAAGACATCTAACTCACCAACAATTACATCATCGTTACGCTGTTCCTACGAGGTCTTACACTCACACGTAACTACTCTGTGTAAGGGACGTCACGTTTATTGTTTTAAGAGCCGTAAACAAACTGTTACAGGAATCCCGACGTTCTCGACAACCATAATGCAAATCCCCCCAGGCTTCCGGCAAAGACCATTTTTTATAGTCATTCGCTCTCTGTCGCTGTCTGTCTTTATCGTTCTATCTTCACATTTCTCTTCCTCTGTTATTGTCTCTTCATTTTCTTCCAGCTATCAATTCATCTGTTTCCCTGTGTGTTTACCCATTTAAGTCGGTTGTTTTCTCTCTCTCTCCACTTATTCTCCTCTTCCTCCCTCCTCTCCTAGGATCTTCTACTGAGGGAGTTTACAGCCTCACAAGTCGGCATGGCAGCTCGTAGCCCCGCGGGAGGTCGCTCTTCCCTCCGTTGTAATACACGCTCCACGAGTCCCTGTTGCCCCTGCCGGTGTGTCGCTGCCACCCACTTGTTCCTCCACCTACTGCTACTACTGCCAGAGGCGTTGAAGCAGTAACGAGGAGGCACAGCAGTGTTAGGGCGTCTGGTTATTATTAGGCTGATGGAGAGTCTTGTCTGTTCTCTTGGAAACTCAAGAGGAAGGAGGAGGTTCTGGCTGTGTTTAGAACTTGCTGGCTGGTTCTTGTTACACAGAGGTGCTGAAGATGTAAGGAAGCTGATGATTAGTGTTGGAGCATCTTAGGGTCCAGCTGACAGGAAAAGATGCTCGTTAGCTACTGAAGGAGACGATGAAGGCGGAGAGGCAGTGTTAGAAGACTTATGGTTGTAGCGTAAGGGGGGGGGGGGCGAGAAATAGTCCATTCTCTCTTTTGGAATCTTAGCTGAGGGAGATACTAAGGTCAGCAAGATAAGCTCACCTTGTAGGAAACACGCACCTTCTGACTACTGAAGGAGGCGATGATGGTGTGAAAGGGGTGATATTGGGTCTCCTGGTTATAGTGTAACGAATAAAACATGTTGTATATTTAAGCGAGGAGCAACACAGTCAACAGGAAGAGCTTAACTGGTGTTAGACCTACTTGTTCTATCTAGTGAAGGAGGCGATGAAGGTGTAGAAGAGGTGCTGGGGAAGGGTTGTTGTGGTGATGGAGGGATTTTCTTTATTGTCTCAGTCGCCGAGGAAACCTGGCAAGAGATGGTAGTTGTGGTAGAAGACTCACGCGGGGTCTTACCTACTGCAGAAGGTGGCGGTAGGAATATAAGGAGTGTTTGTGGAGGAGGTTATGAGGGTGAAGGAGATATTGTGTTGCACTTTTTCCTTAGTTACAGGGGGGGGGGAGAGGGAAGACGGAGGGAAGAGGAGGATGGGAGAGGGAGGAGGGAGGATGGGGGGAGGGAGGGAGTGAGGAAGGATGGGGGAGGGAGGGAGAGAGTGAGGAAGGATGGGGAGGGAGGGATGTTGGTAAGTGTGTGAAGACGTAAATTATTTTCTGATCTGAACTTGAGAGAAAAATACAGAGGGTGTTTATGAGGTTTTTAAGGCACTTGTTGCAGTGCAGAAATATTAAAATTACTGAATGAATTGTTATGTGAAGGTTTATAGTGTTGAGAGGTAAGAGTCTTCTCAAAGACGACTTGTGTAATTGTCTTATCTACAGTAATTAATGAAGGATACCGCGGCGGTGATAAAATTGTCTACCTAACTCCATAGTTCCGGGAGAGGGGAGAGACCAGACGCTGGAGCACATGAAATATACCAGGAGGCTACAGCGGTGACTGGTGATATAAGTCATGTACGGACCACGAGGGTGATGACGTAAAGACCATTAATATTCTCGCCTCATTGACCAGAGACAAGAAGAACCTTGTTGGCTGGGGAGGAGAGAGAGGTGCTCGAGGTACAATTTCA
>NW_024731852.1:7274948-7296467 GCF_018991925.1 Homarus americanus
CATTCCCGGGTGGTGAACTTTAGCTACGCTCCTGCGGGACTCAATTATTTAAGTCACTTTAAAGATTAATAAACGGAAAGGACTGTACCTGAGTGAACTTATGTCTCATACAGGTATTTTGAGTAATTAACGAAGGAAAAAAAAGTGCTCGCGATCTGAACCTCCCAAACTGCCTCCATTAATACCGGGTTGAACAGTTGTATATTGATATAATCTACATATTTAAGTAATCTCGGGCAAAAAGACAACTAAAAATATAATTATCACTTACACTCACTGCTTGTGGGTCGTGGGTAGTACTGGCGTTCACTTACCTAAAAGAAATAACAAAACAAAAGTTAAACATACATACAGTACATACATACAAACATACAGTACATACATACATACATACATACATACATACATACATAGGCTACATACATGTTAAATATAAACATTTATATATTAATTAACTCTCCCATGTTAACTTTTTTTAAACTCATATTCACATGTTAATATTATTCCTACTAATAATGTTAAAGATAGAATTACTTATTAGAGTAATATAACTTAATGTAATTATATAAAGAATATTACAACTACTGTACAGCAACGATCACTCTCTCCAGCTAACACACACTCCAACGATCACTCTCTCCAGCTAACACACACGCCAACGATCACTCTCTCCAGCTAACACACACTCCAACGATCACTCTCTCCAGCTAACACACACCCCAACGATCACTCTCTCCAGCTAACACACACTCCAACGATCACTCTCTCCAGCTAACACACACTCCAACGATCACTCTCTCCAACTAACACACACCCCAACGATCACTCTCCAGCTAACATAATACCCCAACGATCACTTCCAGCTAACACACAACCCCAACGATCACTTTCTCCAGCTAACAACACACACCCCAAACGATCACTCTTCCAGCACACACACCCAACGATCACTTCCAGCTAACACACACACTCCAACGAGATCACTTTCTCCAGCTAACACACACCCCAACGATCACTCTCCAGCTGACACACCCCAACGATCACCTCTCCAGCCAACACACACCCCCAACGATCACCTTCCAGCTAACACACACCCCAAACGATCACTCTTCCAGCCAACACACACCCCAACGATCACTCTCTCCAGCTAACACACACACCCAACGATCACTCTCCAGCCAGTCACACACCCAACGATCACTCTTCTCCAGCTAACACACACCCCAACGATCACTCTCCAGCTGACACACACCCCAACGATCACTCTCCAGCTAACACACACACCCCCAACGATCACTCTCTCCAGCTAACACACACACCCAACGATCACTTTCCAGCCAACACACACCCCAACGATCACTTTCCAGCTAACACACACACCCCAACGATCACTTTCCAGCTAACACACACATCCAACGATCACTTTCTCCAGCTAACACACACCTCAACGATTTCTCCAGCTAACAACACACACCCCAACGATCACTCTTCCAGCTAACACACCCAACGATCACCTTCCAGCCAACACACACCCAACGATCACTCTCTCCAGCTAACACACACCTCAACGATCACTCTCTCCAGCTAACACACACCCCAACGATCACTCTCTCCAGCTAACACACACCCCAACGATCACTCTCTCCAGCTAACACACACCCCAACGATCACTCTCTCCAGCTAACACACACTCCAACGATCACTCTCTCCAGCTAACACACACTCCAACGATCACTCTCTCCAGCTAACACACACTCCAACGATCACTCTCTCCAGCTAACACACACTCCAACGATCACTCTCTCCAACTAACACACACCTCCACCCCATCACCAGGCGGTTCATATTAGTTTACACGTGAATTAAATAATGTTTCACCAATGAACATGATTTACCGGTAATTTAACTAATGCTATATATAATTCAAACATGTTATTGGGCTAAAATGTATCGAATTTATAACAGTTTACAATATTAATTTGTGACGCGTGAAAAGATTATTTATGTTGAAATAAAAATAGAAAATAATAGAAACAGTATATAAACATAATCTTCCTAAATAGCGAACAGCTGTTTGTTGTCTAGTGTAGAAGAAATGATTTAGCGAACAGCTGTTTGTTGTCTAGTGTAGAAGAAATGATTTAGCTTGCTTAACGACCCTAGATGATGAACCGGGTGATTAAGACTCAGTGAACATTACTTAACGATCCTAGACAATGGACCAGGTAATTGACTCTCAGTGAACGGTTGCTTAACGACCCTAGATGATGAACCGGGTGATTAAGACTCGGTGAACATTACTTAACGATCCTAAACAATGGACCAGGTAATTAAGTCTCAGTGAACGGTGCTTAACGACCCTAGATGATGAACCGGGTGATTAAGACTCGGTGAACATTACTTAACGATCCTAAACAATGGACCAGGTAATTAAGTCTCAGTGAACGGTACTTAACGACCCTGAACGACGAACCACCTACCTAATTAGACCCAATGAACGGCAATTACAACAAACCACCATCACTACCATAATTAGGGTCATGAACCACTAATTAACTCGTTGTTATAAAGGTAATTGGACTAAAACTCCTTGACAATGGTGGTTTTAATACGTCACCCAAACTAGCGGTAATGATCACAGGATGGAGGGCAGGTAAACCACAGAACCATTGAAATAATTAGGTGGTGAGTGAGTGAGTGAGTGAGAAAATAATTGAGCAAGTGAATGAGTAAGCGAGTAAGCGAGTGAGTGAGTAAATTCATCAATCAGCAAGTCAGTATTGGCATTCATATAGCTAAACAACGCAGCTACAAATAAATAAAAATAATAACATAACATTTAATTCATGTATCAAAAATATCAACATTCTCTCAATTTCAGTTTCCATTTATCTTATCACATTCATCACAACTTGTCAAATTTATCACTTCTTTTTTTAATAATGTACAGTTATACCTTTCCCCTCTTTCGTTAAATTAGCATCTTACTCTCTCTCTCTCTCTCTCTCTCTCTCCCTCATTCACTCTTACCTCACTCTTACCTTAACACATTTACTCCTTTTCCCACTCTCTCCCACTCACTCTCAACCTCTCTCTCCCATTCCCCTATTCACTCTCTCGCTTAAATATTTCAACATCTCTCCTTTCCTGACAACTGAGAGAGAGAGAGAGAGAGAGAGAGAGAGAGAGAGAGAGAGAGAGAGAGAGAGAGCTAAAAATAGCCAACCCTCCCTCACACAGGTCCAAATGGGGGAGATAGCGGAAAATGAGTAATGATGAAAGAAAGTGTAAATGGAGATTAAGAAGTGAGAAATGGTTGGACGAACCTTCCATATTTCACCAGCGGGAGAAACCGATCAAGACCCGCAGTCAATTGTTGAGATTACCACTCTAATGGACGGTTTACTGAGAGGGGGGGGATGAAGAGAGAGGGAGGTGGGAGGAGGGGGGGGAGAGGGGAGGGGAGGTGGGGGGGAGAGGGGAGGGGAGGTGGGGGAGAGGGAGGGGAGGTGGGGGAGAGGGGAGGGGAGGTGGGGGGAGGAAGGATGAAGAGGGAAGGAGTCAGGTAAGGAAAATGAGATGGAGAGGCAAGATGAGTTGAAAAGCGAGGGAGGGGGAGGGGAGGAAGTAAAGAAGAAAGAGAAGGGAGGGAGGGAAAGAAGGATGGTAAGTAAAGAGGATATATATATATATATATATATTTCAAAAAATGAATGTTTCACTTCAGTTAAGTTAGGTTATGTAAAGAGAGATAAAGTAAAGAGAGAGAGAGAGAGAGAGAGAGAGAGAGAGAGAGAGAGAGAGAGAGAGAGACCGAGAGAGAGAGAGAGAGAGAGAGAGAGAGAGAGAGAGAGAGAGAGAGAGAGAGAGAGAGAGAGAGGATAACAAAAAGACGATATTCCAATGGCAATATAAAGAAACTAACTAAAACTATAAAATAAAATTATCCCCCTTAAATAATGTTTAGGCGGACTAATAAAAATTTAAGAGCGGGGAGAGAGGGTATCAGTAGAGAAACGGAAATAAAAATCTTTTTTTTTTTTTAGGTTTTTACAGAAAATTACCTCAACATAATGATCTTAATAGGGAGTAAGTGGCTATAGTGACTTTGGGAGGGGGAGGGGGAGGGGGGGGGAGAGGTGGTGAAAATCTTGGAGAGAGAGAGAGAGAGAGAGAGAGAGAGGAGAGAGAGAGAGAGAGAGAGAGAGAGAGAGAGATGGTGATAATAATCTTGTAACACCACAAAAGGGAACCAACTCTTATGAGATTTTCAAGTCGTATTTTCATTATTTTTCTTTCATTCTCTTTGTTTCTTAGTTATGTATTTTTATCGTGCACTCTCTCTCTCTCTCTCTCTCGCCTATGAAAGCTTCGACAAGATCGTAAAATATCGGATACGCTCGACCTACATTATCGTTCACGCTTCAAAACCCAACGAAACAGTGAACCAAAGAATAAAACAGAAACTACAAAAAAAAAAATCACAAATATTAAAACAAACAAAACATAAAAAAAACCACTTTAAATCACCAACAAAAAAGAATCGGTAACACTCGAGCTAATTTGTCGTTTATGTGTCGACTAAAGTACTACAAGAGACAAACAAACAAAAAACATACGACCGATAGCTACTAAAACAATAGTAAACCAACCATAAAAAACACATCTCAGGCAGCTTTAATTCCCTGATGTTGAGACGTTAACAGGGTCAGGGGTAAGGGGGGGGGTGAGATGAGGGAGAAGAGAGGTAAAGAAGAGAAGGAGTGTGGATGGAGGAAGAAAAAGGGGATGGAAGAAATAGGGTAACGATAGATAGATAGATAGGAAGAATAGATAGGAAGGACAGACAGACAGACAGACAGACAGATAATCAAGAGAGAGAATCAGCTCAAATAGTTAGGTAGAGACTCACTCAGGGCGTGAGAACTACCTATTAGCAACCTATTGACGCCACCCCGACCCACAAGACCCTGAGAGAGAGAGAGAGAGAGAGAGAGAGAGAGAGAGAGAGAGAGAGAGAGAGTGTGTGTGTGTGTGTGTGTGTGTGTGTGTGTGTGTGTGTGTGTGTGTGTGTGTGTGTGTGTGTAAGTGTGTGTGTGTGTTCGTGTTATATGATGGTACACTCTCTCTCTCTCAGGGCAGGTCAACTGGAGGCCACTCATTCTCGGCGTGACAGGTCCTGTGTGGAGTAGTTTTATACACTATGACACTATCGCTGCTTCCTCGCTCAATTTGCTTCACCAACTGATGCTCTTATGGACACCAGCCGCACGTGAGGAAGGAGAGAGAGAAGGAATGAAGGAAGGAAAGAAAATGAGGGAGGGAGGGAGGAACGATAAAATGAAAATAAAAGTACAGAAGGATGGAAGAAAGGAAGGAAGGAAGGAAGGAAGGAAGGAAGGAATGTGAAGAGAAGACGGGATAAGAGTTAGTGAAGTATATAATAACAGTCAAGAGAAGGAAGAAGAGGAAACAAAACAATAACAATACATAGAATGAAATAATAAGAGAAACAAGAAAATAACGATAACAACACTTTCCACTCTCAGCTAACTTGACCATCATAGAAGACATACCCGTGATAACAGTCAGCTATACCATCCTGGAAAACAAAACCCATCTTAAACCATCTCTACAAAAAACAAAACCCAACCTCAGAACAACCTGGAAAACAAAACACCACTTTACACCAACCTGGAATAAAAAAAAGGAACGAATCTCACCTTATAGTTTCCTCGAAAAAAAAAAAGAAACCTCAGCCTTGACCACCCTGGAAAAAAACGAGAACCATCCCACCAATCTTATACCTACCAGGGAAAAAAACCTTCGATCCCCCTGGGAAATAAAACATCACCTTTACACCAACTTGGAAAAAAGCTGAACCTTGGGTCATCCTGGGACAACAAAGCCCTTCTTTGATCATCCTATATAACACAAAACACCAGCAGCCTAGACCATCCTGGAAGAATATTCCCACCTTCTCCCCCTAATGTTGCACCGTTGGCCAAAAATTGTTATTTGATCATTAATAGCGGCCCAGGTGGCCCCCCCGGAATGGCACGATGGTAAGTGAGACGTCTAGGGCTGGCAATGGCGCTAAAACACCTCCACCATTACATTCTAAACTGGCTTTAATGGTTGACTTTACCCTTATTAAAATTAGCGTCCGGCGATAAAGGTAAAACATTGAGAATATAGAATTGGCCAAAATGTGTATATTTATAAACTTTGGTCCCTCACATGTACAGAATATATACTATACTTTATATTACAAATACGACATACATAGAGTTCTTGTGATTATATATATATATATATATATATATATATATATATATATATATATATATATATATATATATATATATATATATATATATATATATATATATATATATACACACAACTGTAGATCAGTTTTACCAGGAATATACATACTGTATATCCTCGTTCGCAACTGAAGCTTACAAATGTAATTCTGATATTAACTTTCGTATTATAAATCGCGAGAGAGAGAGAGAGAGAGAGAGAGAGAGAGAGAGAGAGAGAGACTGCCACTAACAGCAATAAAGAGACAATTATCAAATCTCAGTGAAATTTAATACGAGGAGCAGGACAGAAACAAGGAGGTTCTTAACGTCACAAACAAGAATTCTTTTAACAAAAAGTTACAAAAAAATTATTTATTGCAGTTGAACTACTGGACTTTGAGAAAACAGAGTTGTTTTTAAGAAAGAAAACAGTTTATTAAAAGAAATACAACTAAAGACAAAATGAAGTCTGGAGAGAAAACAGTAACTTAAAACAAGTCACCGAAAAGAATAGGAAAATACTCATGAAAAAAAAAACAGTATTAAGGAAACAGCCAGTGACAAGAAAAGGGTGACTCCCCACAGATAAGACGGGTGGTCATTACAGAGGAAACGAAGCACCATCAAAAGAAGTACCTGCACTACAAATAATTGATCACAGAACACCTCGTAAAAGTAAGTGAAAATGGAGAACTACCAGAAGACATGACTTAAAGAAGACATATTCCTTCAGTATTCGAAAACAAATCAATTCTGTATAAGAAAATGAAACATATCTTAAAGAAAATGGGATACTTCCAAAAATAATAACATAAATTCAAAGGAAATCACCATTTATTCAAGAAATAAACCGTCTTGGAAAGAATAAGCAAGGACTTCAAAAACGAAACGCTTTAATTTCAGAAACAAAACATAGCCTTACAAAAAGAAATCGTGCCAGCTTAAAAAAACACACACCCAAAAAAAAAAACAGTCTCTACCAAAAAAAAAAAAAAAAGCTTTCGCCTTTGGAAAAGAAAATGCTACAACTGCAGAAAATCCAGCGACCTCTAAAGGAAAACGGAGCGTCTTTGAATGAGGGGTGACTGACCATGAGTCTACCGGATTACCCTCAACAAGAATCCAACCCTCGTATCACAGGACCAATGAGGCGAGATTGTACCTCACTCGGACACTGCCATCACGATGCTCACGCTGGACCGACTGTGAATAGACGGGAGGAAGGGAGGGAGAGCCGTCTATCCTTTTTTTCTAAACATCTACTGTACCTATCTATCTATATTAGACAAATGAGGCGGGAATGGTCGTCCTGTGACCTTATTTATATACTGTACAGCACGAGTAACTTAAGACATCTCCGCACCAACTGTAAACGTGAGCATTTTTCCCATTTTTATTTTTATTTTTCAAGGCCTTAACCATTGACCCATCTAACATATTTACTTGTGTTTACTTGCTTTTCCATCTTCAATAAAGCAAAAAAATATATATATTCCTCCATCCATCAACTCTTTTTTTTTCGTTTATCTTCATTTCCATCTCCGATAAAACTAATTCTTTCCTATTTACCTTCATCCATCTAATTATTTTCTTTGGGTGTTTATTTACGTTTCTAAATCCAATAAAACGAAGTTAAGACAACAAGAGTGACCAAGTACAGACTATCAGACGTGGAGACAATTATACCCCAGTCATCATTCTCACACTCTCTATAAAGGTTTTTTTTTTACAAGATCTGGTCGATTTACACTCCATTGAGGCCACTATCTATCTATCTATCTATCTATCTATCTATCTATCTACACTTAGGAAATGACACGACGTTGTGTTCCTCCTCTTCCCCACGACTATTACGGTAGCATTTTTGCAGATGTTTACGTTTTCTGAACTATATATGTCTGTTAAATGATGTGAAAAAAGTATCTCTCTCTCTCTCTCTCTCTCTCTCTCTCTCTCTCTCTCTCTCTCCGACACCGCCGACAGCTGGAGTAGAGGTAATCTTGCACCAGCTGTATCAGGAGTACTGTGGGGAGAGAGAGGTGTAATGGTCCTTCTACAGTCACTCACTGGGAACACCTTGCTATCTACCTCCCTCACCACCCCGTAAGAAATAGTAGATAGGAGGACCGATAGACAAATTAAGAGAGAGAGATAGAGAGAGAGAGAGAGGGAGAGAGATGTACTTTTAACATGTAAGTGCAATAATGTTTGTTATCTACTTATACCTATGACTCATACCACTAAAAACCAACACATAACGTAACGTAAAATAACATAACAAATAAGAAGCTACACTTTAACTAGGTCGACATGAGAACGACAAGCATACCATTAAATGCTTTCTAAACATTTCCGTCACGAGGAAAAAACATTACGTGACCGAATCCTCTGTTGGGGGGTAAATTATTAGGTATTATCAAGGGGGAATTAATAGACACCGACCAGAGGACCAGTCGTACCATCTGAGTCTTAACATGTTTAAGCTCATCCTGGGAATAAAGGAACTCTCTTGCTACTTGTACTTGTTGTCAGGCCATAACAAACAGCGCCCCGACACATTATCTTACTTAGTACGACACATACAAGTAAATCCTTTGAATAAATATTATCTTTCGTATTACGCACACTAATGAATACACTTTAATTCGCAAGTGTCGTGCCTCTCAGCGAACTAAAATCCAGACTCCATGAAGTGTATTAAGAATAAAATAAAATAATGTGAATAAATAAAGTATATAAATTTACAGTATAATTAAATAAATGATCCTCAGCACCGGCCACTAGGGGCACCCCGACGTTCTCGCCAACTTAGATGCAAATTCCAAGGCTTCCGAGCGAGGACTTTTATGGAGGCTTCTCTCACTTGCGTCTCTCCACTTCTCCTCCTCTTCCTCCCTCCTCTCCCAGGATCTTCTACTGAGGGAGTTTACAGCCTCACAACTCGGCGTAGCAGCTCGTAGCCCCCGCGGGAGGTCGCTCTTCCCTCCGTCGTAATACACGCTCCACGAGTCCCTGTTACCCCTGCCGGAGTGTGTCGCTGCCACCCACTTGTTCCTCCACCTACTGCTACTACTGCCAGAGGCGTTGAAGCAGTAACGAGGAGGCACAGCAGTGTTAGGGCGTCTGGTTATTATTAGGCTGATGGAGAGTCTCGTCTGTTCTCTTGGAAACTCAAGAGGAAGGAGGAGGTTCTGGCTGTGTTAAGAACTTGCTGGCTGGTTCTTGTTACACAGAGGTGCTGAAGATGCAAGGAAGTAGAGCAGTTTTAACGCATCTTGGTTATAGCCTGATGGAGAGAATGTGGCATCTGTTCTCTCAGAAACAGAGAGGAAGAGAGTGTGTTAAGAACTTGCCGGTGCCTGCTACACGAGGTACTAAAGACACAAGTGGTGTCGAGGGCGGTTGTTGTGGTGATGGAGGGATTTTCTCTATTGTCTCACAGGTCGAGGATGCTGGTAGAGAGAGGCAGGAACAACAGGGGGGGAGGAGAAGGTGTGAGGGCGGAGATTTGCTTGTTTCAGTCGCTGGAGTAAGATGGAGCCACTGGCAGTGTTCGGGTGATGAAGTGACTGTCTTGCCTATTTACCCGAATATTCACTCTGTCAGGAATAACTTGTTTTGTTTTTTTGCTTTCACCTTCACGGAAAATATGCTTGAAAACATAAAGAACTGTTTTTATATATGGATGTGTTACCAGCTACGATGTGACAGCAGGTTTGTGGTTGTCACATGTAAGATATGCGAAAGATGAGGACGAAGCTGGCGGAAGGATAACAGAAGGAAGGAGAAGGAGATGTGCGGTGTGTGTGTGTCCTCAGTGGGTGGGCTTGTGGGTGCTGGTGATGAGAGGTCAGCTGGGGTAGACGCGGTGACCCGTTTCAGTGATGGTGGGAGAAGAGTTGAATGTTAATTATTGTTGTTGGTGGTGTTGGTAATGGTGACAGAGGAGGAGGTTTTTAGTCTCTGTCAAGGGATAAATTGACCACCAGTTGTTGTTGTGAGTGTAGAATTTGTGTGAGTGTTGGCGAGTTGTCCGTCACGTTGTTTTGCCTGAAGCAACACTTGATAACGGCAAAGAGGGAGATACTAACACATAAAGTGGACTGACTGTATGTAGTTAAGTTACTGCGACACACTAACTCAGGAGAATATGTCTAAAGGTTAAGATTTATATGTTAATACTCTATAGCTCTACTGGTGTTATGAAAGAGGATTACTAAACTCCCTGAGAACACCTGCCAGAGTTCATAGGGTCACACAGGTCAAGTCTCTTCTAATACCAGAACCAAGAGGATTTCGAACCCAAGTCACTGTAGTACGAGGCAAGTGTGCTGCCGCTATACCAACGTCATCGACTCATCAGGGGAATAACTCTCACTGTCTCTCATCATCAAGGGAATGACTCTCACTGCCTCTCATCATCAAGGGAATGACTCTCACTGCCTCTCATCATCAAGGGAATGACTCTCACTGCCTCTCATCATCAAGGGAATGACTCTCGCTGCCTCTCGTCATCAAGGAAATGACTCTCACTGCCGCTCATCAACAGGGGAATGACTCTCACTGCCTCTCATCAACAGGAGAATCACTCACTGCCTCTCGTCATCAGGGGAATAACTCTCACTGCCTCTCATCATCAAGGGAATGACTCTCACTGCCTCTCATCATCAAGAGAATGACTCTCACTGCTTCTCATCATCAAGGGAATGAATCTCACTGCCTCTCATCTTGGTGATCACAAAACGAGATCTCTTAGCGGCGGAGAGAGCAGCTGATGGATGCACTTTGATCAATACAGTAAGTAGAAGACGGGCGAAGGTTCGTCTGGCGTAGTCTACATGAATGCACTATTGCAAAATCGAATTCCAATCGCTGATGAGTGCTCGTGCTGGCATTGATGGGTGGTGGAGGTGCAGGTGGGTGGAGGTGGAGGTGCAGGTGGGTGGTGGTGGAGGTGCAGGTGGGTGGTGGTGGTGGTGTAGGTGGGTGGTGGTGGTGGTGTAGGTGGGTGTAAGTGATGGTGTAGGTGGGTGGTGATGGTGTAGGTGGGTGGTGATGGGTGTAGGTGATGGTGTAGGTGGGTGGTGATGGGTGTAGGTGACGGCGTAGGTGGGTGGTGGTGGTGGTATAGTGATGTAACGCCTCTCGGTTGACAGTTCAAGAAGACTGGCCTCCCAACACCCACACTATAATTTCACAGATAATTAGAATGAAGAGATGGTGTCACCAACCCTTAATAGTGACAGCTGGGATACCTAACCACGGAGGGAGTCTATCATAAGTACGTGGTTAATTACGTCACTTATTACGTGGCTTATTACGTGGGTTATTATGTGCCTTATTACGTGGCTTATTATGTGCCTCATTACGTGTCTTATTACGTGGTTTATTACGTCACTTATTAGGTGGTTTATTACGAATCTTATTACGTGATTTGTTACGTGTCTTATTACGTGTGATAATACGTGTCCTATTAAACGTATGAAGTCACAGGTACACTAAGCTGTTACTGGGAGGTCAAAAAAGAACTAATTAATCTAAAACTTGTAGTACTATCCGATGCTTGTAAAATGTATACTCTTAATATTAAAGTTTGGGAAATATTGGAACTTGTACGTGACTTAACAAGACGTCTGGAAAATGTGGACCTTTATCCTGTATCAAGAACATAGGTGAGGTGAATTTTGGGTGTAAGAGGACGATAAGTGGTTATTAATCATCATCATCATCATCATCATCATATTATTATTACGTGTACCAATATCTATCTGAAACAAAAGAAGGCTCCAACTTAGCCAGTTCACCCGACAGCTAAACGTCCATACCAGGAGCCAACACAGAGTTACGGAATATGTTGAACTGATAACTCTACACAGACCATCTCTACAGGCAAGACATCTAACTCACCAACAATTACATCATCGTTACGCTGCTCCTACGAGGTCTTACACTCACACGTAACTACTTTGTGTAAGGGACGTCACGTTTATTGTTTTAAGAGCCGTAAACAAACTGTTACAGGAATCCCGACGTTCTCGACAACCATAATGCAAATCCCCCCAGGCTTCCGGCAAAGACCATTTTTTATAGTCATTCGCTCTCTGTCGCTGTCTGTCTTTATCGTTCTATCTTCACATTTCTCTTCCTCTGTTATTGTCTCTTCATTTTCTTCCATCTATCAATTCATCTGTTTCCCTGTGTGTTTACCCATTTAAGTCGGTTGTTTTCTCTCTCTCTCTCCACTTCTCCTCCTCTTCCTCCCTCCTCTCCCAGGATCTTCTACTGAGGGAGTTTACAGCCTCACAACTCGGCATGGCAGCTCGTAGCCCCCGCGGGAGGTCGCTCTTCCCTCCGTCGTAATACACGCTCCACGAGTCCCTGTTACCCCTGCCGGAGTGTGTCGCTGCCACCCACTTGTTCCTCCACCTACTGCTACTACTGCCAGAGGCGTTGAAGCAGTAACGAGGAGGCACAGCAGTGTTAGGGCGTCTGGTTATTATTAGGCTGATGGAGAGTCTTGTCTGTTCTCTTGGAAACTCAAGAGGAAGGAGGAGGTTCTGGCTGTGTTAAGAACTTGCTGGCTGGTTCTTGTTACACAGAGGTGCTGAAGATGTAAGGAAGCTGATGATTAGTGTTGGAGCATCTTAGGGTCCAGCTGACAGGAAAAGATGCTCGTTAGCTACTGAAGGAGACGATGAAGGCGGAGAGGCAGTGTTAGAAGACTTATGGTTGTAGCGTAAGGGGGGGGGGGGCGAGAAATAGTCCATTCTCTCTTTTGGAATCTTAGCTGAGGGAGATACTAAGGTCAGCAAGATAAGCTCACCTTGTAGGAAACACGCACCTTCTGGCTACTGAAGGAGGCGATGATGGTGTGAAAGGGGTGATATTGGGTCTCCTGGTTATAGTGTAACGAATAAAACATGTTGTATATTTAAGCGAGGAGCAACACAGTCAACAGGAAGAGCTTAACTGGTGTTAGACCTACTTGTTCTATCTAGTGAAGGAGGCGATGAAGGTGTAGAAGAGGTGCTGGGGAAGGGTTGTTGTGGTGATGGAGGGATTTTCTTTATTGTCTCAGTCGCCGAGGAAACCTGGCAAGAGGTGGTAGTTGTGGTGGAAGACTCACGCGGGGTTTTACCTACTGCAGGAGGTGGCGGTAGGAATATAAGGAGTGTTTGTGGAGGAGGTTATGAGGGTGAAGGAGATATTGTGTTGCACTTTTTCCTTAGTTACAGGGGGGGGGGAGAGGGAAGACGGACGGAAGAAGGGAGATGTGGAGAGGGGAGGGAGGGGAGGATGGGGAGGGAGGATGGGGGAGTGGAGGAAGGATGGGGGGAGGGGAGGGAGGGAGTGTTGGGTAAGTGTGTGAAGACGTAAATTATTTTCTGATCTGAACTTGAGAGAAAAATACAGAGGGTGTTTATGAGGTTTTTAAGGCACTTGTTGCAGTGCAGAAATATTAAAATTACTGAATGAATTGTTATGTGAAGGTTTATAGTGTTGAGAGGTAAGAGTCTTCTCAAAGACGACTTGTGTAATTGTCTTATCTACAGTAATTAATGAAGGATACCGCGGCGGTGATAAAATTGTCTACCTAACTCCATAGTTCCGGGAGAGGGGAGAGACCAGACGCTGGAGCACATGAAATATACCAGGAGGCTACAGCGGTGACTGGTGATATAAGTCATGTACGGACCACGAGGGTGGTGACGTAAAGACCATTAATATTCTCGCCTCATTGACCAGAGACAAGAAGAACCTTGTTGGCTTGGGAGGAGAGAGAGAGGTGCTCGAGGTACAATTTCACAGCCAATTAGAACCATTAGGTCGTTTCATCTACACCTGCAGGCCTTGTCGATGTAATTAGCATCGGTGTTGATCATACGAGGCGACGCTGGGAATGTCTTGAATGTCTCTTCCGTTATTAGAAGGGAGAGGTAGGAGACACAGGTCTGGAACGCCTTGAGGCTCATATTAGATATCAAGGCGTTGCAGGAGGGCCCTCGAAGACCCGGAAGCGCGTGTTGTAGGTATCAAGTCGACCCCGAGTCTTTGATGTTCCGCTGTCAGTTGTTACGGCAGGATAAAAGAGCTGTGGAAGATCTTGAAGCTGTTTATTGATAATATTGAGATGGGATATGAGAGCTCTGCAGCGTCTTGAGCCCATCTCTTAGAAGGAAGGTTATTTACCATTACATTAATATAAGACTACAAAGAGATAATTTTTTTTTAAACTAAACTCCAAATTGTTATGGAAATATAGGGAAGCTTTGGAGAGTCATGATACTCCAAACAAAGCCGAGTCAGAGAAGATGTTAGACCTCACCCTCTAGGTACTGTATAAGAGAGCTCCGGGACGCCTTCAAGCCATGCCCCAGACGCCGACAGTCTACAACAACCTTTAAGATCTAAAAACCCTCACATTCCAGATATCAAGACGATGTCAAAACACAACTGGAAAACCTTAAACGTCATCTCAGGGCATGAAACTGGAAACTGACTTAAGGGGGGGGGGGAGAAGGAGTTTTGGACTGTGATAAAAAAATGTTTTCTCACTCTGGACGCTGATGGGAAAGTTTTGAAAGTTCCAGGAAACTCATATTCCAGCAGCTAGGATAGGGGGAGATCTGGAAGGCCTCGGCCAGACTGAGTTTGGGGTCTGGCAGGCAATTAGATGATATTTGTGGGTAAGGCTGAGAAACACATATGAGCCAGAGGCAATAGTCGACACAGTAGCCGTGTTAGCGGAGGTATAATTATAGTCGGGGTAAGACAGTGTTATGTCTCACCGGGGAGAGGGAGAAATGAGGGGGTTAGTTGTGGTGGCGTTCAGGCATTTGTCTGTGTGGGTGTCTCTATGTGACCATGTTATATGTATGTGATGTGTAACTGTGTGCACACGTGTGTGTGTGTGTGTGTGTGTGTGTGTGTGTGTGTGTGTGTTTATATTTGTCTACATGGATGCCTTTGTCTCTATTTTTTTTAAATATCTGTGTAATTACGTGTGTTTGTGTTGCTGTCTACCTCTTGTTATGTGTATATATGTGAGTATTTACACATGCATATACGTACGTGAATGTATATGTGTATGTATATATATATATATATATATATATATATATATATATATATATATATATATATATATATATATATATATATATATATATATATATATCTCAGCAAGACATATATATTCGTCAAAATAAGAGCCAACGTTACACAGATCTCAGAAAATAATCGGCAAAAATTAGTCACAATCGTCGTGAAATTTCCCGAATCAAAGGGTTATTTGTGGCGATCTATCAGGCGGCAGGAGATGCGGGTCTCACGGAATCGGAAGAAAGTGATTCGGGCGAGCGGAGGCGATTTAGCAGCATCCACACACGCATGCGGGCCAAGACGTGCGGTGATTGGTTCTTGTCCAGCATGACATGAGTTGGCATCCATCCCACTACGAGAGAGAGAGAGAGAGTTAGGTATGGACCGGAAGTAAAGGGGGTAAAGCAGCAGACGTCATGATGGGCGAGGACCAATCACCGAGTGTGACTTTAGCTAAAGACCAATCAGCGCGCTTCATGGCCATCTGGGACGAACAATCAACGCAAACGATGCCCGCATACGCGTTTATTAAGCTAAATCGCGAGAAAGGAAGCTCCAAGGTGAAGATGTTAGCTGATGATTGTATTATGACCGTGGTGAGAGTTGTCGTCCATCTTAACTGTTTTATTACCTCTCTTAAACGACTCAACGAAGATTATTACGTGTGGAAATAGTCTCTCTCTCTTCTTCTATATATATATATATATATATATATATATATATATATATATATATGTATATGTATATGTATATATATATATATATATATATATATATATATATATATATATATATGTATATGTATATGTATATGTATATATATATATATATATATATATATATATATATATATATATATATATATATATATATATATATATATAGCGAGAGAGAGAGAGAGACAACATAGTGGTGTAACATATAGACACACATACGCGTCATTTGTAAGATATATATAACTTCCTGACGTACACCAACTTCCTCTACCACTGACAAGTAGTTCAAGTTAGTTGACAATGTTGTGGGAACTCGTAATGTATACCTAACACATGTAATTATCTCCACACACACACACACACACACACACACACACACACACACACAAACACACACACACACACACACACCGTAAACACTTAAAAAAAGTGCAAAAGAGAGCATCCAAGAATATTCTCTCCCCTTCCTACTCCACATATCAAGAAGCGCTCAACACACTGACCCTCTCGGCTCTCACTGACCATCACCACGACCTCATCTGAAAATTTGGTAAGAAGCTTCTGCACCATCCTCGACACCGGCTCCTACTACCACCCGAGATCCCTCGTCCGAGAATTGCTGTTAGACACCACAACCGCATCCAGCCCATACGAGCAAGAGCTGATCGCTATAAGAACAGCCCAGTCCCAACGATTGTAAAAATTATCAATAACATATAATCAACCAGTGTATTCACTACCCAGTCAATCTTATTTTTTGCACTGTCACTACGTTGAAATGCCCTGTAATTTGACCTTCTTCCCACCTAGTTATTATATATCAAATTTGTATCACTTATGTTACTTGTATGTTATTTGTAAATCAAGAGACCCATTCCCCAATTATGTAATTGTATTGTATATTTTCAGCCTTCCGGCTGCCATGCTCTTTCAATAAACCGTTAATTATTATTATTATTATTATCACACACACACACACACACACACACACACACACACACACACACACACACACACACACACACACACACACACACACACACACACACAGAGCAAACTAAATTAACATGAATAAGTAGGAGGGTCTGGCGTATGTATCCCTGAGCATTAATACTGTGGTGGTGGCAGAGTGGTGGTAGTGTAGTAGTCGTGTGGTGGTGGTATAATGGTGAGGTGGTAGTAGTGGTGGTATAGTGGCGGCAGTGCAGTTGTTGTGGTGAGGTGGTGGTGGTGAGGTGGTGGTGTTGGTGTTGTGGTTGTGGTGAAGTGATGGTGTGGTGGTGGTGTAGTGATGATGTGGTTGTGTTGAGGTGGTGGTGTAGTGATGGTGTGGTGGTGGTGGTGTAGTGATGGTGTGGTGGTGGTGTGGTGGTGATGTTGCAGTGAGGTGGTATTGTTATTGGAATTTTGCGGCGTGGGTGTCGACCGTCCCCCCTGATCTAAAGTGTTATTGGTGGGGACATACTCGTTGTGTGGGAGCGGGAATTTGACAATGTGTCCGTGAATATCGGATGTCACCCTAAGCATTGCCACCCAAGGTTTCTCCTCATCCCTTACGGCATAAATTGTAAATATTCCGTGTGTTCACCGGCGTTCACCAAGTGAGTGGTGACCTGTGCTGGGTCAGTGGTAGGATAATGAGAAGGCTCGGCGCCAAGGTCAGTGTCGTTAGGCCTACTGTGACAGGGGTGGTCCCGAGACTATCGCCCCTATGGGGCCGAGAGTGCTGCCCATGCGGTCGCCCCCACCCCCCCTCCCCCCCACCACCATAGTAACGGACTCTGAATGTAGGGTCTCGACGAACCTAGTGAGTATACATAACTGATATTACACCAGTGAGACCATATAAATAGTGGTTATTTGTGCCAAGGAAATATAAACTAGTGCCTGGTGTGACAAACTCTTGTCCATAGTGTATCATTCTGATGTATGGATGGTCGCTATTAGGGGGGGTAACCTACACACCCACGCGCGCACGTATGCCCCTACTACCTGGACACACCAGTCCAGCCTGTCACCTCTCCGCCCTTCCCTCATAAGAACCAGTATAATCTTGTGCCTGGGACTAAATCAGATGTCCGGAGGCGGACGTTACCGTCGCCCAAGGTGCTGGTCACTATGCCTGGTAACATTCCTTGCTGCGTCTGTGCTAGCCCGAACCAAAACTGCACAAATTGTGTTTGTGCGAGAAATAACCGACCATGTGTGAATTGCAGGAAGCTAGACCAGTGTCGGAACCCACGTCGCAGGGAGCCGACACAGGCGGCCACAGTGGATATCGCCGGGACCCAACTACCCGATGATATCCGAAATGATAGCAGTGAGTCTACTCAACCCGATAATGTAGTACTAATAAATGCTGCTCCCTCAGTAGCAGGTGTCCACGAGGAGAATGAGAGACAGCCGCCTCAGTGGAATGGCATGTCGATGGAAAATGCAGGCGTATGGGTCAAAGAAACCTACTCAGAAATTGTCAAGTGGTCGCCCGCTAACTTATTTGAACCACCCAAGTGTGCGGCCACCAAAGAAATGATTCGGGAGATGACTCACTTCATGACTGATTCCACTCAGGACCGCTTCCTCGCCCCCCTAGCTCTTCAAATACTGGCAATAATACCACATCTATTTTGTCAGAGGACACACACAAAGGCTAAGCACAAAGAAAATGTGGCAGCAATGAAGAGAAGGTTGACAATGTGGCAGACTGGGGCCCTAGATGATCTCCTATGTGAAGCAAGAACACTGCAGGAGAGACTAAAATCTACGGGTGACGGAAAGCAAAACACTGATGACGTGGCAAGACAATTTGGAAACAAAATGCGTGTGGGAAAAGTGTCTCTCGCGGTAAGATCTCTCACACATGAATCCTCCGGTGGAGTGATGCCAATAAACAGAGCGACATTAAAACTATTGAAAGAGAAACATCCCCCTGCAAGCGAAGATGAAGGCATCAGGCTCCAGGGTGCTTATATCCCACCAAACGCTGTCCTGTTCGAGAAAATAACAGGAGAGATGGTGTGGAAAAAGGCACTGAAGACTCGAGGCGGAGCCGGCCCTTCAGGTCTGGATGCAAACGGTTGGAGAGTCATCCCCAGCACAAACAAGTTTGGCCCTGTAGCAAGCGATCTCTGCACTGCCATTGCCACCCTTGCAAGAAAGCTTGCATCCTCTTGCTGCCATCACCTCCAGGCTCTGACGGCCTGCCGCCTTATTCCTCTGGAAAAGAAACCAGGATGTAGACCTATAGGGGTGGGGGAAGTGCTGAGGCGGATCATCGGAAAGTGTATAATGGAGGTGGTAAAGGATGATGTCAGGGCAGCAGCAGGGAACCTACAAGTGTGTGCTGGCCACCAGGCTGGTGGGGAGGCGGCCATTCACGCCATGAGATTGATATTTGAGCAGCGTGATTGTGAGGCTGTTCTCCTGGTGGATGCTTCAAACGCATTCAACATACTTAACCGCAAGGCGGCACTGCACAACATCAAGATCAAGTGTCCTAGCTTTGCGATGTATGTTGAAAATTCGTATAGGAATCCTTCAGACCTCTACGTAGTAAACAACAAGGCTCTATGAGGTGATACCATCCTACAGTCGACCGAGGGAACAACACAGGGAGACCCCGTTGCAATGGCAATGTATGCAATAGGCCTATCAGTGCTCCAACAAGAAATAAAGTATGAAACAACTGGGGTCAAACAAGTGGCATATGCTGATGACCTCACAGGAGCAGGAAAAGTGGAGGACATCAAAAAGTGGTGGGACCTGGTAACATCGCGAGGTCCACATATAGGGTACCACCCTAACGCCAGCAAATCCTTCCTCATCGTGAAGCCAGATCATTATGATCGGGCTGTGGAGGTTTTCGGCGAAAGTGAGGTCAAAATATCTAAGGACGGCCAAAGACATCTAGGCGCAGTAATTGGCACTACGGACTTCAAGACCCAGTACGTAGGGGGAAAGGTGAATGAGTGGGTTAGCGAAATCCATGCTCTATCGGAGATTGCTAACACAGAGCCGCATGCGGCCTTTGCAGCATTCACACATGGAGTCAAGCATCGTTGGAACTACCTGATGCGTACCATCCCTGAGATCCGACCCCTCCTCCACCCTTTGGAAGAAGCAATCAGTGTCAAGTTCATTCCCAAACTAGTGAAACACCACGACTCAACCCCAGTAGAAAGAACACTTCTTGCACTTCCACCAAGACTGGGAGGGATGGGACTAACTAATCCAGAGGAGATTGCTGACTCTGAACATCAAAATTCACTTAAGCTCACGGCAGCCCTCACTGACCACATAATAGCCCAGAATGCAACAGGGGAAGTGGACACCAGCGAAGTTAATAAGATCCGTAGATCCATTACAACAGATCGGCAGCACTGCCAAAATGACATGTTGCAGCAACTATTGCTGCAGGTTCCAGAAAATCTGACAAAAAAAGTAGATATAGCGCAGGAGGTGGGCGCCTCGAACTGGTTAACTACGTTACCGATAAGGGCAAATGGTTTCAGCCTTAACAAACAAGAATTTACAGATGCCATTGCTCTAAGGTACGGTTGGCCAGTAGATGGTTTGCCCTCCCAATGCGTGTGTGGCTATTCCTATGATGGCGATCACGCCATGGTTTGCAAGAAGGGGGGCTTCATATGCATGAGGCATGACGAGGTAAGGGATCTCACAGCAAATATGTTGAAGGAAACCTGCCGGGACGTCATGGTAGAACCGACCCTCCTTCCACTGGATGGCGAGATCCTCCAACACAGGACTTCAAACACATCTAACGAAGCCCGTGTGGACGTCAGTGCTCGAGGATTCTGGACGCTGGGACAGCGAGCCTTCTTCGACATCAGGATTTTTGATCCCATGGCCGTTTGTCACCGAAACCTAGCTCTCGATGCTGCACATAGGAGGAACGAGAACGACAAGAGAAGGGCATATGGGGAGAGAATTCAAAATGTCGATCAAGGCAGCTTCACTCCGCTAGTGTTCACAACCTCTGGTGGGATGGGCCCAAGCGCAAGATGTTTCTACGCCAGACTCGCGGAGCTGATCTCCGAACAGAAGCAGCAGCCCAGAAGTTATGTCACAGCCTGGATGAGATGTCGACTGTCCTTCTCTCTCCTTCGGTCGGCTTTGCTCTGCCTCAGGGGAACGAGAGCTTCTGCCCCTACTCCGTCAACTGCTGCAGATATCGACTATGAGGCTACAGTCACCGAATGCCGCATCGATCTGCGGCTCAACTAATTTAACACAGATAGGATAGTTGCTTATGTATTAGGATATTTAATATTAAGGTAAATAAATGGTGGCGAAGGTGTGGCTATTGGGGGAGGCTGGAGGCCACGTTTTCAAAAAAAAGTAGTAGTAGTAGTAGTAGTAGTAGTAGTAGT
>NW_024731852.1:7296567-7318959 GCF_018991925.1 Homarus americanus
TGGATCATTTTCATCCTAATAAATTAACCTGATACATTACTTTACTTTAAATAAGCTATTTAGTGGTGTTGGTAAAAGGGTGGGAATACTGAATTTTCATAAGATTTCAAGTTAAAATTTACCTAGCAAAAAATGAAAACTTTTCAAATCTGAAGATATCACATGATTCTGCACATACAACTACATCATTAATACCATGGGCTGATTTTTCAAACTCCAAAAAAAAAAAATTCGCCTCAGTATGACACACCCTACTACTCTACACCACAGCACACTACCATACAGCACTTCCATACCCGAGTGATCAGTTGTGAGCAACTGGCTGGGCCCAGCCTCGAACTGGTTCCGGCGGTGCTAGACGTAGTTCGTCATGCCACCGCCAGGGGTCTACTATCGGATTTTCTGAAGGTTCTTTTATGTTACATTTGTTGGTTTTGTTGTTTTTCTTTAATAATTCATATATTTACGTAGTTTTTCTCAGGATTTGTATGAATTTATACTCAAATAGCAGTTACAATTGTATTGACGCTGTGTGTGGCCCTTTTGCAGCCAATCTTGGCTACTAACTCAAGATAAAGAAGGAATTGCCGTAAATAAGAAGGTCCGGCGCTCTTCTCAGGCTCGACCGCTGTCACCCAAACTGTAACAGACAAAACATTGACTCACCACGTAACCATAACGTATCTGATTGAGTTGTTAAGCAACAGGAACACTTTGGTAAAAGAAGAAATAATAACAACGTGTAGGAATCTCTCTGTCTGTCTGTTGGTCTCTGTCTGTGTGTGTCTCAGTCTCTGTCTGTCTTTGTATCTCAATCTCTGTCTGTGTGTCTCAATCTCTATCTGTATTTGTCTTTGTCTGTCTGTCTCTGTCTGCCAGACAGACATAAACTGAAACAGACAAACAACCAGATATTGAGACACAAAGATAAATAGACTGAGAGACACACAGGCAGAGACACTCACACACAGACAGAGACCAACAGACAGACGGACAGAGATAGTCAGACAGACAGACAGAATGCGAAAGGTAGACAGGCAGAGGCAGACATACAGATAGACAGTCAGGCAGGGACCTACAATGTGAGAAAGATATGACAGGCAGAGAAAGACGCAGACACACAGTCAGACAGAGACAGACAAAGTGAGAATGACAGACAGAGTGAAGAAGACAGACAGAGTGAGAAAGACAAACAGAGCGAGAAAGAATGACAGAGAGACAGACAGGGTGAGAAAGACATACAGACAGACAGACATATAGTCAAAGTGATAAAGATAGAACAGACATACAGACAGATAGACAGAGATAGTCAGACCAAATGACAAGTTAGAGCAGTCATTTCCCTGTCAAGTTAGAGCTATCATCTCCCTGTCTAGTTAGAGTCAGGTCAAAATTGCCAACAGCGTGTCAAATCATAGCTGTTATCTCCCCGCCTGACCAGAGCTGTCAAAATCCTGT
This sequence comes from Homarus americanus, assembly GCF_018991925.1. Lineage (NCBI taxonomy): Eukaryota > Metazoa > Arthropoda > Malacostraca > Decapoda > Nephropidae > Homarus > Homarus americanus. The sequence goes on from NW_024731852.1 coordinate 7,298,026, forward strand.
CTAGGTAAAGTTGTCATCTCCCTGTCAGTGGAAGAAGGAGAGGGAAATAAAGAGAAAGGAGGGAGGTGGAAAGAAAGGAAGTAGATGGAAGAAGGAAGAGAGGGAGAGGGAGGTAGGAAAAGGGAAGAAGAATGAAGGAGGAGGAAAAGAAGATGAGGGAGCTGGAAAGAAATGCAAAAGAAAGAAGAGGAGGAGGAGGAGGAGGAGGAGGAACAGAGGAAGGAGGAGGAGGAACAGAGGGAGGAGGAGGAGGAGGATGAGGAGGAGGAGAGAACTTCTTCAAAACAAATCCTGTTAGCTGAATTCTTATAACTTTAAGTTTTTTAAGTCAAATTATAGGAAGTAGCTTAATGTGTTCAGTTAAAGATGACGACTGGAGCTAAATAAACATTGTATTGTATTAATGTACGTTAAAGTTTATATTAACACAGGCCATTTACACGCAATATCGACATTAACCTCTTATAAATTCTTGCGTGTCTTGAAAGGTGATCAATATTTCCTTTGTATTAAAAGTCAACAGGTGGAAAAGTTTTGAATTAATCACCAAAGATTTATTCAACGTATTGAACAGATTACAACATATTAATTACCCTATTTACTTTTCCATTAATATGTGACAAGTATGAGAATTCCTTACTTTAAGAGGAGACGAAGAGGAGGGCCAGGTGTGTGCCCGGGCAGGTAATGATTGGCTGAGACCTGTTAAAAGTACCCGAAGGAGTTGATTAATGATCTGAAGATAACGTAAGAGAGCTAATTGGTCTAGCTCTTCACTACCATTAATTACAAGATGAGGAATGGGCAGGTTAATGACACAGATTCGTAAACAGGCTGAACAAAGATTCATTTTACTTAAATATATAGACATATTGCAACACCCGCACATACACAGACAGATAAGCAGATAATGATAGACAAAAAGTTTGAAAGTTTGATTTACAATATATTTAATATTTACTGAAACACGAAATAATTTGATATTACCTGGAAATTATCAAGTTATTTTCAGAGGTATTAATGATCACTGATTGTACAGGTGAGCTTTGACGAGTTGGTCAGGTGAGTGTTTAGGTGAATAGCTCAGGTGAGTTATTATTTCCCCTCCCATCCTTTCCTCCCTCATTTATATTACCTCTTTCATTCTATCCTCTCTCTCTCTCTCTCTCTCTCTCTCTCTCTCTCACACACATTTTTCCCTTTCTCTCCCCCTATCCATTTCCTTATTCCACTCTAGCCCTACATCTGTTTTCCCTCTTCTCCTCCTTCTTTCTCATCTACTCCTTCGCTTCTACTCTCCATCTCCTTTCCTTCTCACTCTCCTCCTCCTCTCTGCCTCTCACTCCCCATTGTTCTCCTCTTCCTCTATCTCTCATTTCCATTAATCCCCTCATCTCTCCCTCTTATCCCCTTCTTCACTTTCTTTCTGCTTATCTACCTTCATCTTTACTCTAAATACTCTCTTTTTCTCTCTTCTTCCTTTCTTTCATTCTTTCCTTCAATTTCTCCTTTCCCTTTTTCCTCACTCCTTCATCTTCCTTCCTTACCCTTCCCTCTCTTTCTCTCCATTCTTCCCCACCCTCTCTCTTCCTCGCATTCTTTCTCTGTTTTTACCCACTCTCTTCCTCTCCTTTCATCTTATCCTCTATCGTTCTTTCTGTCTCTATCACATCTCATATCTCTCCCCCTCTCTCTCCCGCTTCTTTCCTCTTCCTTTCCCTATCTTACTTTCCCATCTGTCTCTTATCCTATTCTCTCCTTCCCCTCCTCCCCTCTCCCTCTCACCCACCTTCTCTCCCTCTCACCCCTTCCTCTCCCTCTCACCCCTTCCTCTCCCTCTCACCCCCTCCTCTCCCTCTCACCCCTTCCTCCACCTTCTCACCTCTCCCTCTCCCTCCTCTCATCCTCCTCTCCCTCTCACCCACCTCCTCCTCGCTCTCCCTCTCACTTCTTCCTCTCCCTCTCACCCCTTCCTCTCCCTCTCATCCCTTCCTCTCCCTCTCACCCACCTCCTCCTTCCTCTCCCTCTCACCCCTGCTCTTCCCCCCACCCTCATGTCCCTCTCCCCACCTCCCCCTATCCCTCTCACCCCTGCCCCTTCCTTCACTCCCTCCTCTCCTTCTCACCCTCCTCCTCCTCACCCCTCCTCTTCCTCCTCACCCACCTCCTCCTTTCTTCACCCACCTCATCTCCTCTCACCCACCCCTCCCTCTCCCTCTCCCTCTCACCCTCCTCCTTTCACTCCACCTCCCCTCTCCCTCTCACCCACCTCCTCTCCTTTTTCACCCACCTCCTGTCCCCCTCACACCCTCCTCTCCCTCTCTCCCACCTCCTCTCCCTCTCACCCACCTCATCTCCCTTTCACCCACCTCCTCTTCCTCTCATCCACCTCCTCTTCCTCTCACCCACCTCCTCCTCCCTCTCACCCCTTCCTCTCTCTCTCACTCCTTCCTCTCCCTCTCACCCCTTACTCTCCCTCTCACCTCTTACTCTCCCTCTCACCTCTTTCTCTCCCTCTCACCCTCTCCTCTTCCTCTCACCCCTTCCTCCTCTCCCTCTCACCCCTTCCTCTCCTTCTCACCCCTTCCTCTCCCTCTCACCCACCTCCTCTCCCTCTCACCCCCCTCCACTACTCAGGAGAGAGGGTACGTCTACGTGAGTCTGACAGCGTGGGAACTGTTCTCTCCAGTCACGCCTCCTGTCAGCCGTGACGACCCGCTGACAGCTGCACGTCGCTCGGGATTAAACGACTTGTCGGAACCTGACGTTGCACAGCTGGCTCACTTTCCTCTCAAAACACACGCGGATCAGGGCATGATTGATGGGTATGATAGGAAGGCCGAATGATTGATTGATTGATGAATTGAAGGGATATGCATTTTGATAGATTGATAGACTGATAGATGTGATGGATAGCCAGCCAGCCAGACAGACAGACAGAGAGACACAGACAGATATAGACTGGATTGATGAATAGACAGATAGACACAGTAGATTGGTTGATTGACAAATAGATAAATAAATAAACAGAATGATGATTGAACAAATAATTAGTTGAATAAATTGATAGATTGAATGGATGGATGTTTTAATTGCTTCCGATGTTTATTTACAAGAAATAATATAGTTGTATATATAAATGAACTATATAAACACACATATATAAATTTACATATAGAAACGCACAAACTTATACACATTGAAGTACAGTACATTTATATAGATTATAAAGCAAAGATAGGGAAGTAGAAACATACACACACACATAGACACACAAACAAACACGTACAAATAACCACACACACACACAAAACACAAAAGATACACACAAACGCACATACACAGAAACATACAACATGCACACACACACACACACACACACACACACGCACAAAACACACACACAAAACACACACACACACACTTCAATCATCTACTTCACATTGGGTGGATCAGTGTGAAATTTTAGGCAGTGTTTGCAAAGATAGATTACAGGGTTGGAAGCTGCTGAGTGTCTGTACTATTATCTGTCACTCTTACCAGCTTTAGCACGTCAACACGATAGAGAGAGAGAGAGAGAGAGAGAGACTTCATCACAACACCGGGGGGGGGGGGAACTGCCTGTATTAATCATCATTTGCTCACAACACTTCTCCACACCTGTAAAAAACTCACCTAAACCTTCCGATACTTTAATTAAAATGAATCACCTTTGTAAATCGGCGTGAAAGACCAGCGCATTTATATTACACATTACTTAAATAATCACTCAGTAACTTAAAGAAGTTCACATTTTCTCTATAACATAATTTGCTTTTCATGGCTGCTATAGTGTGTGTATGGAGAGAGAGAGAGAGAGATTACAGTCTTTCTATAATTATAAATATACCGTCACCGTTTAGCTGTTTATTTTCACTTAGTTATATGATCTGTCACTACTGTCAGTTAGACGCACCTGTCTCCACGCAGTTTTACCATCACATGTATATGAATCCTGATTTTGATACCTGTATTACCTTTCGTCACACTCCCGTACACACCTGCCTTCCTCTGACGTCATTGCCGTCTACACACCTGTTATCACTGGTCATCAACACTATCATGAGACGTCCTTAGCCCCAGGTATACAGTTTCCTTCACCTGTCAACACTGCCATGTACACACGTCTTCACCTGTCAACATCACCGTCTCCACACGTCTCCACCTGTCAAAAGTTCTGTCCGTTAACTCCTTCACCTATCGACATCTCCTGTCTATAGGCTGTCATCATCACCATCTACACCACAACTGCAGATAGACACACGGTTTCCTCGACCTGTCATCACCATCAGGTACACTCGTCACTACCACCACCGCCCTAGGGCCACTCTCTGACATAATCGCCAGTGTCATCGACTAAACTCTCCAATCGGTCGAGAACTCGAAACTCTATCTTACGAAGCACGAAATCCATCCAGGTATTACACGCGCGGCACGAACCTTCTTCAAGACTACAGCAGGAGGAAACAACAGCGACGAACAGTCCCTTATGATGTACTCGTCCTTCTCATGAAGCTCCTGTAGAAGGCCGTCTTGTTGAAGGGACTGTTAGAGAAATACCCTCCTATTGGATAACATCAAGGAGTATTTACCATCTGTAGGAGTCGTCTTTATACTTGTTGAGTTTAATGAGGAGTGAGGGAAGGGGTAGAGGGGTAAGTTCCTCCTCGTTTCTCCTGTTGGTAGTCTCTCTCGTCTGTGTGTCTTCAGCTCCCCCCTTCGCCCGGAGTCCACGCGTGTTGTGCCTCCCGCCGGGTAATTGACTTATCGAGTCGGCGTCGTGAGGAATTGTGGTGTTATTATGATTACTATCATTGCCCGGTGACCTCGTATCACCGGGGCGCGAGGGTGGGTGGGGGGGAGGGGAGGTAGAGTGCGTGGCAGCAGAGAACGAAAATGGTTGGAATTTGAGTGTGTGTGTGTGTGTGTGTTGAAGTAAGAGTCATGTATAGTAGTGTGTGTGCTGGAGTGAGAGGGTAAGAACGTGTGTGTTAGACTGAATGTTGTGAAAAAAGTGTGTTGTAGTGAGAGGCAAGTGTGGTAGAGTGTGTGTTGCTGTAAGAGGGAGATGTGACAAAGTCTGTGTTGGAGTGAGAAGGATGTATAGTAGAGTGTGTGTTGAAATGAGATGGAAGTGTGATGGAGTGTGTGTGTGTGTGTGTGTGTTAGAGTGCGAGGTGGTTGTAGTAGTGTGTGTGTGTGTGTGTCCTGTAGACCGTGAGAAAGGAGCATTTAAGTGTGTTTGAATGGTAAGGTTATCTACCGAAGTTAATAACATCTACCTTTTCTATCTAACCCAAGCTCTATCTATCTATCTATCTATCTATCTATCTATCTATCTATCAGTTATATTTCACCTGTGTGTGTTGGGGGAGGGGGGGACCCAAGCGGTACACATAGCAATATTTACAAACGTACGTACATAAATCAACATATATACATACATACATTCTTACATACATATTTATATACTGTACATATATACACACACACATGTAAACATCATGCATATACTGTATACACACATACACCTGCACACACTAATTATTTCATCAGTGAGAGAGAGAGAGAGAGAGAGAGAGAGAGATTATAGCAGAAGAGAGATGTTTACGACCTAGGCATGATGAGACCGTCTACAGCTTCTCAACCTAAAAGTTTGGTCAGGTTGGGGTTCAAGTTTGGGTGTTTGGTTGTTGTGGTGATGATGGTTAGTGATTGTGGTAGTTTGTGGTGGTTGGTAGTGGTGGTGGTTGGTAATGTGGGCTGGTAGTGGTGGTGGTGGTGGTGGTTGATATATAATGGGGGGTAGTTTGTGATAGTTGGTAGTGGTGGTAGTTGGTAATAGGGTGCTAGTAGTTGTGGTGGTTGGTTATGATGGTGGTTGGTTGTGGAGAAGGGGTAGTAGTGGTGGTTGTTGGTATTGGGGGCTGGTGGTAGTTGGGATAATGATGTAGTTTAGGTATGTGATGGTACTGGCTGTTATAGTCGAGGGTGAGGGAGTGTAAGGGTATTATATTTCTACCTCCTCTCCTTTTCATCTCTTCCTTCCTCCCTCTTCCTTCCCACCAACCCCCCACCCCCTCCTCCTCCGACTGCTCCCCTTTTTTCCTTCTGTTCAAACACTTCTCTCTCTCCCTTTTCACCTTCCTGTTCTCCCCAACCTTCTTCTTCCTCCTCTCACCCCGCCCCTCTCACCCCTCTCCCCCACTCAGGCAATATAAGGTAAGCACTTCTTGCCTAATCTCTTGTATAACTGCACCACCGCACCTGTTGAACCACTGCCCTCATCTTCTTGTTCTTTTTTATGCTTTTTCTTGCGTCTTTCTTGTACCCGGGGAGAGGTGAGGTGGCAGAGGGGACGGTGATGTGAGGTAGAGTTCACACACACACACACACACACACACACACACACACACACACACACAAAGAAAAATTACCATGGATGAATTATAATGACAACAACAATAACAGGATATTAATATGCTAACATCACATAATTAAACTTTGAGATAAATTTTCATCACATGTTTAATACAAAGACAAATATACCAACGTTTACGCCGCTATAGAAGATAAATTATTGGATTAATTATTCCTAGAAATATTAATGTAATTTATCTTCAAATATTGTCAGGAATGATCCGATAATTTTTATTTTATTTAATTCTTATTTACGTTTGTTCTTAAAATACTGTTTTGGGTGAATATGTAAAAGTGAGCTGAATGTAAAGAACAAACTCAGACAATTACCAATAAACCATCATTAAATTTTCAAACACTTCTCCAAAGAAAAACCAAATACCCGAAAGAACGAAACACGAGATGAAAGCTTTGGGGGGCATCCAAGAAGAAAAAAATAATACACAAAAATATTATATAAAATTAAAAAAAAAAAAAAAAAACGCAATCATGTGGTAAGAACAGTTATGATGTTCTCAAATAAATAAACACAAAGAACGAAACAGAACAATAATTCTAGGAGTAAATAATAAAGGTTGAGAAAAAAGAATAAAGCCATCTATAAAAGTGATCATGTTATTGTTAGATTCAACAAGAGGAGGAAGAAGAAAGGAGGCTTAAGGGAGAAGGGTTCACAACACATAACCTTAGTCTGGCCAACTTAAAAGACGTGGATCTGAAACCTAATTATCCCTCCAAACTCGCTGTAAACAAACCAGGCTTTTGTACCTGTGTTGTTAACAAAGTTGAAGTGAAAGAGAAGAAGAAAAAAAAGAGGGGAAATCAACGACTAGAAGAGAGTGAAGGAAGAACAAAACAAACCAAAAATGAGGAAAAAAAAACAAGAGATACAAGAACCAAAATTTGACAAATATGAGAAGGAAAATAGATACATAGAATAACACACACACACACACACACACACACACACACACACACACACACACACACACACACTATATGATAAAGATAAACAAGTAATTATGCAACCGTCGCCTGTAGGTGGGCTCAAACAAGAGATTTTAAGAGGGAAGGAAGTGCAATGGAGGAGAACTTTTTTTTTCCCCTTCCCAATTGAGGGGCGAGAGTAAGTGAGGGAGAGAAAATGGGAACATGTTTTTTGTTGGTGACTGTTGCTCTTTTATGTCGACACTACCAAATATAGTACTGTCCTTCCCTCCCTCCCTCTATCCTTCCCTCCCTCTCTCTCCTTCCATCCCTCTGGCATTATACATCCAAAATGGCCAACAATACACACACAATACACGACACCAGAAATACGTTACAATACGCCCTAAGGTACGCCATAATACGCCCTAAAATACTCCACTAAACGCCCTAAAATACGCCACGAAACGCCCTAAAATACGCCAAAATACTAAATATACTATACAAAATACTTCCAAACTGTACCACGAAACGTTTTCAACATTCACAAATACGCCCAAAAATACGCCAAAATACGCCACTATACGCCACTACACTACAAATACGCCAATAATACGCCACTACACTACAAATACGCCAACAATACGTCAATATACGGCGAATATAACGTCCGTCTGTCATTAGCCTGAGGCAGTGTTCTCTGATTCAACCATTATTTATTCCTCCTCTTCTCCCGTCTCTTCCCTCTTCATCTTCCCCTTCCTGTCTATTCTTCATCTTCCCTCCTCCTTCTCTTCCTACCTCTTCCTTCTCCTACTTTATCCCTATTTCTTCCTCACTCTTCTTTTATCCATTTCCTTAACCTCATAATCACAGATGAAGTGAATGGAGTGAGCAAGAAACAGACGACAATAATTATTTGTTCAATTCTTTCGTGCGTTTTCCAGTTCCGTCGTCAACCTTTTTCTTTCGTAAATTTGTACAAAAAGGAGAGAGAGAGAGAGAGAGTCCATCTCTTTTATTTGTCAGTACGTAAAATGAGAATCATAAGTCGTCCCTAGTTTGGGTATCTGCAATGAAAAATAGGGGTAGGACTGTTTTCTTTTGTTTTTGTAGGTGCGTTAAAATAAAATAGTTTTTTGTTATTTGCATATAAAAACGACGTAAGAGTTTTTCCTTATAATTTTTGCAGGAGCGTAAACACAAGATATAAGGTGTGTTTTACTGTTCCTGTAAAAAATTTACTCTACTTCCTCTTTTTCCGGGGTTAAAAATATATATTTTGTGTGTGTAAAAAAGTATGACTTTTTCGTGTATAAAAAAAATATTAGTTTTTTTCTTTACGTAAAAAAAAGGCTTAAAACATGTAAAAAAAAAAGTAGGACCTCTTTTCTTCCAGCTGTCCTGTAAAAGAAAAGGCAACAGCAGTAGGGTATTGGAGAGAGAGAGAGAGTCTAGACCTGCTTGATCGTTTCTGGTGGCGGCAGTACACAGCTGGGTTAGCGACACACACACACACACACACAGTAACAAGAGGTTCACAGTGGAGTTGGTCGATTCTTGGCCGTTTCTTCCACATGTCGCAGATTTTACACTAGTTCCCGCTCTCACTGCTCGGCCAACACCACCAGGTTTGAAATTCTAGGGAAAATATTTTAGAGGGTGTTTATCGAAAGGAACAAGAAGAAGAAAAAGAAAAATCTGGATATTCCTTCACGCTGGTTAGGTTTTCGCTGGTTTTACGGAAGTCGGGTTTGTTGGATAAAATTTGATGGGTATGAGAAGTGGTGATGATGTTCAGCTGTGGTTAACAGGTTCTTGGGTGATTCAGCGAGTGTGTGAGAGAGTATAGGAAGTGGATGGTGGTGGTTGCTGTTGTTATTGAGATTGATAGTGGTTGTGGTGGCGATGGTGGTTGTCGTGGAGGGAGTGGTGGTGGTGGTTGCTCTTGTTATTGAGATTGATAGTGGTTGTGGTGGCGATGGTGGTTGTCGTGGAGGGAGTGGTGGTGGTGGTTGCTGTTGTTATTGAGATTGATAGTGGTTGTGGTGGCGATGGTGGTTGTCGTGGAGGGAGTGGTGGTGGTGGTGGTGATCGTGGTAGTTGTGGTTGTCGTGGAGGGAGTGGTGGTGGTGGTGATCGTGGTAGTTGTGGTTGTTGTGCTGGTGGTGGTGGTGGTGGAGACACGGCCTCTCAGAAGGATGTGTTGTAAGGACGTTCAAGATCGACCTTCTGGCCTTCCGGGGCTGACACCTGCATCCCTCCTTCCCCAATCTCATCTGCCACCTCTGTTTTTTCCTCCCTCTCCCCCCTTTTACCTGCCACCTCTCTGACACTCGCACTCTCTCCCTCTCACCAGCCATCTCCCTCTACGGATTTCGACCCTCTCTCACTCCCTAACACACGCAACCCCCACTCGCTCCCTGTTACCTGTGATTCTCCCTCACTCCCTCTCACTGAGATCATCTCTCTCCCTCCCGGCTGCTACCCCTCTCATTCACTTCCTGCCACTTGTAACCCTCCCCATCTCCCTCTCACCTGCGACTCTCTCTCTCTCTCTCTCTCTCTCTCTCCCTCTCCACACCCCTTTCACCTGCCAATCCTCCTCACTCCCATCTGCCACTTCTCTCTCCCTCTCCCATGGCAATCCCCTCTCTTCTCCTCTCATCCCATCCCACCATCTTGCCAATCCGCATATACAGGTATAAGGAACACGTTTTACATAATAAAGTGAACGATGCTATGAAGAGGTGTGAGAACAGTGGAAAAGAAAGAAAGAAAGAAAGAAAGAAAGGACGCATATACAAAAAACACACACTAGCACCAGACAATGTACCACACCAAATCAACAACGATACACTACTCTGGTGAAAAATACATCTTTTTCACCAAACTTGACAAAAAAGAAGGAAAAACACTAACAAATTAAACAAACAAGAGTGACCACATCATCACAAACGCTGCACAATCGCCCACACCAAAACACCCACCAGGGGGAGGGGGGGGGGAGTTATTCCATAGTACGCCAAGAACCCAAATTCGACCCTAAACAATGCATACCTTAGGACGATATTCCCGCCAAAATATATAAACACCATAGCAACCGGATGTACACGCAAACAAACAGACACAGACGACTGCTGCTTTATCACTCCTGCAGACGATAACGAGGGGGATAATAACACTCACCAACCTGTACTCTGTCTTCACCCCGACGTTCAACACTTACCTGAAATATAAGAAGAAAAAAATAGGTTAATTATAAAAGAAGAAATTGAGAATAAATATAACACCATAAATAAAACGCAAAAGCACCAATAAAATTTAGTAATTATTCAATAAAATTAAATAAAACACCAGATTAAACCTAGAGACCAGTTAAACCATGGAATTAAAGCAGAAAATAGGAATAATAAAACGCGACAGTAAAACACGGACACCAATAAAACCACGTAATTATAAAACAAAATTAAATAAAACATAAAAATAAAACAAAGGCACCAATAAAACCACGTAATTATAAAACGAATTTAAATAAAACAAAAATATTCCAAGTGAAGTGTTTTAACATGAACATAAAAGATGAACATTAATATATTTTCGTTTCAATACCATTAATTAAATATTCTGGACACAGGTAACTGTGGTAATTCTAATACCTGTGTGTGTGTGTGTGTGTGTGAGGAAACAACGTACTTTATCACTGACAAATTACAGAAACAAACATAAAAAGATGTATATTATCTGATTATCCCGAAAATAAATCAAAACACAAATGCAATAAATAATTCTACATAATATTCGGTGAGTACAAGCGCCCAGGCCGTCCCCAAGAGAAGGCACACACACACACACACACACACACACACACACTCCACAACAAACTTTGTACACACAGCTCACAGTTAATTGGTTCTCACTAACAACTTGGATCACCTGATGTAACTTGTGGCTGTGGCCATTCAAGGTGATTATGTCTGATGAGGTAGTATTAACACGGCGGCCAGGTAGATGTACACTACTCTCTCTCTCTCTCTCTCCTTGTTGAGTCTCCATCTCCTTGTGTGTGTGTTATTCTCGCCCTGTGTGTCTTATTTGTCCGTCTGTGTCCAATAGTCTGTGTTATCTTTCTTTTCCAGTCTCCCTGTTTGTTTGCCTCTCTGTCTACCTGTCTGCCTGTCCCTGTTTCTGTCTACCTTTATATCTGACTCTTTCTTCCAACCTGTCTTTGCCTTTTATTAGGTTCACCTGTCTGTCTGCCTGTTTCTGTCTTCCTAAAATAAGTTATAAAAATATCGCAATCCTTCTAAGAGAGTTAATAGTACCATTGCAGCACACACACACACACACACACACACACACACACACACACACACACACACACACACACACACACACACACACACACGGTCAGGTTAAGTACCCCCTGCCCCCTGGTGTTAATTTTTGGAACTGCCTGACAAGACTGACAATTACCTCTTTCTCCTTAAATGCCAAGTGTCTGCTCGTGCCTAATTGGTCCAGGGTAGAGACAAGACTAGAAGGCACTGAGAGGGGGGGAGGGGGGTGGGGGTGAATACTGGAAGAGGTGATGGGAGGGGGGGGAGGGAGAGGGTGGAGGAGAGGGGAGGGAATGAGTAAAGGGAGATGGTAGTAAGGAGGGGAGAGGTGGGAGGGAGTGGTGGGTGGGTGGGGATGAGGAAGAAGGAGGGTGGAGGTATTGGAGACGGAGGGGGGGAAGAGGAGGTGCTGGGTGGTAGGGTGGAGGGAGGGCGGGAGGGTGGGGATAGTGAGAGGGAGAGGGCGGGAGGGGTGCGGGTAGTGGGGGGAGGGGAGGGGTGGGAGGGGTGGGGATAATGAAAGAGAGAGAGGATGTTGGAGGTGTAGGGGGGTGCAAATGGAAAGAGGAGGGGGATGGTGGAGAGTTGGTTGGGGTGAGGGAAGGGAGGCCGGAGGAAAGAGATTGGGAGGCATCGAACAGGTGTGTTGGGGGGAAAGGAGTAGAAAGAAACGCGGTGGAAAAAGATGGAGGAGAGGCTAGAGAGGGAATGGGTAAATGAGGAAGGGAAAGAGAGGGGAGGTGGAGATGGGTAGGAGTAGGGGAAGAAAAGAAGCTTTGGAGTGGTTAGAGAGAGAGAGAGAATACCTATCATCAGTCACCCATTACCACTCCACCACTATTAACCACCACACTTCACCATTATCCCCCTCTTCACCACCATCACCATTATCCCCGTCGTCACCACCACTCACCATTATCCCCGTCGTCACCATCACCCTCATTAGCCGCACGTAGAAATTATGTAGATCACCAGACCTCAGCGTTTATAAGACAAACGTACAGCAGCACAAGACGCCATAATGCCAGTTGTCGGCTAAACTGGATGGTTCTATACAGCGGGCAGTGTACTTGGAGGGTTGTATGGCTTTGTGAGTGTAGTACATATGAGTGTTAAGTGTGGGTGTATGGGTGTATTATGGGTGTATGAGTTAAGTGTGGCTGTATAGTCGTATAAGTAGTATGACTGCAGTGTGGGTTTATGAACGTAGTGTGAGTGTATGGATGTAATATGGGTGTACTATGTGTGTATGAGTATTATGTTTGTATGAGTGTAATCTTGATGTGTGTGTGTATCTTGGGTTTATGGGGGTATAATATAAGTTTACTTTGGATGTCAGCGGTGTACATGTGTGTATCTTAAGCATTGTGCATAAGATATGAACGCACACACACACACACACACACACACACACACCTATCACAACAACAACCATCACCTCTCTCTCTCTCTCTCTCTCTCTCTCTCTCTCTCTCTCTCTCTCTCTCTCTCTCTGTGACAAACAACTTGACCTCTGCTCACCTGCGTCGTCAATTATTAGTGAGGGAAGTCAGGTGTCACATTAGCTCTCTCACACCTTAACTACAGGTCATGGGGGAGGTGAGTGGGGGAGATTACCGGCGAGAAACAGAGAGTGGGGGGCAAGAATAATGGTGAGAGGGGAAGAAAGAGAAGGAGAGGAAGAAAGAAAGAGAAAAAAAAGAAAGATGTGTGTATGTGTGTGTGGGAGGGGGGCAGGAGTGAGGCGGGGGGGCAGGGTAAGGCGGGGGGCAGGGGTAAGGCCCAGGGGGCAGGGTGGGGGGAGGAGTAAAAGTGGGAGTAAGGGAGAGGAGGGAGAATGTTATTTCAGTTGGAATTTAATAACTACACACTCATAGTAAGAATGTGGAGAGAGAGAAAGAGAGAGAGAGAGAAGGGAAGGGATAACGAGAGACGATAAGAGACAAGAAGATGGAGACCGAAGAATAATGAGGTAAGTGAGGGGAAGAGAGAGATAGGTGAGGGGAGTGGCAGGCAGGTCCACTAAGTAAGTGGTGAGAGGGGAGAGTGGGAAAGGTGTGATGTAGGGAGAGGGTGCGGATAAGTGAGAGAGGGGAGAGGCAGGGAGTGTCGGGTACCAAAGAGGGAGGGAGGAAAGAAAGGGAGGGAGGGAGGGAGGGAAGGAGGAGGAGGGAGGAGGATATAATAATAATAATAATAATAATAATAATAATAATAATAATAATAATAATAATAATAATAATAATAATAATAATAATAATAATAATAATAATAATAATAATAATAATAATAATAATAATAATAATAATAATAATAATAATAATAATAATAATAATAATAAAAATAACAACTAAAGGGGTCAAACAAAGCACTTTACGATTTGAGAAAGGAAAGATGTCAATCGTAATCATCAGAACACTTTTCCCTTACAATAATAATAACCATTAACCGCGTCTGTCCCCTGAACCTATTAAGCCACACCAACACAAGACTCAATCTCTTCGTCAACTTCCATCAGGTCATAAAAAATTTGTCTGTCTGCATAATAAATTCTACCGTTACCGTGTCGCTGTTTGAGCCACCTAGAGAGAACTTCATCTAAACTAAAAACCCAGATTATCTTATATATTTTAACTCTATAATCCTTATGTTAAATTTGATCTCGGATTAAATTATCATCTGGACTGTGAATCACTGGTTGTGGTGGTCAAGATAACATCAACTAATTATCTTGTTTACTGCCTCACAACAATCACCACGACACAATTTCATATATATTACAAAGATAACTCACTTTATCACCGGTTTATGGACATCAGAGCTAATGCTGGGACGGAGATGATGAACATAAGAGACGCTAATTAATTATATCACAACACTGGATCACAGGAGACAAGGGCGCACTAACACCGGGTGGCGGACCAACGCACTACACTAGCTTATATTCTTCCAAATTGTATTATTTTAATATATATATTTTACTGTACTGCAAAAGATAGGAATAATACTAACGTCACTAATAATACCATTAATACTATCATTACTACTACTTCTACTACTATTTCCACCCCTATAACTTCTACTACTTTAATAATAATAATATAGTCCCAATAACAAGAACAACTGCATCCCTTAACAACATAGATTTAAACTCTCTTTACATTAGTATACAAAGGTTATTATTTATCTTTATAATCAATTGCTCTTTAAATATCTTTTGTATTATCAATGTTTCAAACACACACTCCCTAACATGGTTCCCTAACATCTACTGGAGCATTAACATCATTTATATAATCATCGTTTAAACATGACTTGAAATATTCTCTCCATGTAGATATCCGATTAAATATTCTCAAATATCTTTTCACACAAACATCTACGCCTAAACATCCACTCGCACATCCACTCACTAAAACAACAACCCATATAAACATGCACTCACTCCAACATCCACTCTCAAATACCAAAATAAAACTAATATAATTAAAAGACACACACACACACACACACACACACACACACACACCATTAACAGACTTCCATTACCATAAATCACCTGTCGAAATCCCACTAATTGGTTAAATCACCTTTTTGATTTCCCTCCCCTCCGTATTAATTACCTTTTCATTTGTCACTATTCAAGACCTTTTCCACTCATAAATCACCGTGTTCTGATCATCACCTCACCTGATTGTATTCACCTGATCTTCATTAACCTGTCCTTTGATCTCGCGTGTCACCTCTTAACCCCCCCCCCCCTTCCCAGGTGACACGTCCTTCCAGGTAATTAGTCGCGTTTTATTTCTCTTGACTATCCCCCAAGGCTATAATTAATTCACAGGTGTATAATTAGTCCATTAGTGTATAATATTTCCACGAGTGTATAATCAATCTACAGATGTATAATCAACTCACAGGTATATAATCATCCCAGGAAAATAAATAAGCAAGAAATCTATCATTAATGCTCTATCCTATAATCAATACACGCGTCTATGATCAACCCATAGCTGTATAACCACAGGCCTATAATAAACACATGTTAATAGTCAATCCAACATTCAATAATTAATCCACACGACAATAGTTAATCCATGTCTATAATTAATCCACAGGCCTATAATTAATCTAAACATTCAAATTAAAAGCCACTGTCCTTTAACTCCTATTCTCAATCAAACATTATGAAGTTCCTAATTGAGACAGACAGACAGACAGACAGACAGACAGACAGACACAGTTCTTCATTATCTCTCAAACGAAATTTTATTCTGTACTGCTTGTCCATTAGTATTATTTCGCACAGCTAAAATCACTGTAGCCGGGTGTAGCTTCAGTGTATCATACATTAACTAGGCTAGGCTGTAGTAAGGCTAAGGGAAGGTGTTCAGTATGATGCAGCCAAGAAATAACGCTGTAGTCTGTTAACTATACTCACTTCCTACCTTCAGCTATGGGGGATAATTTTAGCTGTGAGGTCACGAAAGGAGTACTTATCTTTCTCCTAAGCTAAAAAATTATGTATTACTGTCAGAACAGTCGTACTCGTCTCTCTGGCCAGCTAAGACAAGCAAAGTCAGCGTTAAGAAGGCCACACTGGCCTCTCTGGCCAGCTAGGAAAAGCTATGTATCTCCTCGGTGCTTGTTTCAGCTGCCTTGGTTCCCACGCTAGAGTCCCGTGTGGGCGGCTAAGCACCCTGTTTCTGTCTGTATGTTTATCAGTTTGTCTTTCAGTGCTTCATTATTTAAGATCTGGACTTTGTTTAAGGACAAGTTTCTTTAATAAAATCAGAAAAGAATATTCATATAAGCTAAAAATAAACAATCACACACACATATTATATATATATATATATATATATATATATATATATATATATATATATATATATATATATATATATATATATATATATATATATATATATATATATATATACAGAATAAAATACAACACTGCTGCGGAGAGAAACAATATCAGCATCGTAAAAATTCACATTGCCCAACTGGCTGAGAAAGTTTCACTATCTCCACTCTATACTGTCTTATGGACGATGCATGTTTATAATAATAATAAAATAATAATAATATTTAACGGTTTATTAATAGAGTTGCAGCCGATGGCTGAAAATATACAGACTTACATTTGATTTAGACATAATGATATAATATGCACAGAATACATTTACAGAGCTGTACAGTACATAAATCAGGAGTTGTTTATAATTTTAACAATAGATGGGATGGTGCTGTTCTTATATCTATCGGTGCGGTGTGTGTAATACCACTTTGAAAACCTTTGATCTAGATGTATGATAGTTATTTTGTGGGTCCCTTTTTTCTGACCTGACCTGGCTAGTCACGTCACCACCCTTCTCTTAAGCTCCTCTACGTGTGTGTTGGTGTGGGGATTAGTGGATGTCATCATTATGACCTGACCTCATGTTTTTAGGTCACCCTGTATATTTAAGCCTCTCTCTGTCCATGTAATCCAGTTGCCTCTGAAGATGTCTTGAATAAAGATGAAAGCTAAGGTACTCCGTTGTTTCCACATTTTCCCGTGTGATTTTATCAAGATTTATTTATCCACGTTTTCATTGTGGATTTATGAAATATATATATATATATATATATATATATATATATATATATATATATATATATATATATATATATATATATATATATATATATAAAACAAGAGGTAAGACATTCACATTATGGCAGCCATTCAACAGTACTGTTGATGAATATATGATGAGACGTGTAAAGGCAATAACAGTAGTAGTAGATCTTTCTAAGTAGGGCCCCATTGTGCTCCTACTTTGTGTGTGTGTGTGTGTGTGTGTGTGTGCGCTAACCAACGTCCACACAAATAAACACACATCTAATTAAAACAACACTTGAGCCGTCCCAGTATTTCATCGAAATTGGGTAAAACCAAAACAATTTATTCAAGGCATAATTAGGTGAGTCCAATTACTGAGTGATACAATTAATTGCATAAAGAGAAGAATGGCCCCAATATGAATTAATCTAAAATTGCTCCGGTCCCAATATATCATATAGAGTTTTTAAATAAATTTCGAGGATGTGATATAGCAATAATGTGAATGATGTAAACACACTTGGATGACGTTATATATATATATATATATATATATATATATATATATATATATATATATATATATATATATATATATATATAATTTATATATTTATGTGTATGGGAGGGAGGGAGGGAGAGAGAGAGAGAGAGAGATACATTAAACAACTATGTAGCGTTAATTACAAAGATACTTTTACAGGAGGTGAGTAAATTGGTGAGCCATTGTGTAGTAGTAGTCACAAGACCATTACTTTTATTGTTTACATAATAATACAAAATCTAGGGTGTACCAACAGCTGTATTCCCTGTTGTATTTATTTCAATATATCTCGCTATGTTAGTAGTGAGTGAGTTAGGACTGACTGTATTGTGGACAACGTATTAGGGACTTTATGTTCACCGGAAGCAAGATCAAGAGAGTACAGACCAGAGGAGTGCTGAGGAAGGGCTCACTGGAGGCTAAGAATTTTTTTTTTAGACAATTACTTAACAATGGTGTAGCAAAGGTACAATACAGCTTGTACTCTTGCTGACCATATATTGTTTGTAATATTCTTATATGTAATATAATCAAACGTAATTTTAACCAGCAAGATGATTTAAACAAGTTTATTACGATATATTTCTAACTACTGAATTATTCTCTTGTACCGTTTATATTCACTATATTTCATGATTTGTGATGTTCCATATTTCATTTATATTTGAATTATTCTAACATACATGATGTTTCCATTTATTTATATTTTCTGAAACGTCACTTGTAATTTTATATATTTTTAAAATGTTTATTGAAATGCAATACATTTTGCCCACTGTACTATAAGTTAAAATGTTTTGTATCTGTTACAGTAATACATTTAACTAAAGTCTCTTTTCACTGTTAACTATGTTGACTGGCAGTAAGAAACAAGACTTTATTTATTCTCTGCTTATATCTGTTTACAAACCAGAATTTTAATATTTCCTCAATGATAATTTGTTCAGTAATTAGAATGACAAATGTGTTCTTAACTGTTTATTCCAACTATAGTTCAGCGTAAAAACTTTAACAAAAGACTAAGTTTAATGTTTGGGGGTTTGTCTTACTGATAGAAACACAACAATGAACTACAAAATTCCAGTGCAGCTTTTAACATTCCATAAATAAATCACCCCCAGAACCCTCACACGTGTGTATATAAAAGAATAAAAGGCAGAACAACATGTGTCTTGTTTATGTCGATAACTGTAAGAGGAACAACCACCTCACTGATAACCAAAGATAAAAAACAAAATAAACCCTTAACCCCGGACCCATAACCCAGACACACGAACACCACATTTCAAGAGGAGAGAGTCGCATCATTACGAGAAAGAAATGTCAAGGGCTTTTAAATTCCAAGAGGACAGTAGGAGGTATGAATCGTTCGGGTTTTCCTCCTCCTGTAAGCTATTCACTGCAAATTGACGACTCGGCGTGCCCGGCCTCCTAACAGGGAAACCTCTATCCTCCACCTTTTTGTGTTGAACCGAGAATTTAGCATCTATGAATATCGGGGTCGAGATGACGCTAGTAATATGATTTGCCTCTTTTTTTTTCTTCTTTTTTTTGAGGAAGGAGTGAATTTTGACCCTTTTTAAACCTACTTTTGCTGTACTTTTGTGGGGATTTTGTTTGTTTTTTAATATGGGGAGATTCTTATTTATTGTTATTTCCTTTGAATATATATTTTTTTTTAATTCTTGACGTTTTAGCAAACTTAATTTCCATATGTTTTATTTTATTTATTTTGTTTTAATTTTTCTTTCCCCTAAAAGTATCGTCTTCATTTACGATTTTCTTGTAGCTTAGAGAGAACTTTATAGTAACTGTTTTTGTC
Organism: Homarus americanus; assembly: GCF_018991925.1. Lineage (NCBI taxonomy): Eukaryota > Metazoa > Arthropoda > Malacostraca > Decapoda > Nephropidae > Homarus > Homarus americanus. The sequence continues at coordinate 7,317,729 of NW_024731852.1, forward strand.
ATTATCATCTTCCAATTATAACTTTCAACCCATGCCAGTATAATCTCGCATCTCTCATTGAGTTTACTTCACCGGGACCAGAGGCGCCTTCCCTGACAACACGGATGGAGGTTTTTCCCGTGTGGGAGGGTTTTTTTCTTTTCCACATATTATCGTATTACTGACAATATAATCTTAGTAATACAGTTTGTTGTTGTTGTTGTTGTATGGTGAGAGAGGCTTGGGGGTTAGGGGGGGGCTGGAGTGGGATTGGAGAGGGGTGACGAGGGGTGAAGGGGGGCTGGAGGGGGGGTGAAGGGGGGAGAAGGGGGACTGGAGGGGGTGAAAGGGGTGTAGGGAGGTCTAGTGCCGACAAAATTAACCTAATCTTAGACTGTATCGGTTGCCATCATCCAGGTTCCGGTACTTCCTCGTCTCCATAAGAAAAACGACTTTAATCTCCATGTACAGTTCAGCCATTAACAAGGCCAATCGTCCAGGGTCGTGACAGAGGCTGGTCTGGAAGATATGGGGGAAGATATTATATTCTAATTAAGGTTCCGTTTTGACCTTCTTCCGTGACCTTGACCATTTACCGTGACCTTGACATTCACCCGTGTCCTTGATCATCTGCCGTGACACGCTTATAAAATGCGCCCCCGCACGCACACACACACACACACACACACACACACACACACACACACACACACCCACACACAGAACCAATCTCAAGCTCGTGTGTTTTGCGCTTTGCTATTAAATAAATTCATCGTTATTGCCGACATTCAAGTTGATGCTCGAGCGGTTGTCTTCCCTGAATACCTGTGTTGTGGCCAGTGTGAGTGTCTTTATCGTGCTAATGTTGAGGTCCAGGTGTTATTGTTACTGATATTGTGCTGCTGATGGTGGTGTAGTGATGATGGTGGTGGTGTGATAGTAGTATTGTGATGGTGGTGGTGTGGTAGTGGTGGTGTGGTGCTGCTGATAGTATTAGTGTGGTGGTGATGTTGATAGCGGGGTGATGGTAGTGGTGGTGGTGATAGTAATATTGTGGTTGTGATGGTGTGGTAGTAGTGGTTCGGTAATTATGGCGGTGATATGGCGTAGTGGTAGTGGTGATGGTGTGGTGGTGGTGATGTGATGGTGGTGGTGATGTGATGGTGGTGATAGTAGTAGTGTATATGGTAATGGTGGTGGTTTGGAAGTAGTTGTGGTGGTAGTAGGGGTGTAGTGGTTGTGTGGTAGTAAT
>NW_024731852.1:7319059-7348031 GCF_018991925.1 Homarus americanus
GAGTCACAGGTAAAGGTCAGGAGTCACAGGTAAGGTCAGGAGTCACAGGTAAGGTCAGGGGCTCAAGGCTTGAAAAGGAAAATGTATATTGCGAGTGAACAACATCTGAATTATGTACACGATTGTCCTCCATGTACTGGTGTGTGTGTGAGAGAGAGAGAGAGAGAGAGAGAGAGAGAGCTACATCAACACAAAACAACTAGCAGAAAAAACTTACACATCATTATCTCCCCCAGAATGAACTATTATTATTATTATTATTATTATTATTATTATTATTATTATTATTATTATTATTATTATTATTATTATTATTATTATTATTATTATTATTATTATTATTATTATTATTATTATTATTATTATTATTATTATTATTATTATTATTATTATTATTATTATTCATAAAATAACCCAGATCACCATATGAATCCCAGGACGGACAGCATCGAATGTAAATAATACACCTCAATATCACATTCGCGCCAAAAATTGCAAACATCAATATCGTATGTAAATTCGGCCATTGCAACATCCATTATGACCCAGCAATACGCGCCTTTGATACGGTCTACACTGCCATTATACGTTGCATCCCGTCAGCTCTTGTTAGTTTTACTCATTTACTTTGTTTGTTTGTGTCTTTGTGTCTTTGTCCTTGCTTTTGTGTGGGATTTTTAGTGTATCTGTGTTTGTTTGAGTTTGTGTGTGTGTTTTATTCCTTCATCTCTTGTTTGTTTTACTGATTTATTGTGTTTTTTGTTTGTTTATTTTGGCGTTTGTGTCTGTCCTTGTCCACTGATTTATTGCCAAAGTTTATTTATCGATTGGCTGAGTTATGTCTGTGTTTGTGTACTGACTGGCTGAGTTATGTCTGTGTTTGTTTGCTGACTGGCTGAGTTATGTCTGTGTTTGTGTGCTGACTGGTTGAGTTATGTCTGTGTGTGTGTACTGACTGGCTGAGTAATGTCTGTGTTTGTGTACTGACTGGCTGAGTAATGTCTGTGTTTGTGTACTGACTGGCTGAGTAATGTCTGTGTTTGTGTACTGACTGGCTGAGTTATGTCTGTGTTTGTGTACTGACTGGCTGAGTTATGTCTGTATTTGTGTACCCCTGACTGGCTGAGTAATGTCTGTGTTTGTGTACTGACTGGCTGAGAGTAATGTCTGTGTTTTGTGTGCCTGACTGGCTGAGTTATGTCTGTGTTTGTGTTTATTTACTGCACTATATCCTGTAACATGTAATTTAATGATTTGTTTATCACTGCGCGTTTCAGTAATGAGAAGGGATGGAGTGAAGTGAAGGTGGTGGAAGAGGGGAGACAAAGACACAGAAAGGTAAGATAAAAGGAATAGAGGATGTGTGGAAAGAAAACAGAGAGATCGCCTGACCTTCAGATTATCTACTAATGAAGGCGTACGTTCTCCTTATCGGATTTACCAAGATCCCGCAACTCTCGTATTGAGTTGGCCGTATGTCTGTGTTTTGTGGTGGAGGCTAGGGTGCTCTCTCTCTCTCTCATCCTGCGTATGTATCATAAATTAAACAAAAATACGAAAAGATAAATAAACAAAAACAAACAATAACAGGGTACACCAAAAGCCGTGTTGTTGGTCCCACGCGACACGACTTTTGGTACATACTGTATGACCCCCCCCCCCTGTGCCAAATAAAAATGAGAGGTGAAATGAGGTCGTAAAAATATGCAAGATAAATACATAGAGAAAATACATACAAACATACAGAAATACATAAATACCTCAAGAAAATACATAAAAAGTATAAAAATTACATATAAATACATAAATACCTCCAGAAAATACATAAATATACAAAATAAAATACAAACAAATACCTCGAGCAAATACAAAAAAAATAGAAAAAAATACACAAATATCCCGAGCAAACACACCAATACGGAGAAACAAAGACAGACAGAGAGGGGGTGACACTCTTTAATCACCCGGGTGTGAGGGGAAAGGGCGGGGAATAAAAGGGGAAGTAAGGCTGGCAGGAAAGGGAAAAAAAATTATATATCTCTAAATTTCTGGACGTCAGGTGGTCACGGGCGAGGCTCATGAAGTCCAGATTGTCGAGTGCCCTTATCTGTTTATAAGTACGTGATGAGGAGGACTTGTGATGTGCTGTGGAGGACCTGTGATGTGCTGTGGAGCACCTGTGATGTGCTGTGATGTGGAGGACCTGTGATGTGGAGGACCTGTGATGTACTGTGATGTGGAGGACCTGTGATGTGCTGTGGAGTACCTGTGATGTGCTGTGATGTGGAGGACCTGTGATGTGCTGTAATGTGGAAATAACGAAAGGTGAGACAGACAGATAAAAACACTCAGGTACCACAGTGATTCATCCTCGCCCAATGGTAACTACGCCAGGTACCACAGTGATCCTTCTCGCCCATTGGTAACTACGCCAGGTACCACAGTGATCCTTCCTCGCCCATTGGTACTCGCCAGGTACCACAGTGATCCTTCCTCGCCCATTGGTAACTACGCCAGGTACCACAGTGATCCTTCCTCGCCCATTGGTAACTTCGCCAGGTACCACAGTGATCCTTCCTCGCCCATTGGTAACTACGCCAGGTACCACAGTGATCCTTCCTCGCCCATTGGTAACGCCGGTACCACAGTGATCCTTCCTCGCCCATTGGTAACTTCGCCAGGTACCACAGTGATTCATCCTCGCCCATTGGTAACTCCGCCAGGTACCACAGTGATCCTTCCTCGCCCATTGGTAACTACGCCAGGTACCACAGTGATCCTTCCTCGCCCATTGGTAACTTCGCCAGGTACCACAGTGATCCTTCCTCGCCCATTGGTAACTACGCCAGGTACCACAGTGATCCTTCCGCCCATTGGTAACTCCGCCAGGTACCACAGTGATCCTTCCTCGCCCATTGGTAACTCCGCCAGGTACCACAGTGATCCTTCCTCGCCCATTGGTAACTACGCCAGGTACCACAGTGATCCTCCTCGCCCATTGGTAACTCCGCCAGGTACCACAGTGATCCTTCCTCGTCCATTGGTAACTACGCCAGGTACCACAGTGATCCTTCCTCGCCCATTGGTAACTACGCCAGGTACCACAGTGATCCTTCCTCGCCCATTGGTAACTTCGCCAGGTACCACAGTGATCCTTCCTCGCCCAGTAACTTCGCCAGGTACCACAGTGATTCATCCTCGCCCAATGGTAACTACGCCAGGTACCACAGTGATTCATCCTCGCCCAATGGTAACTTCGCCAGGTACCACAGTGATCCTTCCTCGTCCATTGGTAACTTCGCCAGGTACCACAGTGATCCTTCCTCGCCCATTGGTAACTTCGCCAGGTACCACAGTGATCCTTCCTCGCCCATTGGTAACTTCGCCAGGTACCACAGTGATCCTTCCTCGTCCATTGGTAACTACGCCAGGTACCACAGTGATCCTTCCTCGTCCATTGGTAACTTCGCCAGGTACCACAGTGATCCTTCCTCGCCCATTGGTAACTACGCCAGGTACCACAGTGATCCTTCCTCGTCCATTGGTAACTACGCCAGGTACAGTGATCCTTCCTCGTCATTGGTAACTACGCCAGGTACCGTGATTCATCTCGCCCATTGGTAACTACGCCAGGTACCACAGTGATCCTCGTCCATTGGTAACTACGCCAGGTACCACAGTGATCCTTCCTCGCCCATTGGTAACTTCGCCAGGTACCACAGTGATCCTTCCTCGCCCATTGGTAACTTCGCCAGGTACCACAGTGATCCTTCCTCGCCCATTGGTAACTTCGCCAGGTACCACAGTGATCGCTTCCGTCCATTGGTAACTTCGCCAGGTACCACAGTGATCCTTCCTCGTCCGTTGGTAACTTCGCCAGGTACCAGTGATCAGTAACTTCGCCAGGTACAGTGATCCTTCCTCGTCCATTGGTAACTTCGCCAGGTACCACAGTGATCCTTCCTCGTCCATTGGTAACTTCGCCAGGTACCACAGTGATCCTTCCTCGTCCAATGGTAACTTCGCCAGGTACCGCAGTGATCCTTCCTCGTCCATTGGTAACTTCGCCAGGTACCACAGTGATCCTTCCTCGTCCATTGGTAACTTCGCCAGGTACCACAGTGATCCTTCCTCGTCCATTGGTAACTTCGCCAGGTACCAGTGATCCTTCCTCGCCCATTGGTAACTACCCTTCTAACTCATGTACAAGATATCCGTGAGTCAGGAAACAAGATAGAATCGTAAAGTATGGCCGATCGTCCGTGGGTGAACAATATTTATGTGCAGAATACTCACGTCTCTTGTATTATTGTTTACGTGCCATATTGTAAACAATATTCAGTGACATATTCTCATTTTCTTTATTATTCTTTACCCACTACTCCTATTTTTCTTAGTCTTATCTTCTTCTTATGGTTTCCTCTCTTTTTATTGCCTCTCTCCCTCTTTTACCATACCTCACTCTTCTCTCTGTTTATCACTTGCCTCTTTATCCCACCTTCCATTATTATCCCTACTTATCATTTATCTCTCTGTCTCCTCCTTCTCCTAACGCTAACTCATTCTCCTCCTCTCCTCAGCCTCCTTAATCATCACCTTCCTCTTACTAACCAAATTTACCTGTCCTTCTCTTATTCTTTATCACCTTTACTCTCTCTCTCTCTCTCTCTCTCTCTCTCTCTCTCTCTCAAAATTCACCTACTCTACAATCTACATACATTTCCTCTACTTCCTCCTCTTCTCTTGCCATATTTCTTCTCCCCTTCCTCTTCCTCCTCTTATTGTATATCTCCCTAAACTCCCCTTTTTCTCTTTCTCCCTCTTCGCCAGGATTTCTCCACCACAGGCCCGGCACTACTCCACCACTTCACCACACTACCACACCAACGCCATCACCAACACACCACCACCACCACCACCACCCACCACCACCACCACCACACTCCACCACCACACACCACCAGCAGTAGTAGTAGTAGTAACACAGGTCTGGTCTTTCCGCACCACTTCACCACACTACCACACCAACGCCATCACCACCACAACACCAGCAGTGCTAGCACAGGTCTGCTCTACCAATAGGACTGGTGAAGCGTAAGTAATGTGGCAGACTGATACGTATTTTTCCAGGTCGTGGTGTGTGCCGGCGGCCCTACAACACAACCCTACAAAAGACCTTCAATTTGGAGTGTAATATATATGTATAACGCCACCACAACACCGCCCTCTATCACAAGGAGAAAATATGTTAGCTACCTTTATATCCTACTGCGTGTGTGTGTGTGTGTGTGTGTGTAGGCGCATGATAAACAGGATATCATCAAAAACACTTAACAGGATATAACATACTCTCAATTAAATAAAATAAGGGAATGCGACATATTCGTCAAGGCTTCACTTATTCGAACACAAACAAACAGACAGACAGACAGACAGAGACAGACACAGACAGACAGACACAGACAGACACAGACAGACAGACAGACACAGACAGACAGACAGACAGACACAGACAGACAGACAGACACAGACAGACAGACAGACACAGACAGACAGACAGACACAGACAGACAGACAGACAGACAGAAAGAGACACAAAATGAATAATTAAAACAGACATATACAGTAGACGAGCAATAGTTATCTTCCCTCATACTTTATCACATATTCGCAAAAGGAATAATAGAAAAAAAATGGAGAGGAGGATGAGACGGGAGAGGGATGGAGGGATAGACAGAGGAAACGGGGGACTGGGGATGAAGGATAGGGAGGATAGGGGTAAGAAGTTTAACAATGGGGGATTATGGGGGGTGAGTGGCGGGACAAAGAGGCTGAGGGAAGGGTAGGGGTGAAGGGGAAACGGGAGGGGGAAAGGAGAAGGAAGGTAAGAGGGACAGGGAAGAGAGAGAGGTAAGATGGATAGGGGAGGGAGAAGGAATAAGGGAGGTAATAGGGATGGAGAAGAAGTGATGGAGGTTAGAGGTACGAGAGAAGGAAAAGAAAAGGGGGAAGGAGGTAAGATGGAAGAGGAAAGAGGGAGGGAAGCAAAAGGTACAGGGGGGTGGGAGAGGAGGATAAGAGAGGTAAGAGGGATGAAGGAGGAGGATGGAGGTAGGTAAGAGATACGAGGAGAGGGACGGAAGGAGGTAAGAGGGTCGTTGGCTCCTATAACGTTTCAAAAGGAGTCAAATCCCACATCTACAACTCTTAAGAGACGCGCGACAAAGGTTCGGATCCCATATCAGGGGATTTAAGGCGTCCGGATGAAAGAGACTTCAAGCTTCGTCAACGGAAGCGGACGCGCGTACATTTCCACCCCCCCCCCTCCACCCCGGCCCGTCCAAGGAGGAGGGTTAAGGCCCTAAAATTGCCAACTTTGTCACTTTCAGGGATATTCTAAAGGAGGTGGGGTGATGGGGTGGCCAGGGGGAGGTGAAGGGATGCCAGGAAATAAAGGGAGGGGGTATCTAGGGGAAGAAGCGGTGGCCAGGGAGATGAAGCGGTGGCCAGGGAGATGAAGCGGTGTCCAGGGAGATGAAGCAGTGGACCAGGGAGGTGAAGGGTGAATACGGTTGTGTTTCAGTAGACACCGCTGTGGTTCTTGGCAGATTAATCGGCGTTTTTCTCAGAAGTCACAAGATAGTTGTCCTTCAGGTAAATATGACTGTTTACAGTACGCCTGGCAGTGCTGGGTATATACCGTGGCGGTGAAATTGAGGAGACTGTACTAACTTTGGGTTAATTTTGTCTCTTTTTTTTGTATTTTATTGCTCGATATATCTGCGATTACTGGTAGTGGAATAAGGTAGATTCTAAAGGTTTTGGGGCTACATTTGGCTTCTTTTGTGATAGACTTGGCTATACTTAGAGTAGGTTTCGCTCTTTCTAAGCTTTGATATTAGCTGCGTTTAAGGTAGATTTGTCTATCCTTTGTATACAGTTAGTTAACCGCTGGATATAACTGGGGAAACTCTGTTAACATTGGCTAAGTATACGTGGAGATGTCTGGATACCTGGCTTAAACTTAATGAATGGGCAGGTGAAAGTGGTAACACCTTGATAATAATAATAATAATAATAATAATAATAATAATAATAATAATAATAATAATAATAATAATAATAATAATAATAATAATAATAATAATAATAATAATAATAATAATAATAATAATAATAATAATAATAATAATAATAATAATAATAATAATAATAATAATAATAATAATAATAATAATAATAATAATAATAATAATAAAAATAATAAAATAATAATAATCTATATAATTACCTAAATCTTCCAAGCCTGATCAAAATTAAAACTAAGTACCATAATTAACATTTAAGTGCTGGGGATCTGCCACCACAGCTTTCCTCGATTCATTTGTAAATGTGGGGAGACAACTGATTTACCTGTACTAGGAAGGTTTATCACAAATCTTCCTACTTATATAAGTGTGTGTGTGTGTGTGTGTGTGTGTGTGTGTGTGTGTGTGTGTGTGTGTGTGTGTGTGTGTGTGTGTGTGTGTGTGTGTGTGTGTGTGTGTGTGTGTGTGTGTGTGTGTGTGTGTGTGTGTGTGTGAGTGCGTGTAAGTCACCCAGAATAGTTGATAAGTTGGCTGCCGTTGTCCCAACTTGTGTGGAGAAGTCTGCTCTAACTGCAAGAGGTTGATGCAGTTGCTCAGCCTCTGGGATGCATAGCAGAACACCTGGCCGAGTGCTGCACTAACTTGGAGTGTCTGAAGGTCCAGCCTTGATGATGACCTTTCTTCACCTTCTGGACTCAAAGGAGCTAAGTCGCCTTAATCCAACTCGGCGGGGCACCGGATTACCTGGGATGGTTTGTAAGCTAATGTCACCTTAAGGTATCCATAAAGTGAAGTGGGTTAGTTGTTGTGGATTATAGCAGGTTCTGTAATAAGCTAATGAACTAAAACGTCTTAATACATCTTGGCGGCACACAAGATTAGTTATGATGGTTTATAACAGGTACTGTGGTGAGCTAATTATGAGTTTAGTCGTTTTAATACACATTGAAGGAGAACGAGATTAGCTGGAATGGTTTACAACGGGTTCTGTGGTGAGTTGATATGAGTTAAGTCAATCCAGCACATCCTGGAAAGTGAGTTGGCAGGAGGTCTCATGGCTCAGCTGATTCTGTGATAAGCTGTGATGAGGTCTGTCAATATGTCCTCGGGGGAGATGGGTGTTAATTCTGCTGGGATGGTTGACCTAACTCTGATGAGCCCACATGAGCCGAGTTGCTCCAACACTCCCTCGGTGTGTGGGAGGAGGGGGGGAGGGGGTCTGATGAGCTGGGATAGTTCTGACAGTTTCTTTAGTGAGCTGAGATGAGATGAATTGGTAAGAGCTAAGTTGAGATGATTTAACTGATTCTATGGTGAGCTGTGACGGTTTAACAGGTCTTATGGTGAGCTGTGACGGTTTAACAGGTCTTATGGTGAGCTGTGACGGTTTAACAGGTCCTGTGGTGAGCTGTGACGGTTTAACAGGTCCTGTGGTGAGTTGTGACGGTTTAAGAAGTCCTGTAATAAGCTGTGGCGGTTTAACAGGTCCTGTGGCAAGCTGTGACGGTTTAAGAGGTCCTGTAATAAGCTGTGACGGTTCAACAGGTCCTGTGGTGAGTTGTGACGGTTTAAGAGGTCCTGTAATAAGCTGTGACGGTTTAACAGGTCCTGTGGTAAGCTGTGACGGTTTAATTAATTACGGTATGTGTTGAACTGATTGGGGGCGATCTATCAAGACCTGTGGCATAGTTTGATTAACTCATAACATTCAACAATTAAGAGAAAATATTTATTTTATAACGTTTAAATGATAAAATTATCTCCACTATTACGCTAACTGGTGTCTAGTCGATCAAGATTGTCAGACTACACAAAGGTCTTCCTCAAACACCACAAGACACTGGTAAACGGGTTTCCACACCATGTACAGTACAGGTTATAAGACAAATATGTTGGCGACTCACTACTAAAGGTCTGGGGGGTCATTGGTTAGACGTTGTATACATGATTACTACTAAACACCAGATTTAATTAGTTCCCAATTTCTTATACAGCAGGAGCAGAGACTATATACAGCAGGAGCAGAGACTATATACAGCAGGAGCAGAGACTATATACAGCAGGAGCAGAGACTATATACAGCAGATGTTACTCAAACACTGTAGAAAACAACCATAAATTATGTACACTTCATATATGAAAACACCACCGGCCGTTGAATATAAATTACTGATAACAGGATTACAAGACAAAGGGTCAATCCTAATATTTTATCTTCTATTTTCCCTTGAATTACTCTCTCTCTCTCTCTCTCTCTCTCTCTCTCTCTCTCTCTCTCTCTCTCTCTCTCTCTCTCTCTCTCTCTAGGATTAATCGAAAAATACTTGAAAAAACCAATGGGTCGATTTTTCCGACTCTGCTTTGAATTAGGCAAGAATTTACGGTTCTTTAATTTGGTTCTGTCGAGAATTTGGGCTCTATTAATTTGGCGCTAGTAAAAAAGGCTGCACAGCTTTCATTTGGTGGCCAGTAGAGTTTGTATATTTTTCCCAGTTCCTAAAGTTGACGTATGAAAAAAATAAAAGGCCGACGATTAATTAATTAAGCGGCGAAGCAACTTTGTGATGGATTAATTTTAGCGATTTCAGGCATTTTCAGTTGGATGTTTTACTACCGGGAAAAACTTTGTAATGCCTGAATACGACTTTCAGCAAAGTTTACAGTCTAAAAAATCTTGTGTTACGAAGTTTACTTGAGTTAGTAATTTGCCAGAAGGTTGTGGGGGTGTGGAGGACGGGATAGAGATTGGGACGGGACTGGGATGGGGTGGGACAGGGGTGGGACAGGGGACGGGACAGGGTGGGACAGGGACAGGACAGGAGGGACGGGGGTGGGATGGGGGACGGGACAGAGATTGGGACGGGGGGGACGGGGTGGGACAGGGGACGGGACAGGGGTGGGACGGGGACAGGACGGGGGGGGACAGGGTGGGACAGGGGGAGACAGGGGTGGGACAGGGACAGGGACAGGGGGCAGGGGGGTGGGACAGGGGACAGGGGACAGGACAGGGTGAGGTGGAGAGGACCTAAGGAGGGTGGTAGATTATTGGGGGGGGGGGAGGGGCTGTGCATGATGAAACTCGTATCTAAAGAGAGAAGAAGAAACTAATTGCCTGTATATTTCTCCCATAGTAAACTTGTTGCCCCCGTTGAATAAACACCTAAAACAACCTTTTCACTTCACCAGTTTCATGTTTGGTTTTCTCTTATTGATCTCTCTGTCGTCATCTCCTCTCATTATTCCCTATGTATTATCTTCTTTAATTTATTAGGTATTTTCTCTAATTCCTTATTTGTTTTAATTCTCTTTATTACATAGTATCAAATTTCTTCTAATTTTTTGTCGTCTCATATTACAAATGTGATCCACACACACACACACACACACACACACCCCAAGACCTACATAAATACATATATTTGCATAAAAACATACCTTCTTGCCTACGGAACACACGTACACATACATACACAAACACAAATACTCCCTTGAGATGTTTTCACGATAGAGTGAAGAGGGAGGGAGGAGGGAGGGAGGGAGGAGGGAGGGAGGGAGGGAGGGAGGAGAGGGGGGTAGAGAGGAAAGGCATGGAAGATTGTAGGAGGAGGGATAGAAGTAAGGAGGAGGTAAGGAAGGAAGTAAGGTAATGCAGGAAGGGAGAGAATGAAGTAGTAGGGAAGGGGAGGTAAAAAGTACAATATCCACTCGAGAAAAAAAAAGATACACAGTAGATTTGAAATGTTAGAGAGTTTGCCCTGAAAAGAAAAGAGAGAGAGAGAGAGAGAGAGAGAGAGAGAGAGAGAGAGAGAGAGAGAGAGAGAGAACGTGTCCATTCTTATGCAGAGTAAAATATGTCCATTAACAAAGTCGCCAACTGTGAATGTAAACAACGTCTTTTATGATCCCTTTAACACAGTCTGAGATAATGTATTTCCTGTACTACGACAAGGATGTTCTCGGCGCTGCAAGAAAAGGAGCGCCTTTACTTAGTCCTCCATTATAAATAGTAAAACAAGAAAATGGGTCAACTTCTGTTCCATTTTCTTTGACGAGGTTCTTTCTTAAGGATAAAAATAAACATTCATTAGGTTTTGTCTCACTTTGTTTTAGGTAGATAAAAGATATATTTTATCCCCAGCTCGGGCAGGTAGAGAATACAATCGACAGTCACAGGTGTGTGGAGGGGGGTGAACTGATCCTGTCTACGTGCACCTGTCCAACAACACAAGTTACATTAGGCCTCTAAGACTAGCCACCTTGCTGTACTTTCTAACTTGTATGTTCATCATCTGTGTTTCTCCTTTGTAATGAAAGTTTTTGTTACATCACCAACTCCCTATGTCAACCTATGCAATGTATGCATCTCTGTTCACTGTGTATTGTCAGAAGTTGGGTTTATCATTAATTTCATGCTCGTGAATATCCTGTTACAAAACACAGCCCTAACCTAACCCAACTCAAGATAACCAACCTAACCTATCCTAACACAATACAACCTAACATAACCTATCCATCTCTAACCTATCATTACATAACACAACTTAACCTAACCTATCCATACTGTAATCTGATCAAAACTATCACAAGACAACCTAAAAACACACGCCAACTTAACCTATATACTGGAATAGAACCTAATACAATGTGGATCCATTAGGGGTGGATCCATTATGACTGGGCCCCAATCAGGTTGGGCTGCGTTCCATTAGGACTGGGACTCAATCTATCACTTTTTTTTTAACATTGTTGTAAATTTGTGACTTCCTCTTACACCAAGAATCACTATCACTTTAACACAATCTGTTACACCAGCGATCACTAATACACTTTAACTAACACCACAACACACCATCTATACACTATACTTCACAATACTAAATAACAACAACTGAATATCTTCTCTCTTCCTCTCTCTCTTACAACTTTATTACCTCCTATCTCCTCAGTTCTCTTTATTTGTATTTCACTGTCTCCGTGCGCGCCAGAACATAAAGGCTATTCAGGAGTTATTTCTGGGCTAATCACCAAATCGTTAGTTGAAGCTGACTATGTGTATTGTCTTAATCAAACTAAATAATAATAATAATAATAATAATAATAATAATAATAATAATAATAATAATAATAATAATAATAATAATAATAATAATAATAATAATAATAATAATAATAATAATAATAATAATAATAATAATAATAATAATAATAATAATAAAAATAATAATAATAATAATAATAATAATAATAATAATAATAATAATAATAATAATAATAATAATTATAATAATAATAATAATAATATTTTTCTTGTTTTTTCATACCAGTATTATTTTCGTGAAACCATAAAGTCATATAATATCAATACTCAATGGTAAGATTAATATGGTAATCTGGGTCATACATGATTTGACACGATACAAAGAGTTAAGTATTCAGCAATGTTGATCTTTGTAAGTGGTATTAAAATTTTGACGGGGTTATATTACACTGTGTAAAGTTGAACAGCGACCTGTACTCCCCAAGGCAGGGTACCGGGATATAGTTCATCCAGCTTGTATAACATGTAGTGTATTATTATCAATGACACTGTGTATGTTTCTCTGTCCTGAAGCATAGTGCAGTCTGTTCCGTTCCTGCTTTGACCTTAACTCCTATACGGCCTCAACACACATTTTTATCTCCTGGTCACAACAGGTCGTAATAAAATGATGTTGAGAGAGAGTAGATATTGGCCTACAACTTATTTTGTAGCCCACTGTAGATCCCCATCCATCGGGGCTACAGGCTGGGGCTACAGGCTGGGGATGGACTCTGCCGTGTGTTCCTCTGGGTAAACAGGTAACCGCCTCACCTGTACCCTCATAAATTAATATATTTGTTTATTTTTCATATTTCCTTATTATAACCCCTGCCCCCCCCTTTATCCCTCCTTGCCCCCTTATCCTCACTATCCACCTTACCTCATCCCTCACTATCAATCCTCATCATCCTCTCACCTTCCTCTATTGTCCCCATTTCATTATTATACATCCCCACTGACCACTTCAACCAGAGCCGCCCTCCTCCCGCCCACCCCCACGGGCTGCTACACCCATCCTCCCACGCCCATTTTAACACACAATTACCCATCCGTCTACCCCGACGACTCACCTGTATCAGTTAGCATCCCATTTACATCTGGTTCACACAATTTGTCATTACGAGCTAAGAGTCTCGCTACCACACAGGAGGAATATTTAATTGTCATGCCTCGATCGTGCATATATGTATACATCAAACTACCTTTGAACTCTGACCCGGCTAGGTCAACATGTACGCATGACCTGCCCTCCTTCCAGCCATCCGGATAACACATAATGTACTGTTTAAAGGGAAATTCACACACACACACACACACACACACACACACACACACACACACCGAACTGAGAATTAAATAGATAAGAAATTGCTCCCTGACGCTCAAACTCTCATTGTGTAATTCACTGCTAAAGATAATCTCTCCATAATGTGTTTCAGATAAAGGAGTAGGAAGGCGTGAGGCAGTGGATCCATAACAGAGGCGTGAGGCAGCCATCAGAATACACTTTGTTGACAGCCGGAATAACAACAGGCTACCCGAAGTGAAGTCAAGGTGTTGTTAAATATAGAGCTCTCTCTCTCTCTCTCTCTCTCTCTCTCTCTCTCTCTCTCTCTCTCTCTCTCTCTCTCTCTCTCTCTCTCTCTCTCTCTCCAGGACTACGGTAGGACGGTTCAACGACAGAGGCAGATAAAAGCACTTCATCATACAGGTACACACAGTCTAACAGACCCATTAACGCATATTTATAAATAAATGCTTAATGGAAGGGAATAAGCATAGTGGATGTTCATGATTATATTAATAGTAATAACAACAATAACTTCACCACCACCAACAACAACAATAATAAAATAATAACACCAACAACAATAATAATAATAATAA
Source organism: Homarus americanus (assembly GCF_018991925.1). Taxonomy (NCBI): domain Eukaryota; kingdom Metazoa; phylum Arthropoda; class Malacostraca; order Decapoda; family Nephropidae; genus Homarus; species Homarus americanus. The sequence goes on from NW_024731852.1 coordinate 7,333,115, forward strand.
TAATAATAATAATAATAATAATAAAAATAATAATAATAATAATAATAATAATAATAATAATAATAATAATAATAATAATAATAATAAATAATAAAATCAACTTTCAACCCCCAAAGGCATAATAATTCTCTCCAAAAATATAAACATACGATAATTACTTGAAATCTGTAAGCACCTTAACGACTAAAATACCTTGTTAACGTTTACTCAATATATGCCAAAAATCTCAGATAATTGGCTACATCCTTCAATATATTACTAACAATTCCCCCACATTATTAACATTATAACAATACTCTGTTTAAATACATAATAATATTCTGGTTAAATAGTAATATTCAATACCAAGAGCCCGAGAGAGGACAGAAAAATATGGTGCTTATTGACGAGAATTTTACTTCAAGTCCATAGGTGAAAAGTGAGTGTGTGGAGAGTGTGTGTGTGAGTGTGTGTGTGTGTGTGTGTGTGAAAATCTGGAGTGGGGAAAAAAACGTGAACCAAAGTAACGATGTCAACAAAACAACCTTGTGTTTGTTTGTTTGTTTGTTTATCAGTGACCCTGGAAAAGCACATGGCAATTAATTACGGTTTCACACACACAAATAATGGAGAACTAGCCACACATGTTAATTTGTACTCTCTCTCTCTCTCTCTCTCTCTCTCTCTCTCTCCAGCCTTTCCTTGCAGACGTTATCTCCAGAAGCATTTTACCTCGCTCCGTCAGACAAACAACAATGGACATCTCGTTAGCATAATGACAATATGGGTAATACAGCCAGAGAGAGAGAGAGAGAGAGATACAATGGAAATATTTACGTATGTTTGGGTAAATATATCCTTAGACAATTTGGAGGAAAGAGAAAGATTGGTTGAGAAATAAGTGATATGAAAGACGAGGAGGAAAGGAACATAGATAAGAGATGACAAAAAAAAATAATAAAATAATAAACCATCTTTAAACTAACGTAATTTTTCATTTTAACTTCAACTTCCTCACTCTACCTGCATACTTCTTCATGCTTCCTCCTAATTGGTCGATAATCTGGAATTTCTGTCTTTATGGGAACAAAACTTCTCAAAATAACTTCTCATTGGTCAACGGTCTCAAAACTCAATTTCTGATTGGCTAATTACGTGTATGCTGGTCCCGGAAGCAAACTACCAAAAGGACGTGATTTTTCTTAACCAACCAATGGGAGACGTGGGCAAACACTTCCTCAGCCAATCAAATCCAAGTTTACTAACAGCTACGGATGGCGACAAGACACACGGGAAAAACTGCCTTTACAGGAAAAACATATTTGAATACCGACGCTAATAGATTTCCACAGTAATTGAGTTTCTTTTAATTAAAATCTTTTGATGTTACCGAAATAGTGTATTGAACCAGAGAGGGGGGAGGGGGAGGTGGAGATGGGAGGGTTAGGAGGAGGTAGAAATGGGAGGGGGTTAGGGAGGGAGGTGGAGATGGGACAGGGGGTTAGGGGAGGGAGGTGGAAATGGGAGGGTTAGGGGCGGGGAAGGAGGTTGAGGGGAAGGGGAGGAAACTTGGAAGGGAAAGAGGCAAAGGAAGTTAAATTATAAGAGAGAAGGAATACCCCCCCATCATAAGAGAGGAAGACAACGATAAATCCTATATATTGATTTATAAACCAGTTAATAGAAACAAGACATTAATATAACCATAAGCCCTTATACAGCCATACATCAGACACGCGTTACATAACCTAAAAATATGTCTTGTAATTCATAAATATCTCACACGACTAAATAGCTCCCTCATACCATTTAATTTCCCAAGAGATGATACGACTTATTAACGTGGCATATAGGAGTGGATATTATATAGGGGGTCTCTCTCTCTCTCTCTCTCTCTCTCTCTCTCTCTCTCTCTCTCTCTCTCTCTCTCTCTCTCTCTCTCTCTCTCTCTCTCTCTCTCTCTCTCTCTCTCTCTCTCTCTCTCTCTTTGTTATAGTCTTCTTTTCTTTTGTATTCCGTGTTCCCGTTCCTTCTCCTTTCCTTTCCTTTATCGTCATTGAAAGTGCTGAGAATTCCTAACCCCCCACCACCACACACCCACACACACACACACACACACCACTACCCAAACACACCACCAGCTTAAGACAATTGCATTCCACACTAGGTCACTCAGTCGTCGATCCCATTCTTCCGGCATTGCACTTCGACCTTTGAGTAACAAGAGGTTTGGTGGCTCTGTTGATCTGGGAGTCACTCTGTCAGACATTGCAGTGTTTCCAGAACGGTAAAGGACCACTAGGGGCTTAATTGGCAAGGTGTCTTAGTGTCTCCTCCTTGCTGGTAATACTGCCTTTGTTACTCTAAATTTAAATTAAAAGTTGTGGAAGAAACGTTATCAGGAGAGCGAATGGAAAACGACGTCCGTCTGTCTGTCTGTCTGTCTGTCTGTCTGTCTGTCTGTTTGTTTGTTTCTGTGTATACTGTCATCTGAACACCCAACAACACTACAACTATACACCTCCATCACAACTGTAAATAATACAACATCCAACACAACTGCGACTACTACCACCACAACAACAACTACCACCACAGCGATCACCAACACTACCACCACCACTATTAACACGACGACCATCACAAACCTTCACCACCACAAGTATCTACCATCATTACCACCATCAATATTACTCCTCCCCCCAACCCATCACCAGCAACATCACCACCACTCCAACCACTGCCACTACCACCACCATCCCTTCCCAATTCACCACCATTACTTCCCTCGCCGCCACCCCCCGCCCCCCGCCGTCACTCTAACTCGGCTACGGTCGACTGGGGTTCGAACTGATGTAAGTGACTTTCTCTTTGTTGTCTTATCCGTAAATGGCGACGGCTGGCCTAGGAGGGTACGTCACGCGTCACTACCTCAGGGAAGGGCCTTCTTGGGGAGGGCCTTCTTCATTATGGTGGGTGTGTGTGTGTGGGGGAGGGGGGGGAGGGGAGGGGATGGCCGGGTGTCTAACAGTCATTTACATGGGTGGCCGGGTTTCTAACAGTCATATACATGGGTGGCCGGGTGTGTAACAGTCATATACATGGGTGACCGGGTGTCTAACGGTCATATACATGGGTGGCCGGGTGTCTAACAGTCATATACATGGGTGGCCGGGTGTCTATCGGTCATATACATGGGTGGCCGGGTGTCTAAGTCATATACATGGGTGGCCGGGTGTCTAACCGTCTTCCAAACGTGCAAGCACTCCGAGAAAGCTCCTTTAAGGTACCCGACAGCGTGGGTGGATAGTGTACGTGGGTGGAATATCGTGTGAAAGGCTTCCATGTGTCACCCCGCTATACCAGGAAGCTTAAACACAGCGTAGACAACGTTGTAAGAGACCGTACGAGGGTGAACACAGCGTTTGGCAGGCTTCCACTACGCTATAAAAAGGGGCTTCAGTATAGCGAGGAGAGCGTGAGAGGACAGTGTGTGTGGGCGGCACAACGTCTGAGAGGCTTCCACGTGTCACTTCGCTATATCATCAACTTCAGTACAGCTTCTGGGAGGAGATAAGACACCGAGTCTTGCCGTTCTCATCACGTATAGGAAGCTGCCACACACTCCGAGCTACGGTAGGAACTTAAGCATAACGACATAGATTATAACGTTCATGGTTATAATGTTAATAAACCTCTCTCTCTCTCAACTACTGTACATAATATGTTCAAAGACACGTACATATAAACATGTACGTAAATATGGTGATATAAAGGTATTATTATACATAAGATTTGGAATATGAAATTGTTGAAAAAATAACATGATGTGAAGTAGAGAGAGAGAGAGAGAGAGAGAGAGAGAGAGAGAGAGAGAGAGTGAGTTTATTTCGTTATGATATTCATCTACAGATAACTATGACATGTGAGAAGCGTTACACTAAACAACAACCATCATAACACAAGGACTCAGACTCTGGGACTCAAGAGTGACGGCTGATTAGATTTCAGGAGGTAATGTTCAGATGACAGATGTCCCAACACGAGGCCTTAAGAGACACGGCTGCTTTTCACTGACTGTCAAGGAAGATACGACGGAACGGTAAATAATGAGTTTCTCAAGAGGAAAATACAGAAATGTGTTAAAATAGAAGGCGTGCAAATGTAAATATTGAAGACGTGCACCGTTAATAAAACATATTGAAAACTGAGTCTTAATATAAAATATATTGCAAGAGTTCAAACACGGATGAAATCGTCTGAATATGACATATCCCCAACCCACTCCTTCTTATTCACCCCCCCCCCCCACGACATGTTTGTGACAGTTCCTCCTCCCTGCAGCTATATCGTCGTTTTCTGTAAACATTCCTCACACGGGTAGAGCAGAAGAGGGTTCCATCTTGTGTAACACATTATTACAGACAGGCAACAAAGTGTCATAACTCTGCCAAAAATCAGTGAGGCGGAACCATCTGGTCATAACCACACCATCAATCCACCTATAGTATTTGTACCCCGAGACATGATAACTGGTGGACGAGTTGAGTTTACAAACTGCTGATATCAAAATGATAAGACAATTTGTGATTTCAGATAGACACAAAAAAACACCAATCTATATATTCCCCAGCTGGTTTGACAGACGCCGAGGAGAATGAAAGCTTCAAAGTCCTCAGACTCACCTCTAAAGGTCACAACAGCAGCGTGCCTTGACACACACCCACACATTCACGCAATATCTTTCACTCCTAGTATTTTTTTTATCTCAAGAGTTCACTGACACACACACACACATTCAGCTCAGAGCAGAAATCATAATATTGTACCATCGTGTCTCTCTCTCTCTCCTCAGTTATCCTATCAGGTCAAAGGTCAAACAGTCCAAAAAACATTATATATATATATATATATATATATATATATATATATATATATATATATATATATATATATATATATATATATATATATATATATATAATTTTTAAGTGTTCGGACGTGAGAGAGAGACATACAACATCATCTTAAAAATATTCCACTGTTTCCAGGTTATTGTTAACACATAGTTCACACTAATCCTCCCCTCTTATTACCCCGCTCACCCTCCCTTATGGTTTTATGTACTCCTTGAGCCGCTGGATGGATGGACAGACAGACAGACAAACAGACATAATGATAGATGAAACGTTTAAACCTTTTGTGCGAATGAGTTTAGACATACCAACTTACGAGCATACAATAAGTCCCTCCTTATTCTTGACCAAGGTAATGAGGGGAAGTGACTCATTTTTGGAGTAATGGGGGGGGGGGAAGTGACTCACCTTCTGTATAATGAGGGAAAGTGAGTCAACATGAGGGTAATGAGGGGAAGTGACCTCATCTTAGGGTAATGAGGGAAAGTGACTCATCTTGAGGATAATGAGGGAAGTGACTCATCTTCTGTACAATGACAGGAAAATTTTCAAAGGTTGCCAGCTGTATGTTATTATTCACTTCAAGTTACCAGTTACAACACTCGTGAATATATAACCATATTGGTTCACTGAAAAAGTCTCGTGTATGTTTGAGGAATTTATCATAGTCATATTGAAAATTCCCTCCATTGTTCTAGAGGCAAACATTGTTATTGAAATTCCCGTGTACAGTTCCGAAGATTAAACTATATATATTAGTCTTGAAAACCAGATCCAGGAGCCTAACTGCCCGTCATCGCCACTCTGGAAAACATACTAAGCAAGTAATGGCGTAACGTTACTAGGTGGGATGAGACTGTCCCGGGATCGAACCATCAACCCTTCAGAAAAACAAAACTGTATCAACTGGACCACCGCACCCCACCCATCTATAGTATTGAGCTGGGGATTAGTAAGGTTCACGGTGATCATCCTCTACCTTACAACACTAAAGAAGTTTTCGTGTACCTTGAGTCAACATCACACTGTGTTATCTTGTCATCTCGAGTGTCCCAGTTTATGACTTGTTGCTAAAGTCTCGAGTCCTGTATTCTATGGAGGTCGTGAGTGTCCTACCAAATTTTCAAGCCGATCCATCCAAAATTCTGAGACGTGTTTGTTGCGTTGACAAAAGATTAGGTCAACACACACACACACACACACACACACACACACACACACACACACACACAAGTCAATGACAAAAAAAGGATATCATGTCTGGAGAACGGAACACATGACGGACACACAGAGGAAAATAGTCACTAGAGTGGAACTATCCTGACATATAATACGCATCACCCATCTATATACGCCATTTCTTACAGGAGGCGTGAAATTCCCTTTAGAATATTAGTGCCCGAGTTTAATTTATAAAGTTATAAGACTACATACCAACAGAAACACAATCAAAACACCGATCGCTATATCACCCAGCCAGAGTGTTTAGAGCAGAGAAGAAAAAACACAACATCAAAGAACACTGGAAAACACTGCCAAACTGATCAACTTGTGGCTGTAGGAGAGGAAGACGGTGGGGGGAAAGGGAGGGGGCAGGGAAGGAGGCTGGGGGAAGAAAAGGAGAAGGAAGAAGAGGAAGAGAAGGAGGAAGAGGAGAGTAAATGAAGGAAGAAGAATATAGAGCACCATGTATATGCCGAAGATATGCTAAACACGTGTAAAAGAGAAAAAATAATAAATATATACGGGAAGAAAATAATTATGAAGAACTAAGACAAATGATAAAATAACCAACTAAGAATAACATAACGGATGAAGAGATATGAAATAATACGAACATTTATGTGAAAAAAAAATGTTGGACAATAATTATATACTGGAAGATAATGAAAAACTGTAAAACTGACAAAAAACGGACAAGAATTATGTAAAAGAGGAAGATGCATTAAACTGCGTCTGGTAGAGTTCGCTTCAGTTACCAGCCAGATTTGTAACACTGTGGCCGTGACATGCCAAGACCACAACACCCACAGCCTCACGTTGCTCCTCTAGGAATACCAACCTTAATGTTATACTCTTATTTGAGGCGGGAAGTCCGTGCTATACAACACACTGTCTGCGGAACCCACAACCCTATAAACTAACACAGGATATCCGACCTTATGCACTTGGATCTTCAATAGGCGGGAATACAGTACCATGCTGGTAGCCGCCTATGAAAGCCACGCCCTCGTCTGCTACTCCGAGAAGTTCAACCTTAATAGATGGTTGTCTAAATGGGAAGAGGACTATGCTATACAACAGCCGGCCACAAAAAGCGATATCCCCATAAGCTAAGGAAAGAATACCAACTTTATGGTACCTTACAGTGGAAAAGGAACCCTGCTAAGCCACCTTACTTGGTTGGATTAAGGTGTTAAACCACACTCAGCCAATAGGACCCACATCCCTATAAGCTAACCTAAAAATATCAACCTTAATGCATATTTTTTCTCTTTTCGGAGCCGGAGTCAAAACGAGGGGTCGGTCGGTTGGATTTTCGGGGACAAATAAACATTTATGCCCCAATTTAGTGCAGGGTGGACCAGGATTCTCGCCCTTGTGATCAGTTAAAGGTTCGGGTGGAAGAAACGGCCGCCCACAGGAAGCAGAATAAAATGATTTTTCCCTCAGAAGCGTAAAGCTGTGTGTGTGTGTGTGTGTGTGTGTGTGTGTACAGGCGGGGGAGGGTGGGGGCTGTAGGGGAAGACGGCCTGTGGGGGAGACGGAAAAGGGGCGAGGTCTTGTGTGTCAGGGAGAGGAGGGATGGGAAAGAGGAGGAAGAGAGGTGGGGGAAGGCAGAAAGATGAGGAGGAGGAGGAGCAGGCGGGGGAAGAAAAGGAGAAGAGAGAAGGGGGAGGAGGAAGAGGAGGGGGAAGAGGAAGAAGAGAGGGAGAAGGAAGTAAGAAGAATAGAGCATCATGTATATGCCAAAGATATGCCAAACAAGTGTAAATTATGCCGCCAGGAGTCCAGGTAGCAGAATTTTCCGGATCTTGAGGAACGATCTGTTATTTTTTGTGCCAATGAGAGCAAACTATAGAGGCAGTGTATGTGTGTGTGTGTGTGTGTGTGTTACTCTCTCACGTCTTCACTGCTCCTTCACCCAACACAATACAAATCAGTACATTATTTACCTCTCAAACACACACACACACACACACACACACACACACACACACACACACTTCTGTATCTTCTGCATCTATCATACTTTCCCATCTACGTTCCCCCCCTCCCACTCACCTACACCCCTTTCCCATCACCCCTCCCCTCCCTCACCTCCTCTCTCATTCTCCTCCTTCTATGTCTATCTCAATTCATCTTTCTTATTCTCCAAACATCCTTCTTACTTAAGCTCCTTTATCATTTTTTATTGCATTCGCCTCATTTTCATATCAATCGCAGTCTTAACTATTTACGACTTTCGCACGCACACACACACACACACACACACACACACACACACACTCTTTCTCACTCCCCTCTCCAAGTCCCTCTCTCATTTTCTTTTACCCTGTGATATATATTCACTCTCAGATCCTCTCTCACACCTCCATGGCCGCAATTTCTCTTCCATATCATTTGGAATTTGGTAATTACGCCCCCCTGACCTTCCCTGGCTCTTTGTCGCCTCAATCCCCTGACCCCGAGATTCGATATAATTTTTCACTCCTCCCTGATCGTAAAACCATTTTCCATTTTTACGTTTTGCCTTTCTTTTCAAACCTCTGCGTGATTTCCATATTATGTAAATTGTCCTATTTTATCTGTTTCTATATTTGGTTTATTTCCATAATTCGTACATATATGTGGATATTTTTGGGGGGGTCTTCTTCTTCTTCTTGTTTGTTTACCCTACATTATTTTTTTTTCAATTCTTATCCTCATTTTACATTTCATTCTTCTTATACCTCTCTCTCTCTCTCTCTCTCTCTCTCTCTCTCTCTCTCCCTCCTTGTGTATTTCCATCATCCGTTTACTCTTTGCTTTGTCTTTCTTCTTAATTTCCTCCCTTCTCCTTTTATACTTTCTCCTCTTCCTCTGCTTTTACTTCCTTCGTTATTTCTCTCTCCTCTCCTTCCCATACACACACCCGCATATCTCTTCCCGTCTTTCCTCCCTTCCTCTCCTCTCTTTAGCCGTCTCTTCCTCCCCTCCTACAGAAGACCAACTGCTAATTTACGTATTTCTTCTTCTTCTTCTTCTTCTTCTTCTTCTTCTTCTTCTTCTCTACAAAACATCTTCTAACCAGTCTTGTTTCCTTAGCTATTCTTCTTCCTCCCTATTCGTAAACTCCGGGTCACTTCAATTACCCAATTCTTGAAGAAAAAAAATATAGTGACTTGACTTAAAAATAGGAAGATTAAAAGCCCTTCTGGTAATGGGGAGAATTTAATTAAGCTGTTTGTAATTGGTTGACAGGGATGATGGGGATGGGGAGGGGGTTGAGGATAAGGTGGAATAGTGGTGATAACTAAAGGAGAAGAGGATAATAATGATGAGAGAGAAGAGTAATTAAGATAATGTGACTAATTATTCGTTGGGTTTTGTTGATGTAAGGGGGTGAGAGGGAGGTGGTGTGGGACTAATGGGGAAAAAAAACAAAGGAAGAATGAAGAAATAGAAAGAGGAGAAACAGAAGACAGAACAAGGAAAAAAAAAATTAAAAAGTTACCCTTCTTTTCTTTTACTCTCTAAACTTTCCTTTCTCCAGTTCTTCCTTCCATCCCTCTCACTCCCCACTTCATATCTTCCCATCAATCCGTCCCATCCCTCCAACTCCCCCCTCTGTGTGTCCCTCCCTCCTCCACCCCTCTCCCTCTCCACACCTTTCCACCACCCACCCCTCTCCCTCTCCACACCCCTCCACCACCCACCCACCCTCTCCCTCTCCCTTTCCCACCACCCCACTCTCCCACCCCTCCCCACCCACCCACCCACCCCTCTCCTCTCCACCCCTTCCACCACCCTCCCTCTCCCTCCCCACCTTTCCACCCACCTCTCCCCTCTCCACACCCTTCCACCACTCACCCACTCTCCCTCTCCACACCTTTCCACCACCCACCCACTCTCCCTCTCCACACCCCTCCACCACCCACCCACACCCCCTACACCACACCACTACACACCCACGACCATATCAGCGTTACCAAGTCCACTTATCTAGTTATAGAACTTTTAGTCCTGGTAAAGTTTTCTGGGTCTGTATGAGGCTGACTTTAATTGATTTTGGGGTAAGAGTTGCCTCGCTGCCTTCAAGCACAGAGATAGATGACTTTTGACAACTGTTCCGAGAGACACGTACACATGGGCAGCAAGTTACAAGCAGACAGGCACAGGTAGTTTTATCATCAAGTTCTGAGGAGGGCGGCCTGACACTGTTCTTATGGTGGTGCTTTTGTGTGTGTGTGTGTGTGTGTGTGTAAATATCACGTACTCGTCTGAGAGAGAGAGAGAGAGAGAGAGAGAGAGAGAGAGAATAATTTGTTTCTCCAGTTTATAAACACCATGACACAGGGTCGTACGGCAAGATAGACAAACACGTCACTTACTAGTCTCTGTCAGCTATTTCTCAACGGCGAGGAATAAAATCTCTCTCTCTCTCTCTCTCTCTCTCTCTCTCTCTCTCTCTCCAATGTAAAACAAAATCACGAATATACACAAAAACTTTCCAAGGCTTCGAAATAAACTACCCAGAAGACGAATATTTGCCCAATAACGTTCTCCTACTTTCCCTGCACCTTAAAGTAAATCAACTTTCCATTACTACCCAAAAGATTAAGGTAAATTCTCCTAAACTTTCTCCTACTTTCCCTACACATTAAGCTAAAATATCCAAAACTTTCTACGACTTTCCCTACAGATAAAACTAAAATATCAAAACTTTCTACGACTTTCTTTACGCCTTAATGCAAATCATCACCTCTGAACCTTGGATAAAAAATATTTTCTAAAGTGTTAAGAGTATGACCTGGAGGCGACACCCAAGCGACACACGTTATTGGAATATTGTTATTGTTATGTTTACAAGCGCGATCCCGGATATTTACCAGCGCTTGTTATGTGTTTGCTTAAGATCACCTTTATCTTACGTTCGATTTTATCTCTACCTCTTCTTCCTACTCCTCATTCTCTTCTTCTCCTCCTCTTACTCCTCATTCTCTTCTTGTTCCTCCACCTTCCCTTCTGTCTTGTTTATTTTCTTACCTCTCTTTTCGTTCTCCTTATCCTCCTCTTCTTTCTTTTTTTCTTTCTCTTTCTTAACCCTCTTTTCTTCGTCCTCCTTCTCCTCCTCCTCTTCATCTAATAACTCCTCCTCTTCTTCTTCTGTTAACTCGTCTGCTCTTCTTATTCTTCCTCCTCTTCCATTATCAACTCCTATTCTTCTTACTCTTCCTCCTCATCTTCGTCTATTAACTCCTTCCCTTCCTCTACGACCTCCTCTTTTCCCCCTTTGTATTCCTCCTCCTCCCCAACCCCGCCTTCTTATATCTCCCGTTCTTCTTCTTTCTCTTCCTCTTCCTCTTTTGTGCCTCCCAGTTTCCCATTCTTCCCTTCCTTTTCCTCTCCCTTCTCCTTTCACCTCCTCCTGTTCTCATCGGTGTAAAAAGAAAGAGGCGGACAAACAGAGGCTGACCAGGAGAGAATGAAATGTGAGGAGAGGGAGAAGAGAGGGAGAGAAGAAAAGGTGAGAGGGAGGGAGGTGAGAGTCGAGAAGGCAGCAGTAACATGGGAATAAAGTGGTGAGAAAGAGGAATAAAGGGAGGTGAGACAGGAGGAATAAGGAAGGAAGAGGAAAGAGAAATATGCATAGAGAGGATAAAGTGGGTGAGAGTAAAGGAGAACAAGAAGGTAGGAGAGGAAGGGAAAGATAGAATAAGGGACTGGGGTTGGTAAGGAGGAATAGGAAAATAGACAGGAGGAAGAGCAGGAGAAGGAGGAGGAGGAGGGGAGGAGGAGGAGGAGGGGAAGAAGGTTGGATATCTTGAGTAATTGGGTGATAGGGGTAGGAGAAGGGGTCTAGGGGAGGGAGAAGGGGTCTAGGGGAGGGGGGGTGAGAAGGAAGGAAGGGAAACGGTAAATCCAATTTGGCCAAGACAGAAATGCCAATCATGCAGTGCAGGACACATCAGAGGGTGAAATGCAGCAGGAGAGGGAGAGTAGAGGGGGTGAGGAGGGAGAGTAGTGGGTGAGGGGAGGAGAGTAGAGGGCGAGGGGAGGGAGAGTAGAGGTTGGAGGGGAGGGAGAGAAGAGGGAGGGAGGAGAGAGAAAGGGAGGGAGGGAGAGAGGGGTGAGGGGAGGGAGAGAGAGGGTGAGGGAGGGAGAGTAGTGGGTGAGGGGAGGGAGAGAGCAGAGGGGAGGGAGAGTAGTGGGTGAGGGGAGGGAGAGAAGCAGAGGGGAGGGAGAGAGAGGGGAGGGAGGGAGGAGTAGAGGGCGAGGGGAAGGGAGAGAGAGGTTGATGGGAGGGAGAGAAGTTGGTGAGGGAGGGAGAGAGAGGGTGAGGGGAGGGAGAGTAGGGGTGAGGGGAGGGGAGAGAGAGGGTGAGGGGAGGGAGAGTAGGGGTGAGGGGAGGGAGAGAAGTGGGGAGGGGAGGGAGAAAAGTGAGGGGAGGGAGAGAAGTGGAGAGGGGAGGGAGAGAGGGGTGAGGGAGGGAGAGAGAGGGTGAGGGGAGGAGAGTAGAGGTTGAGGGGAGGGAGAGTAGTGGGGGTGAGGGGGAGGGGAGAGAGACGGCGAGGGGAGGGAGAGTAGAGGGGAGGGGAGTAGTGGGGTGAGGGAAGGGAGAGTAGGGGTGAGGGGAGGGAGAGAGAGGGAGAGGGGAGGGAAGAGTAGAGGGGAGAGGGGAGGGAGAGAGGGTGAGGGAGGGGAGAGAGAGGGGGAGGGGAGGGAGAGGGAAAAGAGGGGAGGGAGAGTAGAGGGTGAGGGGAGGGAGAGAGGGTGAGGGGAGGGGAGAGAGGTGAGGGGAGGGAGAGAGAGGGTGAGGGGAGGAAGAGTAGAGGGTGAGGGAGGGAGAGAAGAGGGTGAGGGGAGGGAGAGTGGGTGAGGGGAGGGAGAGTAGGGTAGGGAGGAAGAGAAGGGGAGGGAGAGTAGAGGGGGAGGGGAGGAGAGAGGAGGGGAGGGAGAGAGGGGTGAGGGGAGGGAGTAGGGGTGAGGGGAGGGAGAGAGGGTGAGGGGAGGAGAGTAGTGGGTGAGGGGAGGGAGAGAGAGGGCGAGGGGAGGGAGAGAGAGGGTGAGGGGAGGAGAGGAGGTGAGGAGGGGAGAGTAGGGTGAGGAGGAGAGAGAGGGTGAGGGGAGGGAGAGAGAGGAGGGGAGGGGGAGAGGGGTGGGGAGGGGAGGGAGAGTAGGGGTGAGGGGAGGGAGAGTGAGGAGGGTGAGGGGAGGAAGAGAGAGGGGTGAGGGGAGGGAGAGAGAGGGTGAGGGAGGGAGAGTAGAGGGGGAGGGGAGGAAGAGAGAGGGTGAGGGGAGGGAGAGTAGAGGGTGAGGGGAGGGAGAGGGGTGAGGGAGGGGAGAGGGGTGAGGGGAGGAAGAGAAGGGTGAGGGGAGGGAGAGTAGAGGGGTGAGGGGAGGGAGAGAAGGGCGAGGGGAGGGAGAGGTGAGGGAGGGAGAAGGAGGTGAGGGGAGGGAGTAGGGGTGAGGGGAGGGAGAGTAAGGGCGAGGGGAGGGGAGAGTAGAGGTGAGGGGAGGAAGAGAGAGGTGAGGGGAGGGAGAGTAGGGGGTGAGGGGAGGAGAGTAGTAGGTGAGGGGAGGAAGAGTAGGGTGAGGGGAGGGAGAGTAGGGTGAGGGGAGGGAGAGTAGTGGGCGAGGGGAGGGAGAGAGAGGGTGAGGGGAGGGAGAGAGAGGGTGAGGGGAGGGAGAGTAGAGGGTGAGGGGGGAGAGAAGTTGGTGAGGGGAGGGGAGAGAGAGGGGAGGGGAGAAGAGGGAGAGGAGGGGAGGGAGAGAGAGGGTGGGGAGGGAGAAGGGCGAGGGGAGGGAAAAGTAGTGGGGTGAGGGGAGGGAGAGTAGAGGGCAGAGGGAGGGAGAGTAGAGGGCGAGGGGAGGGGAGAGAGTAGGGTGAGGGGAGGGAGAGAAGTGGGGAAGCGAAGGGAGAGAGAGGTTGAGGGGAGGGGAGAGTAGAGGTGAATGGAGGAACAGAGAGGGTGAGGGGAGGGAGAGAAGGTGAAGGGAGGAACAGTAGAGGGTGAGGGAGGGAGAGTAGGGATGAAGGGAGGGAGAGTAGAGGGTGAAGGGAGGAACAAAGAGGGTGAGGGGGAGGAGAGTAGATGGGGAGGGAGAGAGAGGGTAATGGAGGAACAGCAGAGGGTAAGGGGAAGAAAAGAAAGCAAAGAAAGAATGAGGGTAGGGAAGAGGAGGTAAGAGTAGAGAGAGTAGAGAGAAGATAGAGGAAGACTGTACAGAAAGAGAAGGAGGAAACAAAGAAAAGGGAATAATGAAGACGAGAAGAAAACGACCTATCAATGACCCTGGGCAAAGAGGGAGGGCAAAAGAAAGAAAGAAAGAAAGAAAGAAAGAAAGACGCGAAAAACGTAAGAGAAAGCAAAAGAAATAAGAATAAGTGATTAAAGTGACCGCGAAATAAATACAGAGAGAAAGTAAGATGAGAGAAAGAGAAAGAAAGGGAGACACAGGTGGAGGAGAGATCAAAAGAGAAGCCAGAGGGGGACTTAATGAGAAGGGTAGAATGAGATCAAAGAAGGAACAGAAAAAGAGAGAGGTTGAGATAGACGAGATAGAGACAGAAAGAAGACAAAATGATAAAAGGTGAAATGAAGAGAGAGAGAGAGAGAGAGAGAGAGAGAGAGAGAGAGAGAGAGAGAGAGAGAGAGAGAGAGAGAGAGATCAAGCTATTGGGAGTAAGTGAAGCAGAAGTAATAAAACCTGACCATAAAAGACACACGATAAAGAGCGTCACCAGAAAATGAAGGAAAAAACCACGAAGAAAAATAAAGAAAAATGAAATAAGAAAATAAAGAAAATTATGTAAA
>NW_024731852.1:7348131-7395631 GCF_018991925.1 Homarus americanus
TCACATACGGAAGAAATTAATGATAGGGAGGCAAAGAGGTTAATGCCGTGTTAGGTTAGGTTAGGTTAGGTTAGGTTAGGTTAGGTTAGGTTAGACTGTAAGACGAGAAAGATTGCGTACAAGAATGTTCCTAAAACTCACTTGTAAATTAATGGAATATTTGAGTTCAGAAAAATGTGTAAAAGTTAGCGACTAATGAACTGGTACTGAAAAATGAGAGAGAGAGAGAGAGAGAGAGAGAGAGAGAGAGAGAGAGAGTTATCTTTAGTGTGAGAGCGAGGAACTGAACGAATAATGGCCGTCTCATTGTTACAAAAAGGTCCAGCTTAATTGCCTGTTAACTACTGACGTCAATGATACAACCCCGAGTCCTGAATTTGAAAGTAAGAAAGAAAGAAAGAAAGAAAGACCACAAATTTACATACACAATACGTCTCTTGTTAAGGAAGAGGCAAGTGGTGAGGAGAGGGGGGGAAGATAATCTAAAGGAGGGGAAATTGAGTGAGAATGGAGGAAAGCAGGGGAGGAAAATGGTGGGGAGGGATAGGGAGGATTGAGGAGAGGAAAAGAAGGAAAGGGAAGGATTTGGGAAAAGGGGTGGAGGGATGGGGAGAAAATTAAGAGGAGATGGGATGGAGGTGATGGAAAGGAGCGAGGGAGTAAGGGAAGGGATGAGGTAGGAGAGAGAGAGAGAGAGAGAGAGAGAGAGAGAGAGAGAGAGAGAGAGAGAGAGAGATGGCATTGACAGGAGAGATAAACATGAAAAAAGACAGAGATAAATATCGCACCTGAGAGAGACAGAGACAGTTGGAAGAGACAGCCAGGAGGGAGAGACAGGCGGGGGGTGCACAGTGAAAGTCTCCCTTGTTGATCTCTCATGACTGGGAGAACTGGCATGTGTGTGTGTGTGTGTGTGTGTGTGTGTGTGTGTGTGTGTGTGTGTGTGTGTGTGTGTGTGTGTGTGTGTGTGTGTGTGTGTGTGTGTGTGTGTGTGTGTGTGTCTCTCTTTCCAACTTCTGTCCCACCTGCTCAACCTCTCTTATCCTTCACCCTCTCTCCCTATTCCTTCCTTCACAATTCCCTTCCTGCAACCCTCCCTCCGCCTTCTATCCCTCTCCCTACGTACTTCCATCTCCTCCTCCAATCATCTACCCACGTTCCTTCCTCCCTTCAACCCTCTCTTCCCCCGACTTCTCCTCCACCCAAGTCTCTTTCCTCCCCACCCCTTTCTCCTACTCCCTCTCTACCTCCCCTACCACTCCTCTCCCTTCTCCATCCACGTCTCTTTCCTCCCCAATTCAATTTCACAAGAAAAGTTTCGATAACCTTTGACCTCTGTTCTTGACAGCTCAAAGAAAAACTTCGAATGAGGTGGAAGAGAAAAGAAGGAAGAAATGACCAGGGAATAAAATAAGATAATTCTAATAAGTTATTACAGAAAAATGACTAAACATGTGAATAAGAAAATACGGGAAAGTAATAAATAATAATAAGGAAGAAGTAATATGGTGTAGAAAGAAGAAAAAGGCAGGTAATAAGGTAATATATGAATAAAAAAATCAATAAATGAAAAAAAGAATAAAAACTCAGAATAATAAGGGAAATAATTAAAAATGTAATAAACATAAATAAAATACACAACAAAGATTACAGGGAATTGAGTATAAGAAATAAATAAAATATAGAAAGTAAAAAAAAATCACTTAAATAACAAAGCAAAAATAACAGGTGAAATGAAATATAAGATAATGATAATAATGATTAACAATAAATAACAAGAACATGACAATAACAAAAAATAAACAAAACAATTGAAATAAAACTGAATAACAAAATTAACAAAAAACAATGAAAATCAAAACACACAAGAAACTGAAAAACAAATAAACGACATATACCAGAAAAAAACAGTAAAACAAAATAAAACACGACAGAAGAAAGAAAATTTAGTAAAAACTAACCAATAAATAACTATAAACAAATAAAACAACAACAAAAACATAAAATTTGTCAAGTTACATAATTAGAAAAGAAAAAATACAAAATAATAATTGACACAAGGGATGGCAACACTCGCATCTCGGTACGGTAAGCTGAGGGTGACTACTACTACTATCACTACTACTACTACTACTACTATTACTACTACTACACATATACGGAAGTGGACCTTGACTGAGGATCACTTAGCGGCGTGTAACTTGGACTAGTGTGACCTTCATCCCCTCACGACTCACACTTCGAGTCATCACCAGGACATGATTTTTCTTTTCAGGTTCCAGTGAAGCGCGAGTTATATTGGCGATCTGGCTACGTTACAGTCACCTGGCCGGGTTATTACAGTTACCTGGCCGGGTTATTACAGTCACCTGGCCGGGTTATTACAGTCAAGTCACCTGGCCACACCTGGCCGGGTTATTACAGCACACTCTGGCCGGGTTATTACAGGGCCGGGTTAGGTCACCTGTTATTACAGTTACCTGGCCGGGCATACAGCCCTGCCGGGTTATTACAGTCACCTGGCCGGCATTTATTACAGGCCACCTGGCCGGGTTATTACTATTACACAGTCACCTGGGCTGTCCTGACAGCACCTGGCCGGGCTTTACAGCACCTGTCAGTCACCTGGCCGGGCCGGGTTATTACAGTCACCTGGCAGTCGGTTATTACAGCTATTACAGCCACCTGGCTGCTTATTACAGTCACCTGGCCGGGTTATTACAGTTGGCCGGGTTATTACCTTATTACAGGGCCGGGCTATTACAGTCACCTGGCCGGGCGATGACCCATCACCTGGCCGGGTTATTACAGCCACCTGGCCGGGTCACACCTGGCACACATGGCCTGGCTATTACAGTCACCTGGCCGGGTTATTACAGCACCTGTTATTAGCCTGGCCGGGTTATTACAGTCACCTGACCGGGCTACAATTACCACCTGGCCGGAACAGACCGGGTCACACTGGCCGGGTTATTACAGTCACCTGGCCAGGGTTATTACAGCCACCTGGCTGGGCATACAGCACCTGGCCGGGCTTATTACAGTCACCTGGCTGCTATTACAGCACCTGGGGTTATTACAGTCACCTGGCCGCCGGGTTATTACAGTCACCTTACAGTCACCTGGCCGGTATTACAGTTATTACAGTCACCTGGCCGTTATTACAGTCACCTGGCCGTTATTACAGTCACCTGGCCGGGTTATTACAGTCAGTCACCTGGCTGGGTTATTACAGTTACCACCTGGCCGGGTTATTACAGCCACCTGGCCGGGTTATTACAGTCACCTGGCCGGGTTATTACAGCCACCTGGCCGGGTTATTACAGTCACCTGACCGGTTATTACAGTCCACCTGGCCGGGCACCTGGCCGGGTTATTACAGCACCTGGCCGGGTTATTACAGTCACCTGGCCGGGGTTATTACAGTCACCTGGCCGGGTTATTACAGTCACCTGACCGGGTTATTACAGTCACCTGGCCGGGTTATTCTGCAGTCACCTGGCCGGCCACCTGGCCGGGTTATTACATTACAGTCACCTGGCCAACAGAGGCCGGGTATTACAGTCACCTGGCCGGGTATTACAGTCACCTGGCCGCTTATTACAGTCACCTGGCCGGGTTGGCGGTTACACAGTCACCTGGCTGCCACCTGGGGGTTATTACAGTCACCTGGCCGGGTTATTACAGTCACCTGGCCGGGCTATTACAGCCTGGCTGGGTTATTACAGTCACCTGGGTTACAGGGCCGGGTTATTACAGTCAGCCTGACCGGGTTATTACCACCGCCGGGTTATTACAGTCACCTGGGCCGGGTTATTACAGTCACCTGGCCGGGTTATTACAGCCAACGCCGGGTTATTATATTACCCGGGCTGCTATATCACCTATTAAGCATACAGCCCTGGCCGGGTTATTCAATGTTATTACATCACCGGCCGGGCATTACAGTCACCTGGCCGGGTTATTGTGCCACCTGGACTGGGTTATTACAGTCACCTGGCCGCTATTACAGTCACCTGGCCGTTATTACAGTCACCTGCCGGGTTATTACAGTCACCCGGGCCGGGCGATCACCTGGCCGGGTTATTACCGGGCATTACACCTGGCCGGGTTATTACAGCACCTGGCCGGGTTATTACAGTCACCTGGCCGGGCAGTCAACCGGGCCGCTATTACAGTCACCCGGGCCGCTATTACAGTCACCTGACCGGGCTATTACAGTCACCTGGCCGGGTTGCAGTTACCTGGCCGGGTTATTACAGTCACCTGACAGTGCTTATTACAGTCACCTGACCAGTCACCTGGGTCAAGTTATTACAGTCACCTGACCGGGTTATTACAGTCACCTGGCCGGGTTATTACAGTCACCTGGCTGGCTACAGTCACCGGCCAAGTGTTACCTGGGCTGCTATTACAGTTACCCGCTGGCGATATAGCCACCTGACCAAGTATTACCTGGCCGGGTTATTACATCACCTGATCCTGCCACCCGCCGGGTTATTACAGCCTGGCCGGGTTATTACCTGACCGGGTTATTACAGTTACCTGGCTGGCATTACAGCGCTACCTGGCCGCTTATTACAGTCACCTGGCCGGTTACCTGGCCGGGTTATTGGCCGGGTTATTACAGTTACCTGGCCGGGTTATTACAGTTACCTGGCCGGGTTATTACAGTCACCTGGCCGGGCTTTAAGCAGTTACCTGGCCGGGTTATTACACCTGCCGGGTTATTACAGTTACCTCACCTGGCCGGGTTATTACCTGGCCGGTTATTACTGGCTGGGTTATTACAAATACCTGTGGCGATACAGTTACAGTCACCTGGCTGGGCGATACAGTTATTACAGTCACCTGGCCGGGTTATTGCCAGCCACCTGGCCGGGTTATTACAGTTACCTGGCCGGGTTATTAAGCAGTCACCTGGCCGTGTGTGTGTGTGGAGAGTGAGGGGTTGATCCATCCTCCTGTCAATCCAAAATGAATCAAGTCCTCCATTACTACCATAGAGTTCCATTGTCACCTTAACTCACCTTGTATGACTACAACTCTCTCTCTCTCTCTCTCTCTCTCTCTCTTCTCGTCAACTCGTCTACCAGAGACTCGGAATACATCATCGGATTATCTACCTGGTGTTCGGAGTTCCACCTGGTGTTCGGATTATCTACCTGGTGTTCGGATTACCTACCTGGTGTTTGGATTACCTACCTGGTGTTCGGATTACCTACCTGGTGTTCGGATTACCCACCGGTGTTCACCTACCTGGTGTTCGGAGTATCTACCTGGTGTTCGGAGTATCTACCTGGTGTTCGGAGTATCTACCTGGTGTTCGGATTACCTACCTGGTGTTCGGATTACCTACCTGGTGTTCGGATTACCTACCTGGTGTTCGGATTACCTACCTGGTGTTCGGTTTATCTGTTTCCTGTTCGGATCATCAACCCAAGTCTGCGGAATCTATTACTGAGGATTGCATTATCTACACAGTGTTCGGATTCTATAACTCATTTCCAGAGCATTCGCGTCGTGTTCGGATTTTCTGGGTAGTATTCAGATTCTTCACCGGATGCTCGGATTATCTCGAAGTTCAAGTTCGAATTATCAACTAAATGCACGAATCTTTTCTACCTGGCGTTCCAATTATGAGCCTGACCTTCGAATTATGAGTTGTTCGAATTATGAGCCACAACGAATTATTAGCCTGACATGCAAATCATCAGCCTAGTGTTCAAATTACGTGAATTGTTCGAATTATGGGCCTGACGGTTGGATTATCTACTTGTCGTTCGAATTACCGAGACGAGAGATGAATGGAAAGAAAGTAATCAGCATTGGTAGTCAATTTCCCGTTCATTAGCTCGGGAAATCCAATTGGTCCCGCCCCGCCTGTCTTTTAACACCCTGCGTCTGTCTGTCTGTCCGTCCGTCTGTGTCTGTCTGTATGTCTGTCTGTCTGTCTATCTATGGATAACTCTTAACATAAGGGAAGTGGTATTCCAAGGGATGACTTACAAAAAGAAAAAAACGTCGATTTTTCTATTAAAAGAAAATGGGGGAGTGAGCCTTTGAGGGAGACTCACCTAAAACCATTCTCAAACTCCAATTAGTTGATCAATGGTTTCTATTCTCCTCCGAACCTCTCAATCCCTAACCCCAGGCGCCCTCTCAACTCCTATCCCATTGTCAACTTTCCTCAACTATGATCAGACACTTACACGTGCACATATACTCCCGCGCACACACACACACGCACATACACACACACACCCACCCGCCCACACACACACACACACACAGAGCAACTAACTGGAGATAAAAATAGAGAGAAAAATAGATAGAAATATATAGACTATTTAAACGGACGAGCTGCGTTAGTGTACCTAAGTTATGGGGTGGATAAGGCAAGGGTGGAGGATGAGGGAATAGGCAAAAAGAGCAAAAAAAAACCGGAAAGGTGAGAGAAGGAATAGATAATGGAGTGGATAGGACATGGTTGGTAGATGAAAGAAGAGGCGAGGAGAAAAAGAGGGAGATAAATAAATGGGGCAGTACAAGGGATGGTGAAATAGGAAGGAGGGAAGGATGAAAAGAGGAGAAAGAAAGATAAGGATAGGATAAAACAGATAATTAGGTGGATAGGGCAAGGTGAGGAGAATAAGGGAATAGGTGAATCGAGTAAGAGGGAGAAGTGGTGGATAGGAAGAGGGCACGTTTGGATGAGGGAGAAAACAGAAGAAAGGAAGGATAATTGACAGAGAGAGAGGACAGATACGAAAGAAGGAAGGGTGAAAATAAGAGAAATGTTACCGGGTAAATATATAAAGGAAATAGAATAAGTTAAATAAGGAGAAAAAATACTTTAAAGAAATGGGGGAAAAAGTGACAAGGAGAAGAGGCGAATAAGTGAGAGAAAGAAATGGAATAAGTGAGAGAAAATTAGAATATTAATGCGAAAAGGGAGGGAAGAAAGGTGAATAAGTGAGAAGAAGGAAGATAAGAATGAGACAAAAAAGAGGAAAAGTTCTCCGTCCCTTCCTTTCCCATCCACCATTCGACCAAAACCAATTTCCTCCCTCCCTCCCTCCCTCTCTTTCTCTCTCCTTCCCTCCCTCATATCTCCCTCCCTCCCTCTCCATCACCAGCATGTCCTCCCTTGCTCCACCATTCCCCACCACCACCAGAAAGAGAGGGAGGGGGTGGGGGGAGTAGGACCCAGGATCAAGTGAGGGGAAGGGAGACGCAGGATACAGGATCGGGGTAAGGGTGGGGGAGGGGAGCGAGATAGAACACACAGAACAAGAGACGAAGGAATAATGGAGAACAGGGCCTCCTTCATCAGCATAATGGTGGTGGGGGGAGAGGGGAAGGAGGGATGAGGGGTCAGAGAGAGAGGGAGGGAGGAGGGTGAGAGAAAGTGAGGGAAGGATGATCCGAGAAAGGGAAGGAGTGAGGAAAAAATCAAAACAAGGTAGAGACGAGAGAGGGTGGGTGGAGGGAGGGAAGGAGGGAGGGTTAGGGGGTGGAGAGAAGGGGAGGGTGAGTGGGAGGGAAGCAGTGGAAAGTAGGGGAGAGGAAAAGAGGTACAAGAGGAGGAGCTAAAGTTAGAGAACTGGGAGAAAAGTGAAAGCAAGTGGTCAGCAATGCCCTCGAGGCACTTCATCTGGTGAAGAGAGAGAGACGAAAGATATGAAGAACGTGTACAGAGAGAGGGTTGTAAAAATAAGAGTAAAAAAATAGGAGAAGTGTGGTGGGCGAAAGAGAAGAATGAAGAGAAAGGGAAAAACACGAAAAATAGAACAACTAAACTGCAACTGAAAAAAAATAAATAAAATAAAAAAAAAACGCAAAAGAAAAAATAATATACACAAGTAAAAAATGATGGTCACAACGAAGGGAAGAGACGTTGAGGATATAAGAACGTGAGTCAGCAGGAATCAACAATAACATAAACAGACCGACAATTATGAGTGAACGCAAAAGCCTCCCATCACCAAGGCTTACGAGAAATAATAATTATGCAAATGACTCAAACCAATGCTAAATAAACTCTACGGTCAACGCAACCCACGTTTAACTACCATGTGTCCAAATGACGCATAATTTAGTTCAGTGAATAATAATAATAATAATAAAAATAATAATAATAATATTAATAATAATATTACTTGTAACAAAATAATAACAATAATAATACTACTGCTACTAATAATAATAATATTATTATTATTAATAATAACAAAACAATAATAATAATAATAATAATAATAATAATAATAATAATAATAATAATAATAATAATAATAATAATAATAATAATAATAATAATAATAATAATAACAATAATAATAATAATAATAACAATAACAATAACAATAATAATAACAACAACAATAATAAATAGTAATAACCAATAAACACAGCCCCCCCCTCCTACCCTAATCTACCCCCCCACTCACCTCTCCCCCAATCCCTCTCACTCCCACAGCTTCCTCAGCCCCCTTTCTTTAACCTCCCCGCCCACTCTCCTTTCACGCCCCCTCCTACCCACACAAGCAGGAAAGCCGTCAGTACCAGGCAAGATCCTGACACACACACACACACACACACACACACACAAAACGGAAAGTTATCAAGTGGGAATCTTATTTGTCGAGGACGGACGTACAGACGGAAGGACACCGAGAAATGGACGGACTAAATGAACGGCGGAGTGACAAGCATGGGGAAGGACGGACAGGCAGACGGAAAAATGGAATGAAGGTAGGAAGGAGGGAAGGAAGAAAAGAGATGGACAGAAATAAGGAAGCACGGGCAGACGGACGAAAAACAGACAGACAGACAGACAGACAGACAGACAGACAGACAGACAGACAGACAGACAGACAGATAAAAAGACGGAACGAAAATATCATTGGGTGGATTAAAGAACAATGAACAGATAAGTTGAAACCTAAAAATTTAATAAAAGAAGAAGAATGAGAATAAGGAAACGTATCGAGATAATCAAGGAAAGTAAAGAGAGATAAAAAGGAAGAGAAAGAAGGAGATAGAAGGTGAGAGAGGTTAAGACGAGATAAGATTAAAATAGATGGGAAGAATAAGACGAGGGAGGACAGGAGTGAGGAGCGGTGCTAATTAAGGAGACATGGAAAGACGAGGATAAGGAAGATAGAAAGGAGGGAAGAAAGAAGGACGGGGAAATGGGATAGAACGAGAGGAGAAACGATGGAATAAGATAATGAAAGAGGATTCTGAGTGGATGGCACAGCGAAGGAGGAGAATGGTGAAAGAGACAGACAGCCAGAGTTACAGATGGACAGAAAGACAGAGAGAAGGACACAGAAAGCTATAGAGAGAGAGAACCTGGGTATGAGAGAGTTAGATAAGAGGTAAGAGAAGACGACGAAGTAGAGAGAGAGAGAGAGAGAGCGCACAACTTGATACCTGCTTATAAAGCCCCAACAAAACACTCTCTCTCTCTCTCAACCACCATGTTCAGCAGTAACTCGGAAGTATAATTCTAAAAAAAATATTCTTGTAAAAAAAATTTTTCTGGCCTTAAAATTTACTAGCGGACGGTCCGGAAATATACGGTACTGCTGGTGTTGTCTAATAAACCGGACTTACCTTTAACACTTAAATGTTTGTGTGTGTGTGTGTGTGTGTGTGTGTGTGTGTGTGTGTGTGTGTGTATGTAAGTATGTATGTGTGTATATGTGAATGTGTATGTGTGTATGTATGTATGTATGTATGTATGTATGTATGTATGTATGTATGTGTGTGTGTATGCGTGTGTGTGTGCGTATGTATGTAAGTATGTATGTATGTATGTGTATGTATGTATGTATGTATGTATGTGTGTGTATGTATGTATGTATGTATGTATGTGTGTGTGTATGTATGTATGTATGTATGTATGTATGTATGTATGTATGTGTGTGTGTGTGTGTGTGTGTGTGTGTGTGTGTGTAATTCAGTAATCACATTATTAAAAAAACGACCAATTAATCTTCAGTGAGTTAATTAAACCAATAATTAACAACGCCGAAGACTGAGGCTGTATTGACTGTTTAGTTTATGTATGTATGTATGTATGTATGTATGTATGTATGTATGTATGTATGTATTTCATTATGCATACATATACAGTATATGATAAAAAAAATACAGGTGTTTAAGTCACAGAAAAAACAGTACAGGTCAAAGTCTTAACAGTACAGGTCAAAGTCTTAACAGTACAGGTCAAGGTAGCAACAGTACAGGTCAAAGTCTTAACAGTACAGGTCACGATCATAACAACAAAGAAACAAATCATCAACACAACAGTACATGGAAATATAGAATTAATACTTTTTTTTTAAGAAAACACAAATCCCCAATTGTACGTCGTCACTTAAAGTCCAACACGCGATACATCCCCGAGCACCTTGAACACCCTCACCGTCTTGGGAGATGTAGTATTAGTGCCAGGGTATAAGAACATCCTTCAACACTCTGGTGTACAGGGCAGGTGAGAGCCACAACGCCCTCAGGAGTATAATACAGGCCAAGAGTGATAGCTAATTAAAATAACCAAACAACTTTGTCAACACAACTCCTATGGTTGCTCTATCTATCTATCTATCTATCTATCTATCTATGTCTGTCTGTAGACGTAACAATAAATACATATCTATATATATATAGTTACCTATCTATCTATAAATGTATCATCTAATCATCTATCTCTCGAGCTATCAATTTATCAATCTATCCACTCAACCATTCATCAGTCAATCCACCCAACCACCCATCAACCAATCTAGCCAGGCATCTACCTATGAATCAACCAAAACTCCTCTCTAATAGTCAATCAGTCAATCCCGCCAGCCATGTGCCAGACAGCTGACGAACAAGTCAAGACAAATGGTAATGGCGGACATGATTTATAAGAGTGTGCCAGAGATGGATGATGCGGAGGAGAAATAACGCAGAAAAGTTGTGTTAGAGAGAGAGAGAGAGAGAGAGAGAGAGAGAGAGAGAGAGAGAGAGAGAGAGAGAGAGAGCCTGTTTCCAATTTATTCGTCGGGGCGGTTCAAAGGCGAGCCGTAGAGGCGGTCGTCATGGCTACCAGGTGGGTTGCCACTAATTTTAGACCCCAAATTAATTTTCATTTTGTTCTTGCACCCTGGGCTTTGATCAAGACTGGTGAAGCAGAAGGGGAAATCACCCTTAAAAATCCTGACTCGTGGATGTGGGCGATGCTTGTTCCTGTTCGCGTAGACCGTGGGATAAATCGCTTCTAAATTCGGGCAAGTGGTAACTGTCGCGGCCATGTTGAGCGGTGGCACCACAGGTAGTCGGAGGGGCTGAGGGCGGAAAGCAAGATGTTTTTTTTACCCCCAGGACGAACAAAGCTCCCGCAACATAAACACCCTCCCCCCTCATCTCTTACCCTCCCTTTTTTCATCACCAATCATTTAATCCACAAACAAAAACAATATAAAAGTAATCACTCAAGAATAAAATTCAGCGCTAGAATATCCCATATCAAGATCAAAAAATAGTAAATAAAAATTCATAAACTCTTCATTATTAAAGAAAAAAGACGGAACATTTGAGGAAGCCGGCAACTCTCCTGACAAAAAAAAGCTCACTGGGGAAGCATCTCGGTTAGCAGGACAGCGAGGTGTACGTAAGTCGCTCCTCGTCTTAATAACCCGAGAGTCTGGCATTATTAGCACGGTGGTGGAGGTTGGGTGATGGTGGTGGTGGCGGCGTTGGGTGATGGTAGTGGAGATGATAGACGCTTGTTAAGATGGGTAACACAATTACCTGTTACACAAGAGGGGAAGGAGATATCTACCTGTTATGCTGGCTCGGTATGAACGACTGTCAGTGTTTGGGTGTGTAATAATAATAATAATAATTAACGGTTTATTGAAAGAGCATGGCAGCCAGATGGCTGAGAATGTACAGTTGCATAATTGGGGATTGGGTCTCTTGATTGACAAATAATATACAAGTAACAGATGTAATACAAATATGATATATACAGTAATGACTAGGTGGGAAGAAGGTCATACTACAGGGCATTTCAACATAGTGACAGAGCAAAAAGGTAAGATTTACTGGGAGTGAATACACTGGTCGATTACAAGTTATTGATAATTTTTGCAATGGTTGGGACTGGGCTGTTCTTATAGCGATCAGTTCGTGCTCGTATGGGCTGGATGCGGTTGTGGGGTGTCCGCCTGATTAGCTTGGGTGTATAAATATATGCAGGCATCAGCCTATTTATTCAAAATATAGGGAAGATGATGTCACGTCAGCGTCGGCTTCAGTCGTTTACCTGGGCAAGTGTTGAATATAATAATTTTGTGTATAACTTATATTTCATATATTCTGTATATGGTCATACATGAGGTGAGTCTCACACACACACACACACACACACACATCATTAGTACCATGAGTGATTACGTCGCCTGTATAACAATAGGAGCCCTCTAGTGCCCGATGCTGGCAGGCATAAAGGCCACTTAGGTGTAAATCTATCTACGGTGTAACAAGAGGTCGCAACCACCACACCTTGGGTTAGCAAAACGTTGGTCCTGTGTCAAGCACTATCCCAGGAAGACCGGACAAATCGCCAACAACACTGGTAAACCAAAACCCAGGAATACATCCAGCGAGACGATTAACATCTTGGTCCCTAATTACCGTTATTACCTGAGGCGAGAATGTTGATCAATACACCACTGGTCACCTATCAACTGAATAATGTATGGACGTATTCATTACTAGGGGATGTATGAATGAATTGAATGTATGAATGAATATAAGCTAGGTATGCTTGGGTCTCTCTCTCTCATCTTGGCAGCTCCATTGCTCTTTATCACCGTCACCACCCCCTCATTATCCTGTCTATACGTGTCACTTCGCTTACACCACTCAGGTATTTTCTCGTGTCTCTATTTTTCAATCACCAAACTTATCTCTTATCAACGTTATTTTTACACCATCAATTATCGTATCTATAGTTAATATTTTTCCTTACATTCAATATCATTAGTGTTGTTACTCGTCTCCTTAACATAATCATAGTTCATTCCACTTCTGACCTGTTATTTTGTCTCCCCTTCTCTCCTCCATCATCTGATATACCTTATTCCTCCCCCTTCTTCACTTTCTTGATATTCTAAGACTTTTGCCGGTTGAGAATCTTCAGGTAACATCACACGAAGATTTTTTTTTGGGGGGGGACGATCTTTGGCGAGGTGAAGAGTCAATTATTAATATTTGTCTATATGGATTAATTGAGTTAACCTTATGAAGTACCTTTTGATAGTGTGTAAAGTTAGCGAGGTGAGTCCAGTGTTAATAATTTGGGTTATACCTCATGGCGGTTCTTTGGCTTTGGTCTCTACTTCATGTAAGACTAACTATAGGTGAATATATTCTTAAGCTGTACTTAATATAACTGCCATATATCCAAATAGCGAGATTTTTTTTACTAGTATAACATTGGCGAGATAGATTAGAGGTTATATATAAAATTAACTCGTTTGATTCAATTTAAGTTTAATAAAATATTAGCAAAATAACCCCAGTTTTGTTTAGGGGGTGTAATATTCGCGCTATAAATCCAATTTTGGTTGGCTATAATATTAGCGCTTCGAATATCGACATGTACTCTATTGAATTTCAGCGTGGGAAATAACGCGCCGCTGTCAAATATTGGCGGCTTTCACACTCTGGCAGATAGGAGATAGCTAAAGAGATCAATCACTCAAGTCAACAACATCACCCTTGAATTTTCGCGCACAAAATATAGCCAACACTCAAATATTGGCGGCTTTTAAATTTGGGGATCCCGGGAAAATAAACGCGTAAACACACAACCATGAGCGTTCTGCACATGTCTGTCTCTTTGTTCTTCTGTCTGTCTGTCTGTCTACCCAGTTGTCTGCATGTCTATATGTCTATCCATTTACCTTATCCATTATATTCATTTACCTTAGTACCACTCGATATACTATCTATCCTTCTATCTATTTACGAGAGAGAGAGAGAGAGAGAGAGAGAGAGAGAGAGAGAGAGCAGGTCTGGGACGCGGGTGGGCGGCGTGTGTCGACCATAACGGAACGACAAATAAAGAGCGGGATGGCCGACACACGCGCCTCAACACGCGGGTCACTGAGGAAAGTAAACAGTGAGTGACCTTCATCTTCCTACCTTCCTACCTTCCTTCTTCCTCCTCCTCCTCCTCCTCCTCCTCCTTGTTCTTCTTCCTTTATTTCTGTTTCTTTATCTTCATTATTCCTCTCGTTCTCTCTCCATCTTTTTCTTCCTACTCCCTCTAATTACCCTACTGTTTCTCTTTCTCCTTCCTTTGTCTCTTTTTCTCTCATTGTTCTCTTTCCTCCTCCTCCTCCTCCTTTTTCCATTTCTCACTCTTCTCTGCAATATCCCTCTGTCATCACGTTTTTCCGTCTACCATTTTTACTCCCTTTTTTTAATTATTTCTTCCAAGTCTCAACTTTGTCCTTCTCTCTGTTGTGTTTCCATTCCCTTATTCCCTCTCCTCCTCCTTCCTTCTTCGTCTCCCGCTTCTTATTCTAATTTCCTCTTCCTTACTCTTTCCCCTTCCTTTCCTCTTTGTTTACCTCCCTTCCCCTACCCTTTCCCATCCCCCTCCCCCTTAACTTCTCTCCTCTACATCCTTCCTACCTTTTCTTCCTTCCTCTCACCATCCCCCTTCCTTCTACTCTCCCCCCCTCCTTAACATCCCTCTTTACTCCATTATCATTTCCTGTACTTCATCCTTTCTTCATATTCTATCTTTCCCTTTCCACCTTCCTTCAATCTCCACCCCTTCCTACTCCCTTCTTTCTCCCCTTCCCACTTTCTCCCCTTCCCACTTTCTCCCCTTCTCCACTCTCAACTCACTCATCATCCCCTTCTTCTATACAATACCCTACTCCTCCCCCTCCTCCCCCTCATACAAGAATTATGCTCCACCGGTCATTTGGTTCCTAATTACTTTGTTTTTTTAGGCAAATATACATAAGGGGAATCGCCTCTAATGGTCTGGCCATCAATCATACGAGTCCCGCGGGCGAGGGTGGGGGGGAATTATCATGTTATTGTCGAAGCTTTTAAATGTACAAGAATTAGAGAGAGAGAGAGACGTGTGTGTGTGTGTGTGTGTGTGTGTGTGTGTGTGTGTGTGTGTCATCGTAGGTTCTGTTAAAAAAAGGTATATTAGGCGACACATATAACCTTAGCTAACCATTAGATGCCCTTACCTAACACATAACGTTCATCCCTTTCTTCTCATATAACCCCTTCTACCTCATCTCATCCCCTTCCCCATCTCATCCCTCATCTCATCCCTTTACCCCTCATCTCATCCCTTTACCCTCATCTCATCCTTCCTTTACCCCTCATCTCAACCCTTAACCTACCCATCATCTCGACCCCTTACCCCAACCCCTACAAAGGATCTGGTTTCAAACCCTTAAGCTCGCCTGATCGTGTTTGTGTCCAATGAGATTTAGTCCTGTGTGTGTGTGTGGGTGGGTAGGTGTGTGTGTGTGTGTGTGTGTGTGTGTGTGGGTGGGTGTGTGTGTGTGTGTGTGTGTGTGGGGGGGGTGTGTGGTGTGGGTGTGGTGTGTGTGTGTGTGTGTGTGTGTGTGTGTGGGTGTGTAACGAAGACTGGTGGAGATTTTAACATTGGGAGTCTTCTTACTGACACCTTCACACCTATTACATGGTTGAGGGAAGTGAAGGAGTGGAGAAGAGGGAGGAAGGAGGGTGAGGGAAGAGGAAGAAAGGAGAAAGAGAGAGAGAGAGAGAGAGAGAGAGAGAGAGAGAGAGAGAGAGAGAGAGAGAGAGAGGATATAACACTACATCTTTTACTCACCTTGGCCTGGTCATGACAATAAGAAGCTCAGTTTACGCCTGGATCTCCCTCAGACACAACTTGTCCAGCACCGTAACTCGAGAACCGTGAGAGCTACAATGTTTGTGCTCGCTGTGTAAATACAATAGTCATACCACTCACTGATGCAAGGAGCCTTGGTTGTAAAGTTCAAAGGACAAAGTCACAGTTTTTAAAAAGTCACCAATTGGCTTACGAGTAAGTTAGCGTCTTGCTCGGGTTAACTTGTCTTAAATAGTTCGTTCAGGGACATACAGTATATAATAGAATTCACACACACACACACACACACACACGCGCGCGCGCGCACACGCACACACACACACACACCACTGGTTTATCAATCAAATAACTGGCAGCGAACAAATACGAGACACTTTACGGGAGTAAAAAAAAACCCACTTGTATTTAGAAGTGCTGTGAAAAATAATGCAATTGTCCATGTTAATGGGAGCGTCCTATTGGCCATCCCAGGTAACGAGACACTGGATGGATCATTTGGGATTGGTTGGATCCCGCTCTGTTTACGCTTTGGACGGTGACGTCATGTCGTGACGTCACCGCATTTTTCCGTGTTCCAAATTACAGGAATATAAATATGTATAAAGTAAAGGAACGTGGGAGGGGAATTACCGATATTAACATAAATTATATAGAAATAAAAAGTACATATTTACGATTCCAGCAGCACATACATATATCAATAAATACTTAGGCGAATAACCAACATGAAAATGTAGAGATAAATATACGACAATTATATAATCTCGGTGAATATTTATCTAAACTCCGATGTTTATAGCTATCATTTACCAGCTATCACTACACCTATCACAGATTATTTTATTGACCTACAGTAGCTATATATTTACTTAATCCATATATAAAGACAAAGGAGATAGGGGTAGAGAATTCAGTGGCGCTGTGAGAAGAGGAGAGAGGTGGGGCAGACAATATATAAATAATATTAGTGAAATTCATGATGCAGTCAGCGTTTGTTGACGATGGCTACGAACGGCTCTACGTCATAAGGAGGTGGGGGAGAGGCAGTCTGCATCAGGCACGATTTACGATATGAGATGAGGGAGGGTGAGGGAGGGAGGGGTTGGGGGGTGGGAAGTAAATGCATTAGAGAACAAGGTGAGAACAAGCAATCAGAAAACGAGAAAATTAAGGAATGAAAAGGAGTCGATGAAAACTAAAAAAAATAACTCTAAAGAACAAGGGATAAGAGAAAAAAAATGAAAGAAGGCGACTCATTATGAAAACATTGATAATAGAAGCACACGCAAACACACACGCAAACACACACAGTGACACACACACACAAAGATAAATATAGATAGATATAGATAAAAATAATGATAGTCAGACATATAGATATAGATTAATAGACATATACAGGTACAGAGATTCACATAGACACACAGGAAACAAGAAGAACAGATACTTATTTATAATCCAGCACAGAGCATTAACAAATTATCTAACAGTTATAATCATAAAATGTTTTGTTGATATAATCTGTATTTTCCATAATCCCAGTGTGATAATCGGATTAAACTCTTCCATGATATGTTTCCTCTAATTGTATTTTTCACCATAAATATAGAAACTATTGTCAAACTAATTGAGAGAGAGAGAGAGAGAGAGAGAGAGAGAGAGAGAGATTATAGTTATTTCTCTAGACTTAACTTTCATCATTTCAATCCCACTGTCCACCATTAAGGGTTATCACTAATATGCGGGCCACAGTACAGCATAATCCATCAACTATATTATTTTTTTGTATCAGTTGTGGTAGCCCGTGTGTGTGTGAGAGGGGGGAAGGGGTGGAAGGAGACGGGATGGGACAGAAGAGAGGGGGGAGGGAAGTGCGGAGGAGGAAGAGAGTAAGAGGGGGGAAGGGGAGGAGGAGTGGAGAGTTAAGAGGGGTAAAAAGGGGGAATCTATCTTAACTACCATACTACGTGCTCGAGCATATCTTCCCCCTTCCCCCTTAAATCCCACCCCTACCCCTACTCCCCATCTCCACCCCTACACCCTCCTCCTCCTACATCCTCAACTTCGTCTGCCGTCCAAACATCATTTAATACTCTGGACGGGGTAATGTACACACCAGGTAGATCCATATTCTTCTTCTTCCTCTTGTTCCTAACTCTTCTTCCTCCTCTTTCCTCTTCCCCCTCCCTCCCATTTTCCATATCCCTTCCCTTTGCCTTATCCCTCCCCTCCATCCTCCTCCTCTTGTTATTTCGTTTCCTTATTCTCCCTGTCAATTCCTGACCTTCTCTCCTTATTCCCTCCTTTCACCCTCTTCTCACAATCCCCTTCTCTCTTCCTCACCCCCTCCTCCCTTGTCTCCTGTTCCTCTTTCCCCTCCACCCTCATCTCCTCTCCCTCAATTCCTCCTCTCCCTCCTTCCTTTCTTCCTTCCTTCCTTGTGTCCTCCCCTATCTTGTCTCTATCTCCACCACTCCCTCCCTGCCTGCCTCCCTGCCTGCCTCCCTCCCTCCTTCCTTGCCTCCTCCTCCTTCCTCCTTAATGTTATGCCCGAGCGGCCATCTCCCAGGAACCAATCAGCTGCTGAACGAGTACACGCGTTAATATTATACAACAACAACAACCATGAACACACACACACACACACACACACACACGGATAAAGTAGATGGAAGAGGAGGAGGACAATGAGAGAGAGAGAGAGAGAGAGAGAGAGAGGAAATACGGTGGATGAAAAGCGTACGCGGACACGGGATGGAGAGGAAGAGGGAAGATGAATTGGGGAGAAAGATGGGAGAAAATGAAAGAAGAAGAGAATAAAGTAATGGATGACAAGAAAAGCTGGGGAAGGGGAGGAAGGAAGGATGAGTTTGGGAAGAGGGGAAATATAAGTAAAAGAAAAATGATACGAATGAAATACATAAGGAGAAAGAGAGAAGTAGAAAGAAGAAGAATGAATCAGAAAAGAGGGAGAGGAGAAAAGAGAAGAATAAAGCGAGTGTGAGGAGAGGGGAAAGAGAGTAGAATAAATTTGAAGAAAAGGGAGAGAAGAAAGCCGAAAATAAGATTGATGAAAATGCAAGGGCAAGAAAGAAGAGAGCAAGAGAGAATGAGATGGAAATGAGAATAAAGAAAGACACAAATGAGAGCCGAATAAAATGTAAGAAGAAGAAGAATAACAAGAAACAGAAAGAACAAGGATTAAAATAAAGAGTATGAAGTATTAGGCAAAAAAGAATGATAGGAGAGAATGAATGAAGTGAGAGAAGGGGAATGAAGGAAGATTAAAACTGAAGGGGGGGGGGGGATGTTTGACCCGCTAAAATCCGTAGATAGAACAGCTGCGATAACTCTGGTGAATAAAGACAAAAGGAGAAGAACTATCGAGAACTAGACAGGTGTTACGATTAGAAGTTGAACACCTGGACGGGCACGTAATAAATCCTGTTAGACAAGTGGCCGGATACCTGTGTAAGTGATTAACTCTACCGAATATACTGTACTTAATTACGAACTTATCATCTTGACCATCTTGTTGGGCTATCAGTCACCGCCGACAGGTACAAGGTGATGACTGTACCGGAACAGGTGACAGTGTTGGTCAAGCCTAGAGGTCACATTGAGTGTTGTAACAATACTCGCTGGTAGATTGTTCCATGCATTCCCGACGCTGCATCAACCTCGTGTTAAGTTAGTTCATTTTCTCTACTTCTCAGCAGTGTTTTCTGTACGGTGTCCAATCTGGCGGCCTCGCTGAAATTTGCATCCACAACACACCGCCCCCTCCCGCCCCGCCCCCCCCGCCCGCCCCGCCCCGCCCCGCCACCCCCTGCCCAAAGGTTAAATTTCTAACATGTCATTCATTCTGCTGACATGAAAAAGATTTCGCCTGACGATTAATCAGCAGAGAATAAATGACGACAATTGTAAATAAATTGTTTTCCTTATTGTACACCACCGTTAATATATCGAAATATCGGTTGTAAACACAACCTAAAATGACAATTACTGTCGGTAAATTTTGTTTTATTTTTATTTCATTTAAGTAATTGGCAGCACAATTCTTCCTTGAAAGAGCTGTTATCTGTTAGCATAAACAAACAAACAGATTAACAAGGACAGTTTGTACTGTACCTGAGCCAAGCTTCATTAAGTTAGACAAGACGGTGACTTATTCTGGGCGGTGCTCCAACACTTCAAGGATGTGACACGTCAAGTGTGAGGAGCGGCGCAGCGCGGCGTAGTGAAGGAAATACCAGTCAAGAGGAAACCCACCATAAAATGGTGCATTATGTGGCAGCTGTCAATGTGAAGCTCCGGAAGTCACATAAAGTGTGGTAATCCAATCTGCTGACACAGACGTGGTAGTGTTGGCTCTACAATGTTTCCCACACACACAACATCTACTGTACTGTATAATAAGAATCAACCTAGAAAGTGGTGGTTGTGTGTAAACTACTAACACTCACACATTGACCTCAGGGCACTGTACTGTACGCCATGAAGAAGCCGCCAACTTTAAACAGCTATGAGGGCAATGTGGTAACATAGGAAGGGTGTGAACAATGTGAAAATCAAATTTTACCGGGTGGGCAGGAAGCAGACAGCTGTGAACGCTGCAGTAAATTGGTGGCCGCTCTCTGTGAGACCCAAAACAAGAATACTCAAATCACGCATAAAGTTATCAAAAATAAATGGAAAATTCTCCGGTAGTTACCATCACGCAGGTCACCTTTACATAAGGCGTAAAAATATGACTGTGACATACAAACACGTCAGCTGGTGTGACGCAGATGGTCCACTGGTCAGCCGCTGTCAAGGACCAACAACTGCTAACACCCTCCAGCATTATCCTTACTCCTGTACTGGTGGTAAACAACACTACACCTAGCTAATCTTACACTCACCTGTGTAGATATACTGTACTGTATGTGAGTCAATGTTGATCCTGTGGGGCAAAGCGATCATCCAACTGCCTTCAACTGTTCACGGCCGTACAGAACCAATTAATATAAAGTATAGTGTTTACGGCTATTGGCTTGTTACAACTTGTATCTCTTCAATCTCTACGGTGTGCAGGTTAATGGCATCTTTCTGGATGTGCCCTTAATGTCCTAGTTTACCCCCTTAGACCATAGTTTCCAGCAGAAGTTTTCCATCCCGTCCGACCATGGTATACTATCGATAAATTTCTAAATAGTCAATGGATGTATTTAAATTTATGACTGGACATGTTGGCACCATAAACACGTTTAGTGTTTTTACAGTTACTTTTGGGCGCAGAATGGCGGGGAGTGGGGGGGGGGAGTCATCACATACAGTTACTATAATTTTGTTTAAGAGTCAATCTTCTGCAGGTGTAATCTTGAGCACAAATACTATATAATAAACACCTAAATAACTATAACTTCAAAGTTCCTTGTTCAAGATACACGGCCACCCATCCCAAACAGGAACGTGTCGTAACAAGTATTCACACCAAAACTGAAATCAATGCATCTTCTGTCTGGAAAGTTATCAAGCGGACATCACGGACGGGCAGAC
This sequence comes from Homarus americanus, assembly GCF_018991925.1. Lineage (NCBI taxonomy): Eukaryota > Metazoa > Arthropoda > Malacostraca > Decapoda > Nephropidae > Homarus > Homarus americanus. Next base: position 7,369,601 of record NW_024731852.1, read on the forward strand.
GGAAATCCTAACGGACAGAGGGACAGCAAACAACCCGTCAGATTATCGGTCTAGTGGGCGGGGTTAAAACAAACTCTTTCCTTCCCGTATGTCCACAACCAAACTTTTAAGTGACGTCACAATCACGTGTTACAGTCCAGTATTGCCATTCACGCGTTACATCTCTCTCCTCCGCCTTCTACTGTTATTCTTAATCTCTTCCCCTCTTTCACTTCATCTTCCTTCATTTTTACTTCCTCTCACTGGTTCCTCTTTTTGTTCTCCTCCCTTTCCCTTCTTCTCTCAATGACTTCATCCTTCTTCTCTGCACTCTGACTTCTTCCTCTTCACCCTTCCTTCCACTTTATCCTTCCTCTTTCAAATCTTACAACTCCCCTTCCCCTTCCCTCCCACCACCTACATTCCCCTATCTCTTTTTCCTTTTCCCTATCCCTTCTTGCTCCCTTTCCCTCGTTTTCTCCTCTTCTCTACATTTTCCCTCTATCCTCAATTCCCCCTTTCAAATTGATTGATTGCTTGTGTATAGTTCACCTGGCATCGTAACAGTTAAAGTCTTATGAAGTCGAATTCACTTTAAGATTTCTATTTATAAATGCTGGAGCATAAAAGTGTAGATAAAACACACACACAATATATATATATATATATATATATATATATATATATATATATATATATATATATATATATATATATATATATATATATATATATATATATATTGTGTGTGTGTTTTACATATACACAGAAAAGGTTATTGAACAATTTTATATTTGGTGATCCAAAGACGGGCAGATTAGCGTGTAGCCCGGGTCGGTAATGTACCCCAAGTGGGGCGCGCAACTACCTCACCAGCAATTTGTTTGTCACACCCCCGTGGCCGAGTGTGTCATCCACACCGAGAGGAGGTCGGGTGGGCGGGTTCCTTGTGAAACACCAGTACTGGACCACTGGCGGTCTGCTCACTCTTAGGTCAGACGGCTGCGCGCCCTACTTAGTGTACATTACCGACCCGGGCTACACGCCAATCTCAATTTCTGGAAGAGGCCATAATGTCCTCCATAAAATTTAAAGCTCCATCCTTTGTCAACGAGACATTTGCTCTAAAAACAATGATAGGCGGCATTAAACATCTCCTCCCTGAGTCCTAGAGAGATGCTGCCCCTTAAGGTCCCCAAACTTGGACACTAGACCAGCAAGTGTTTAATAGCCAACGGGACCAGGCAGTCATCATATACTGGTTGAGGCTTCTGGGTCATCAAGTGGCCATGAGTCAGCCTAGTGGGACCAATGCAAAATCTGACCAGATCTCGGGGAGGCGGAGAGGGGCATTTGGGTATACGTCCAACAGGAAATCTCTGTTGTAATCTCCCGGAACCTGTTTGGGCCAGCAGTGATATCCACACAACGCTGTCAGGCATTACATATGGCAGTCCTCATCCCAGGACATAGATCCTGATATGGATTGATTAAAGTAACGGAGCTGGAAGGGACACAGTGACCCTGAGCACCTTGTCCGTTTTTAAATATCCAGACACATTCACATGTATCGGTACCCAGCAGACGGCCACCTCGCCCTATTAGTAAGAGCTACTCCAGTATCTCAAGAACCAGAGGGTGGAGTGGATTAAAAGATTATATAACTTAAATCGTTAAAAATGGTAAACTGCAGTTCTCCAGGGCTGACAACCACCTTCAAGACCAGGAGAATCGCTGACAACTTAGCAGTAAAATTTGAAGCAACAGTAGGTAACACACCGCTTTGGGTAACAATTAGAAATACAACTCCAACGCCATCATCAGAATTTCAGTCACAGGTAAAGACAGGAGGCGAGTCCGTATACTGGGAAAGATGATTTACTCTACAAACAACAGACGAAGCATCTGTTGCTCAATGTTTGGCCTCTGACACAGTGAATAATCGACAGATGTGCGCCTCGGGGAGAGTCCAAGGTGCAACTACCGGAAACAACCGGACAAACCGACCTACTGCATGAGGAAGAGAGATTACCCAACACCATGTGAGCACAATATCCGAAATGTCTAGGAAACTGTAGACGGCTAGCGTACAGAAAAAGAAATCCTTCCTTAACAAACACGAGGTCGTTGAAGAGTAAGGAGCCCCTGGATGCTGTACCAATATTGAGCTATCAGTAAATGGCGTGGCACTTGTAATAGCATCTCCCCATCATCAACCAGGGTTAAGGAGGTGATAAAGCCTCGGTAGCCAGACGCAGATCAGTATGGTAGATGACATTTAATGTTTTTTAAGCGAGCCGGTAGTGTTGAGAGTAAACCTCGCCTCTATAGTCAATCTTTGACCCCAATTACACCCCGAGTAAGCGGAAGAGGGTGATACGACCAGCTCTTGAGAAAGGTGGAGGACCTAAGTAAGTTTCCTTTCAAACATCAGCTCAAGGAATGAAGTCTCATACACCCATACGGAATTCTTTGTCGGTATAGAAATAGGTCAAGATTTGACTTCCTTCTTTCCCTTTCCTATTCCCATCTCTACCCATCTCCCTATATGCATCCCTTCCATTATTCCTCCACTTCACTCACCAAGTTATACACTTACTCTTTCCTTTCTCTCTCTCTCTCTCCCTTCCTTCCTTCCTTCCTTCCTTTCTTGTCTGACCTTTCCCCTCTCTCACCCGTTCTTAGCCCTATTTTTCTATCCTCTTCGTTAAATATCTCTCTCTCTCTCTCTCTCTCTCTCTCTCTCTCTCTCAGAAAAAAAAAGACGAACAATAATTCAACGTATAACCCTTTGAGAATCGGACCTCCCAAAGACGATCCCTCCTCCTCCTCCTCCTCCTCCTCCCCCCCTCTCCCTCTGCTGTCCCTTCTTCCACTTCTCCCCCTCTGTGCCTCCTACCCTCTTCCCTCATCCTCCTCTTCCTCCTTCTCCCTTTTCCACCACTTCCCCTTTACCCCTCTTTCCTTCCTCCCATCTCTCTTCTCCTTCCTCTCCCTCCTCCCCCCAATCCCTTCCACCCTCGCTTCCCCATCGTCCTGCTCCCCTACCCCTATTTCCTCCTCGTCCCTCCTGCCCCTTCTTCCCTCCACCCAAATACTCATTACCAAGGAGCTGGTGTGCGTGTGCGTGTGCGTGTGTGTGTGTGTGTGTGTGTGTGTGTGTGCGCGCGCTCAGAAAACTGTGACTACTCGCTCAATACATATTAATCAGGATTTCAGACTCGGAATACAAAAGGTTTATTATTTTTGTCTTTTTTTTTTACCTCCTCCGCCTTCAAGCGAGTTCACTCCTACCAAGAAACACAACCAGGAGAAGGGAAAGTTGACCTCTATCTGTACCTAAGTTAAGGGTTGTTGATACTCGAATTTTAAGTCTATTTTTGCCCCGAAGATGTCAAAATCCTCTCCTATACCTCGATTTTTGTTACAGATGCCTTGATATTCCTTTTTCTCCAATTATTATTATCATTATTATTATTATTATTATTATTATTATTATTATTATTACAAAAATATCATGTTATCTAAAATTTCTTCCTGTAAACATTTCACAATAACTAAGAGGAAGTAACTCCAACTTATGGCTGAGGGAGATAAGTGTATTCAGGTCCTGCCAGGTGTGTCTATTGTAAATAATTGTTGATATTTGTGATCAGGAGCTTTATTATACTTCATATGTTGATGAATACTTTTACACACACACACACACACACACACACACACACACACACAAACACACACACACTCACACACACACACACACACACACACACACACACAGAAAAGAGATAAAGGGGGAGGAGGAGGAGGAGGTGAATAAACAAGGAAGAAAATATTGAGATGAAAGCATAGGTGACAGGAACGAAACAAATTTATGAAGGGACAGATGTATAAAGAGAAAGAACGAAGATACTGAGACGAAAATAATAAACATTAAGCAGAGGAAAGACATACTATAGCACATACACCATTAAATAAATAAAAAAAACAGTAAAAGTAAGAGATAAATTAATGGGATGGGATAAGGGAGAGAGATTAAAGCAAGGAGTAAATGAGACAAAACGAAAAAAATAAGATGGAAATTGACAATATAAATAAAAGGGGGAAGAGAGAAAGGATAAGAAAGGAGGGAGTGAGGGAACACCTATGTTTACACAGTCAATAAACAGACTGTGTACAATAACTCTCCCTCAGGGTGTGAACACGACAGGTGATGGCGATATATTATGTGTACACGTGCGTATTATGGTTACACACACACGGTAACACGGCATACACACACACACACACACACACACACACACACACACACACACACAAAGGATGGAGCTTTAAACACTAAAACACAGACCGGCTCATTGACCAAGCCTCCCTTGATATGTTAATTAACCCAGCTAGCATGGCGGGGTAGTAATTGAGCAAAAATCGGCAAAAATGGACAAAATGTGGTTCTGGGGGCGACACGGGAGCCAATTTGGTGGAGTCTTCGTTCTCTTTATTGTGTGATTTTACGTGAGACTGATCAGGTAATTGTTTTGTATCGGTCCATGTAAGCTAGCTCTCTCTCTCTCTCTCTCTCTCTCTGACAGACAGACAGACAGATACGTAGATATATGCAGTATATGGACAGATTAACAGACGAATGCAAACATTAAGCCAAAAATTTCCCTCCAACACACCGCCAACTTTTCCCTCCCATTCCCGCTCTTTCCTTTCCTTTCCCTCTCCTCTCTTTCAATTCCTATCTTCCCAAATGTCTTCCCCTCTCTTTAGTTCCCTTCCCTTTCCTTCCCTCCTTCTCCACCTTTCTATCTCGCCCCTCCCCTTCCCTTCCTTCCCATACGGTGCCCTTTCAACCTCTCCCCTCCCACCTTTCCACCCTTCCTTCCCTCCCTTTCGCACTCACACACATACACAACACCCCGCGATACTAAATAGAGGGAGGGAAGGTGTAGGGGAGGGAAGGTGAAGGAAGGAGGGTGAAGAGGGAAGGAAGGGGGGAAATTCACCTCCTTGATAGGGACAAACTCTATTTCCTGAGGTACACGGTGACGGCCCGAGCTGTTATCGGGTGAGGCACTACCACCCTTTCAGAGCCTATATAAGGGATATCAGATGGGAGTAAGGGACGAGTGCTATTGGATCTTGGTTTTGAATTCCCTTTATCATTATTATTATTATTATTATTATTATTATTATTATTATTATTATTATTATTATTAGCAGCAGCAGGAATAGTAGTATAATTCCAATGTAAAGATTTAAAGAGATGTTTCAAAACGTGCATTCATTATCTAGTCTGCCGAGATCAAAGTAAATTTTTAAGCAATTACATTTTTAACTACTACTGTACACATACAAACACACACACACACACACACACACACACACAAACACACACACACACACAAACGCAAACACACACACACGTACGTTGTTCCGCCTTTGATCTAGTAAAGTATTCCACATTTCACGGTCACGAGATATCAAAATCAAAATCTTAACAACATGAGGAGCGTCAGAGTCTACGGACCAGAAAGGTGTTTTGATCCCCTGATGAACGACCTACATGAAAAAGACTTTACATGAGCGTGTAATGTATAATGATGAAAGGTGAAGAAAGTGGTGGGGGGTGGAGGTGGTTGATGGAGAGGGTGGTTGATGGAAAGGGTGGGAGGGGGAGGGAGGTAGGGGGGCGGAGGGAGAGGTGGGGATGGAAGGTGGTGTTGGAGACGGAGGGAGAGGAGGGGGTGGTAGAGGTGGTGCTGGAGACGGAGGGGGGGAGAGAAGAGGTGGTTGATGGAGTGGTGGAGACGGAGGGAGGAGGGGGTGGTAGAGGTGGTGCTGGAGACGGAGGAGAGGGGGTAGAGGTGGTGGAGGAGGGAGTGGTGAGGAAGGGGTGGTGAGATGGGTGATGGGGGGGGTGGTGGAAGGTGATAGGGAGGGGGATGGTGGTGGAGAAGGCGGTGGAGAAAGGGATGCAATGTCGGAGGTGGTGGGAAGGAGGACGACTCATGTCTCTCAATGTTTTTAATGCAAGAAATTTTCGAGGTGATGCTGTGATGTGGTGTGGGAGTGTGGCAGACCAGGCGTCCATGATGACTGCCATGTCATGAATAAAATGATGACGGAGACTGGAGGAAAGGAAATGAATAAGTAAATTGGGTGATTATTCGCACAGGATGATATTGATGGTGATTGAAGTGAAGGAGAGAGAGAGAGAGGAGAGAGAGAGAGAGAGAGAGAGAGATACGTCCATCAATAAATCTCACGTAATATTAATCTTCCATCAAGGTGTGTGTGTGTGTGTGTGTGTGTGTGTGTGTGTGTGTGTGTCTACCTGTATCTCAATATGTACTTGTTAGTTTCCCTGTACCTGTGCGTGTAGTTCTATATTCACATCTACCTAAGCTGTTGTTTCTGAATACATAAATGAAATTACTTAATAAACTATACATAACCTCGTCCCAAAACATCATTACTGAGGGGGGGGGGGGTTGTCTCCTTCTTGCCCAGCCTCTAGTGGCACCTGACAACTACAGTGAACTTAAAACTAATTAGTTTTATGATTCTTTAATGACAGTTGGCAACTTATTTATATCTCTCAACCAATTAGTTTTGTCTTCATTTGTAACCCAACCACCGCTTGACCAATGACCTGACCTCAGCTACTAACATGATCTATCCTTTGGTGACTCAACACATCATGACCAAGAATACATCCCATCATATCCCCCCCGGCCTCCTCCTCTGGCGACACAAGGCACCTCCCCACACTTGGTAATCATCTTTATCCCCTTTGTTGTTATTTAGAAACTCACCGTGGCTAAACCAATCACAGCCGCTTTCCTTTACTGACGTTCGACAGATCTACCACTGGCTCGACCAATGACCTCAAACCTCCCTTAGTGACACCTGGCAACAAGACCAATTTGTCTTCTCCTCAGGCGTTTTAGTTAGCGGAAACGAAAATACAAAACGATATTCGGCTTTATTATTTTATCTTCCTGGAGATGATATGTTGGGGGAGGAGGAGGAAGAGGTGGTGTTATGTTAATGTGAGGGAAGGAGTAGAATAACAAATCAATTATTTATATGTGATTTTTTACGAGTATTTTTGGAAATATTACGACATAACCCAACTAGAGGGGTCTTCAAAAAAAAAAAAAAAAAAAAAAAAAAAAAAAAAAAATGAAGTTAAAACAAATTACAATAGGTAAAACAGCAAGAGTTAACTGGACATAATGAAGAAAGATATTTGAAGAACAAAGAAGAGGGAAACTCGGAAAAGAAAAGCTGATAAAAAAAGTTCAAAATAAATATTTCTGGCTACGGAGGCCCAGTGTATATAGCGTCCCTCCCCTGCCCTAAGGGTCGATGGTTGCCGCCCGGGGCACTCACAGTCTACCCAGCAGTAAATGGGTACCTAAATTTCCAGTTGGGATGATAAAAGTGGTGGAGTGTAGGTTAGGTTAGGTTAGGTTAGAGTTAGGTTAGGTTTCAATGAAGAAATTACAATAACTATAAAAGGGACTTGATCAAACTAGAATATAGGAAAGGCCGATGAATGGAGAATTAGCATAGGGTATGATAACAGAAAACAAATACAAAGGAGAAATTTGGTTAATAGAAGATGAACACAAACAAACAAGAAAACAGAAAAAAGGGACAAAAAGATGAAAAACTGCAAAGAAATAAACAATATACAGAAAGAAATAAGAAAAACCCCGATAACTAGGATATTAAAGAAAACAGAAAAAAATTAAGAACAAATAAATAACCAAACAGAGAAGGTACATTAGGCATTACAAAATAATTAAACAAAACGAAAGGAGATAAATAAAAAAAAGGAGATAAGATAAACCTGATAAATATAGAAAATCAAAGATAGCAAAGCACAATCAGATAAACAAAAGCAAACAAACACACAAATAATATCAAAACAAACGGAAAAAAACAGGCGAAAAAAAATAATTGAGAAATAAAAAAATCAGCCAATTAATAATAACAAAAAAGACAACACAAACACGATAGTGATAGACATTAAGACATAAAAATAAGGCAAAATAAAATAGATGAACAGCATATAGCCTCGAAAATAGCCCTAAAATAAGACAAAATAAGTTGAGGTAACAGTACAGACAGCATCATTAGACTTCCTCAGAGAAATAAAATCAGACGTAAAAGAGGAAAAAAAAAGATAAGATAGATAGATAGATAGATAGATAGATAGATAGATAGATAGATAGATAGAGAGAGATAGTACTTATAAAATAGCCAAAGCCAATAGACATGGAAACAGCATTAAGCCTTAAACAGAAGGAGGTATTCTGAATTCTGGATCTTCGTCTCCATTGTTGTCTGAATCAATGAGGAGCTGGGGGGCGTACGTAGGCCTAAATACCTCTCTCTCTCTCTCTCTCTCTCTCTCTCTCTCTCTCTCTCTCTCTCTCTCCTTTTGTTGAGGCTAAGGAGAGTTTGGGAAGGTTTTATGAGGTGATGGAATGAGACAGACAGACAGAGAGAGAAAGAATGTTTTAAATTTCTCTCCTAAATGTCCCAAACACACCTTTGTAAACCATGTTCTATTTCTAATGATAAAAATATATAATTAAATATGATTTCGATTCCAGGTGAAAAGTAAGAGCGAGTTCCAAAGACCTATTGGTAAATGATGAGACGGAGTGTGCCCAGGAGGGAACCGATAGACACTTAGGACAGGTGGTGAGCTCTGTACCCACACGACCACCGCACCCCCCCCCCCCCAATCTTCCTTACTAAACATAAAACTTCCCCGAAAGTCAAACCTTCAAACAAAAAACACAATATTATTTTGTAAACAATTCCTCCTCAAATACAGGTAGTTTTAATGGCCGTCTCCTCCAAAAACTAATATAGTCTCAGAGTGCATGCGAGGCCACTGATTAATCGCCCCCGTGATTGTGTGCCCATTCCAGGGGGATTCGAACCAATCACCTGGGTGGTCAGACCTAATCCACAGCGACGAGGGCTTACTCAGTCCGTCCATCTCAATTCCTAATGCCTTCAATTCCAAGAGCATTGTTGAAAGTCAGTGTTATTTTCTGTAAATGTCTTCATGTTTTTCTCGCTAAATTATATTATGCCATTGTGTGATGATAAAATTAATTATTATTTAGATATACAGCATTTATTATTGTTGTTGTTATTATTATTATTATTGTTATTATTTTTTTTATAAATTATTATTATTATTACTGCGAGCGCGCGCACACACACATACATACACAGTATATTATTATTAATATAATCACCATTATCATTATTATTGCTAATGGTAGTTTTTCTTATGATTATTATAATCCATACTATAATCATTTGCCATTATTATTATTATTATCAGTATTCTTACTATCATCATAATCATTACATTTCACTATTTAATATCACTATTGTCCTTAATAATGATAACGTTAAGGACTTACAACTCCTACTGGCCGTCATAAACACTACCTAACAACTGTTCCACAAGCGGGTTACTAAGTGACATAACTCACCTATAACTGGACTACCCTAATTATATATCGACCGTATCCGTCAGCCGACCGTGTAAGACTGACTAAGTGTGTTTCAGGGTGATGACACTGGCGGCAAACCCTTGATAATACTTGTTGAATGATTTGTATAAGGGAGGTGAGCCTTGGTGATATCCAGGAGGTAATAAGGACCTCCTGGCGTGACGGTGTTGGTCGTGGTGGGCGGATGTCAACACTACTGCCACTCCATCTTGAAGACAGTGTTATGACACACAATGGAGACTTTTTTCTTCTCTTAAACTAAAGCAAATATTTTCTTCACAGGCTTAACATTATTCCACCTCTTGAACTATAATAATGGCATACTTGTTGTAGTAATAATGTGTGTGTGTGTGTGTGTCGGTCAGCTGAACACACCCAACAACACCACCAACAGGGTCACGCTCTACAGTGTTTACCCGCGTGAAGCCGCTCAGGGGGAGGCGATGTGATACAAAATTTGCTGAGCGTAAATATATTACTGCAAAAAGTAAACAAAGAGATGATGAAGGACACACACACACACACACACACACACACACACACACACGCACACACACACACACACACCAATATTAAAAATCCCCTCAAAACGAAGAAAAAAAAACCCTCCTAAGTATTGAACTAGCCACAAGAAGAGGACAAGCTACGGTGGTGGAGCTTAAAGTCATACCCGACCACCGCGCTCTTTTAAAAGCGAGTTTATGTCGTTCCAGTAATGCAATAAAACACTCTTGCCAGGTCCCACAATGTCGAGGTAAAATGGAGTCTGTTCCCGGGTTTTTACACAGTTGAGCCACTCTAGTCCATTTTGTGGAGGATGTGAGCGGGTTTTAGTACCGGTTTTTTTTTTGGTGGTTTTGTCTGTCGTTCTGTTTATTTGGCGGGGGGTTTACGGTTTAAGTTCTCACCGTTTCGAGGTTTAAGTACTGTGTGGTTTTTTCCTAACGTTTTGTTTACTTATTGGGGTTCTGAATGGTTTTAAGTCCTTAGCATTTTTTTATGGCTTTTAGTAGTGATATAATTGGTAGTTCTAAACGACAATAGTTCAGCATCCCAGGTTTTAATTGGCTAACCTCTTCAGATTTGACAAACTTACCGAGAAAAACAACACAAAAACAAAGTCTAGTCTTCTTACTTGAGTGTTTAACATTACCTACCTCGTCCGCGTCCACAAATCCCCAAGGCAATTTTCCTCTACACTGCAAATGCAAGAACGACCTTAGAATACGACCCCCCAACACGAGGAGCAAACATGGCGTCAAAAACACACTGAGACTCGAACCATAGAGAGCTGGGACGTTGTCTTGGCCTCAGTGACGGGAAAATAAAACATTAACTTGAGATATCTTGGGACTGGTGAGGGTCTTTAAATGGTTCAGCTGAGAGGTCGATAGTGCTGGTGAGAGACAGACAGACAGACAGACAGACAGACAGACATAGCTAGATAGATAGATAAGAAAGACAGGCAGATTGAGAGTTATGTGGCCTTGTTGAGTGAACTGGAGTTTCACATGGCACTTGTTGCTCGCCTGGTGTGTGTGTGTGTGTGTGTGTGTGTGTGTGTGCGCGTGAAACAGCAACACCCACTACCCCACCCACCCCTTTATCCCGCCACCCCACTATAAACTATCTCCTTTAACCCACCACACTCACACACATCTGTAACCCGTCGCCCACATCCCCACCCACCATCCCTTTAACGTGCCACCCACAACCCCATCCACCCCTTTATCCCGCCGCCTATTCCCGGTTCCAACTAGTCAACAATGCCGCCTAGAGATGCTTGGAAAATTACCTCCCCACCGTAATGACATCCATTCACCACCATCACCACTACCACCACCACCATCACCACTACCACCACCACCACCACCACTTTGGTTTGCTATGGCTCCCTCGCCTGAACAAGGAGAGAAGAGAAGAATATTATTTCCTTTGGCGCGCTACACCAGGTAGATTTATATAATTGTGAATGCAAATAAATCACCGAAGGCGCGCGTAATCCATGTAAATGCTGATAACCACACAGGAAAAAAGAAAACACTTAGTTCAAATCTTCAGGGGTGAGTACAGACTGAGCAGTAGTTAATAATAAGGCCAATATATACAGTAGAATGACCCCCCACCTACCAAGATCACTAATATAACCAAAAACACAATGTCTTTTATCAATTATTCATTTCGTTACACCTCAAATTATAGTAAAATTGTGGTTCTGGTGACCATAGACTTTCCCAGCAGCTGATGTGTACGGTCATCACCACTTGTCCTGGTACAGTTCAATACAGCACAGTAACACCAAACTACCGCCAACACGAGCAAATTACACAGCTTGGCGTTCCTCTCCACCGCGAAATGACAGGCTGAAGGACACTACGCCAGACGTACTTTCTCCCCCAACAGTTCTGCCTGCACTGATGATATCTTAGTGCTAGGAGAGTGAAGGCATAGTACTGTACGTCTAGGAACACACTCGGTCTGCTCTACTATACATGTAAGAGACAATGGCTGACTACACACTAGATACTATCACACCATGTCTATTGTAGATAATAAAAAAAAGGTTAAAAGTGGCATTAGAGTTTAATAATTAAGATATATACCACAAAAATTAGTGTCACTCTATAACCAACCGCCTCAAGTGTTGTGTAAGTGTAAGTTAAGGGGTCACAAGTGTCACTAGTTACTTTCCTGTTGTTTTTTTTTTGTTTTTTTTACAGCTATTATAAAACAAGGAAGACCTCCGTTGCCCAGGCCATAGTGTGTGTGAACCTACGGGAGTACAAACACATAACCGGACATTGTAGTATAGTAACAGTGTGATCTTGACACCCACAATGGTCCTCGCTTGCCAAAACGTGAACGACCTGGCTCTTGTAGGTTTACCTGTGGCACACGGATATATACAACACACACACACACACACACACACAGTGACCTCCACCACCATCCCATCTATTGTTAAAATAATAAACAACTCCTGATTTATGTACTGTACAGCCCTGCAAATGTATTCAACGCATATCATTATTATTATTATTATTATTATTATTATTATTATTATTATTATTATTATTACACACACACACGAACAAACAAAAAAGGAAACACACACACGATAGGAGTCGACTGCATTATCGCTATTGCTGACGATAATAAGAACTACCAAATTAAAAGTATGAACTATTTTTATATTTTTACGGAGATCTTGTGCCAACTGTCACGATGTCTTGCTCATCAATCAGCAAATATTATACGTAGAAATCATATGATTGACATCTTAATTAATTAATTAATAAATAAATAAATTATTAATCAGAGAACACCTCCACAATCCATCCACTCTCCACCCCACTACACCTCCTCTCCTTTGCTCAATTACCAGTTCAATAATAATAATAATAATAATAATAATAATAATAATAATAATAATAATAATAATAATAATAATAATAATAATAATAATAATAATAATAAAATACAACTAATTACATTACTTGGGTAGACTAACGTTAAAATATTACAAATTATTACAAATAAACTTTTTTAACACCATTTAACTTATTTTTTTTAGCTTAAAATCATCCATACTTAATTCTTTTGTATGTACCTTACCACCTACTGTAATTACATCCACCTATGAATTACTACCGTGTTCATCTTCCTTTCTTGATGAGAGAGAGAGAGAGAGAGAGAGAGAGAGAGAGAGAGAGAGAGAGAGAGAGAGAGAGAGAGAGAGAATCAGAGGCGTTAGGTGCCAAGGCGCATTGTGTGTGATGACGAGGGACGAGTGGCACTGTGATTTACATAATCTCGTGTTGAGGGTAAGGGGAGAAGAAGAGGGGGGGGAGAGGGGAGAGGGGGGGAGAGGGAAGAGGGGGGAGAGAGGGAGAGGGGAAGAGGGGAAGAAGAAAAGTGCAGGGTAGGATTGAAAGGAGGAGCAAGGGGGAAATTTAAGGATAGGAAGAGACACAGGAAAGAAGGGTAAGAGGAGAGATGGGGGTGAATGAGAAGACAGGAATGTAAGGGGAGTAGAGGGGAGATGGGTATGAAAGGTGAGGAAGGGGATGAGGAACCTAAAAAGGGAAAAAGAGGAAGGAGAAACAAAGGGAAAATAGAGATGGATAACGAAGACGACACTTGCAAAACGAACTAGAAAGGAGGAAATGGAGAAAACGGGGAAGGAAAACAAAAAGATGAAGTGAAGAGGAGACTCACAGGCAATAAAAAGGGGGAGGGGAAGGAGGTGGAACGATAAAAGAGAGAGAGAGAGGGAGAGAGAGAGAGAGAGGGAGAGAGGGAGAGAGAGAGAGAGAGAGAGAGAGAGAGAGAGAGGTGAGAATAGTAAAGAGACAGGAATAAATTAACTGAGGGGTAGAAGGAGGCCATGTAGAATAAAACACAATAAATATAAAACATAAAAATACATAAAAAAAATAATAAATTCTCTCAATTCTTCGTCAGTGAATGAGTCCGTAGTGAAAGCCATATTATCATCAGTGAATCTACGACATTCTCTTTCATTGAGTCTATAGGTGACAGGTTCCATCAGTAGGTCAGTATGGGAGTAGGTTAGTATGTAAATAGGTCAGTGTGTCAGTAGGTTGACCAGGTAGTGTAACTCGCTACAAAAAGTATATCTACGGAGGAAGGGGAGGGAGGGGTGTCGATGAATTTCAAAATGAACACTACGACTCCTGTTATCTCGGTAAGGTTGTTCAAAATTCTTCGTCCATTGTGTCATATTGTCTCACACAAAATCCTATCAACATAACCTGTGGCTGAGTAAAAAAAAAACAAATATAAATGAAAGAAAACGAGCAGTGATTTGTTTAATGTACGCTGTTCTACATTTGACAGGGCACCTCGGGACGAAATGAAGGAGAGGTCCAGGCTCCCCTCCCCTCCACCGTCTCCATAGAAAGATAACACCGTTCGTAATAAAACTGTTGATTAGAAACTCACGCGAGATCTTGTTCACACACACACACACACACACACACACACACACACACACACACACAAGAGATAAACGACAAAGCAAGTGAACGACATGACTAAATACAGAGATAATACAGAGTACGAGACAAACACCATCACCTCGCCCCGAGTATATTACACACACGTCGGGTTTTATCTGCCACATGTTACCCGCTAATATTGCTTTGTGGTTTAGGTGGGGGTATATCTATGCCACTCTTCCTCAATATCTTTATCTGTTTGTTTTATATAGTTTGCCTGTGTACGTAATGTTTGTCTGTGAGTGTAACATACAAGTGTGTGTGTGTGTGTGTGTGTGTGTGTGTGTGTGTGTGTTTTACTTCTCCGGAGTTTAAGTGACGTGTAGTATATAAGTTTACGTCCGACAGGTATAAGACGTCAGGACACACCTGTAGACACTTAGTGACGTATAAGATTACGAGGTTCACCCTTAACGAGGTCGTCACCCTCCCCTCAGGTGTACGTAATTATCCTCGTCAATTAAGTGAGCCACCCTCCCCGGCACCAGCTGTGAGACACGCCCCTCCCGCCACACATTATAAGGAGTTTACTGCAGTACAAACACAATCTGTGGCAACACCTCGCCCACACACCCACACTGTATTTCTCATATAATCTAATTTGTCTAAGTATTTACCCGACTACGTTATGTTTTCTGTTAACTTTCTGGCGCTGCTGAGTAAGTTTGATGGACTGCCTCGCGGGGATTTCATTTAATTAAAGCGGGATCATTTTAGAGGATACAGTGTGAGTGGCCAATGATTGTTGTCTCTCGCCGACGGACACAAGGTGGAGAGCGGCGTTCCTTCTTTGTTGAATACAGACAATTTAAGTGTTGGTTTACCCCTGTGTACACACATACACACACACACACACACACACACACACACACACACACACACACACACACACGGGGGTGGGGAGGGGCTAATTAATCAAATTCTTTCCATCTGTAGTTGCTAATTGGGAAGGAAATGAACTTAAAACTTGCCTAATGAGTAACTTGCATCCCCCTCTCCATCTTTGTTAACCCCCATCCACCTCCTCCCCCATCCTTCCTCCCTAAATCTTTCCTCCTCCCCCTCTTTTCATCGCCACCTCCTACCCTCCTCTAACACCCTTCAATTCTTGGAGGTGTGATGGCAGCTCCCTTAGAGAGTTTCAGAGAGGGACGGGAGACATAGATAGGCCTCTGGGTAGGGTACTTAAGCGTGGATCATCATACCTTTACGTCCCGCTCTCGATTCTTCCGACAGGTAAACAAACACGGCTACGTCTTGCTTGTAAATATGATTGATGAGGAATTAAAATTTACATAAATAAACCAAACAAAAGTAAAAAAATAAAAATAAAATAAAGGAATAGAATGAAATAATTAACATAAAATACATATGAATATAAATAACAAAACAGAAATACTAAACAAAATTATAACAATCGTAAAATATGTAAATAAACTAAACTAAAAAAGACAAAACAATCACAAACAAGTAAAACTATACAATAAACGAATAAAAACATACAAAACAAACAACAACAATAAATAAACAACAATAATAAAGAATAAACAAATAAACAAAAACACCGGTAATCTTGCTAGTTACAGACCTAACAACCTGGCGAAACCCGAGTCCAATTTGGCATCCTGAGTGGGCCTCCAGATGGTTAACTTGGCATCCTGCGTCAACCTCCAGATGGTTAACTTGGCATCCTGTGTCAACCTCCAGATGATTAACTTGGCATCCTGAGTCAACCTCCAGATGGTTAACTTGGCATCCTGCGTCAACCTCCAGATGGTTAACTTGGCATCCTGAGTCAACCTCCAGATGATTAACTTCGCATTGTGAATCTACTTCTGGCTTGGCATCTCGAATTGACCTCAAGCTGGTTTAATAGGCACGACTTGTCGACCTCCAACTAGTTAATTGACTTCACCCTCGTGTAATAGGGAGAGGTAGATAACACCCCAGTCCCATTACGTTCTCATACTTTATTGAACAGGGACAGCTAATCGACCGCATTCCCGTAAATTATCCCTGTGCCAAATTTCCCCACACTGTAATAGGTACTACTAGTCGACCCTCAATTACAATTAATAGGGAGAACTATTATGTATCCCAGTTACTGTAATATCCATGTATTTTTTGTGAATATTGTCTATATAAAAACACAGCGGTCTCAGTCTGTCTTAGCTGTTGTGAGCGAGAGTCGAGCGATCCTTTAAGCTTCGGGTAGCAATTGTGTGTGTGTGTGTGTGTGTGTGTGTGTGTGTGTCCTCTTGACTTAATAACGAAGCATGACACTTCCTAAACCTTGCTCCTTCCTCTCTTCCTCTTCCTCTTCTTACCGTTTCCTCTTCTCCCAAACTCCCAACAACAATTTCATTCCCTATTCCTCACTCCATGTGTCCTTTTCCTCCCCTCCCTCTCCCCCCATCTCCAAAACACCATCTCCCTCCCAACGTCTATCACTCCTTCCCACCCCCCCCCACCCCCACCCCCCTCTCACACACTAATAAACAAACACGACAAGTTAATTAAATCATCCCTTTGTTAAAAAGAAAACTGGGCCAGCCATCTTCATACCAAACCAACCAACCCTCCTCCCCACCTTTCTTTTTTCTTCCTTCCTTCCTTCCTCCCTTCCCTCCCCACCTTCTTTTCTTTTTCTTCCCTTCCCTCCTCCCTCACCTTCTTTCCTTCCTCTTCTCCTCTCCTCCCTCCCTCCCTCCCTTCCCTTTCCGGTGAACCAGAACGAGAGAGAAGAGTAATTCATCACTCATTTTGGACATAAAGATAAAAGATACTCTCTCTCTTTCTCTCTCTTTCTCTCCTCTCCTAATAGATCTCTCTTTAGTCTCCCTCCCCCACCATCATCACTACCTTTTCACCCCCCCGCACACCTTGCCCGAAAGAAGCAGCTAAAGTTTGTATCTCAAAGCTAAAACTCGAAAGCTAGACTGTTTCAAAGACCCTCATCGCTGCTAATTGGTCTTGTTGGATAGCTCTTGGCCTAACACTCCGGGCCATCCTCTCTTCATTCTGGGGGGCAGCTCCGTCTCTGCTCCCTAACTCACCCAAATAAAACCTTTTCTCTGCAATGTCCCGAAGTGGGTTGATTTGCAATGAGGCCTTTGTTTTTGTTTTGAGGCAAGGGGGGAGGGGGGTGGGGAGGGGGAGGGTGGGTGGTGGGGGAGGATGGTTCAGGAATGTAGGCTGGGGAAAGAGAAGGAGAGTTTCTTCAGAGTGATAAGTTTTTTAATGATGATGGAATTTGTAGTGTGTGTTTTTTTTTTGAAGGAAAAGGAGGAAGATGTTAAGGTGTGTGTGTGTGTGATAGGGAGGGGGGAGGTTAAGGCAAGTGCGTGTGAGAATGAGAGTTAAGGAAAGTGTGTGGAGGTTAAGGGGAGGTAAGGGAAGTGTGTGGAGGTAAGAGTAGATAAGTGTGTGAGGATGGAGGAAGTGTTCTTCAAACCAATACTCATTTTAACAATTGATAATAAACGCAATATGATTTGGTCAACATGGAGAGAGAGAGAGAGAGAGTTACGTCATTATACGGATCATCATGCAAATCATATCTGACAGACAATAAATAAAAAATATCTAATTAATAACTCAGACTATTTACCTTAGTGGTCTACTGTACCAAGAAACTTTGATTATATACCATAAATAAGAGGCCTTTGAGTGATTGTTATTATAATTTTAAGAAGTTTATGACTGAAGAAAGAAAGAAAGAAAGAAAGAAAGAAGGAAGGAAAGAGAGGGGAGTTCTCTAAACAGCGTTCAATCAAGTAAACTGCAATCTTCAATTACTAAAATGTGTTGACTCACTAAATTTTAATGTCACTTCCCTAACCCGCGTTCACCCCCTAACCCGCGTTCACCCCCTAACCAGCGTTCACCCCCTAACCCGCGTTCACCCCCTAACCCGCGTTCACCCCCTAACCAGCGTTCACCCCCTAAACGCCTCGGGAGACCTTACCTCTACCCTCATATAATTAATTTTAAAGGTCGCTAATTAACCGTTTTCATCAACACTCCTTGTAATGAAGAACCGAGGGGGGGGGAAGGGGTGGGTGGGAGGGGTGGGAGGGGGTGGGAGGAGGAGGAGGTGGAGGGAGGAGGGAGGGGGAGGGTTAGTTGAGGAGAAGGTAAGGGAGGAGAGGAGAAAAAGAGAGGGGGTGGGGGATGGGGAGAAAAAGACTAGGAGAGAGGAGAGTAGGAAGGAGAAAGAGAGAATAAGGAGAGGTGGAAAGTAGGGAGGGGAAAAGAGGTTAATGGAAATAAGAAAGTGGAAGGGGGGAAGGGGCCAAGTAGAAAAGAAAAGGGGGTATGGGATAAGGGGAAGAAAGGTGAATGAGAGAAGAGAAAGGCGAAGTAAATGGGGAAAAATGATGTGAGAAGAGACTTGAGGAGGAGGAGAAGAAGGGAAGAGGTAAAGGAAGGGAAAAAGGAAAAGAGGAGAAAATGGTGGAAAACAAAAAGGTATGAGAAAAGGAATAAGAAGATAGAGATAATAGGTTGAGAAAGGGGGTAAAGAAGGAGAGGACACGTAATAGGATTGAAGATAATAAAGAAAGTCGAAAAGAGAGAAATAGAGGAGAGAGAGGGGGGGAATAAGGAAAGCTGAAGAAGTGCGAAGGGGAGATAAAAAAATATGGAGAAGGAAAGGGGAGGGGGTAAATGGGGTATGATAAAGGAGAAGAGGAGAATAGGGGGGAATCGAAGGGAAGGGGCGTGAAAAGAAGGTACAAATGTGGAAGTAGGAGGGGGAGGGAGAGAGAGAGAGAGAGGTGGGGGGTAGAATACATGTGAATGAAATGACAATGGAGTTAAAACACAAACACACACACACACACACACACAAAAACATACACACACAGTCAGTTTTCACTCCCTGGGGTTCTGAAAGGACTGTGATTTTCTCCTCCGTCATTTTTCTTCCTCCTCCGTTATTGTGTGTCTCTCTCTGGTCATTTTTATTTAACGTGCGCGTTGATTCGCCCTTTGTCGCCGGCGTTTTCACAGGAATTCGACTTTTGAGAAATGAGTGACAGTTTTTCATGAGGGGTTGTGTGGTTGTGTGTGTGTGTGTGTGTGTGTGTGTGGTTGTGTGTGGTTGTGTGTGTGTGTGTCTAAATGACTTAAAAATGCTTCCTCTAATTGCATTTAAACACACACTTGAACCTGCAGCCACAAGACAC
Organism: Homarus americanus; assembly: GCF_018991925.1. Classification (NCBI taxonomy): domain Eukaryota; kingdom Metazoa; phylum Arthropoda; class Malacostraca; order Decapoda; family Nephropidae; genus Homarus; species Homarus americanus. Next base: position 7,389,347 of record NW_024731852.1, read on the forward strand.
CTGTTCTCTTTTACCTTACCCAGAAAGATTATCCGTCACTCTTAGTTGTATATATCTCTGTTTTCTATCCACGTATCTATCTGCCTACTTCTATCCTCTATTTATCTCATCAAATCTATACCTTACGTACCTATATAATTATCACTCCTCATCCGGTCACCTCTCTCTCTCTCTCTCTCTCTCAATTCAAGAGTAAAAACAAATACATAATTGGCTTTCAAATACGTGAAATTCAAGTAAGAAATAATTGCCCAATTCTACTTTCTAAAATACAGTGCGGCGGACGAGTGAATACACCAGACTCACTTCCAGTCCCTAAGAATCGCTCCCCACCACCTTAACAGTTGAGGAAGTGAAGGCTGACGAGTATTGTGCCAGCCAATGAGTGCCAAACTATCCCTCGCAGCCTCGTCTCACTTTCCACCCGAGAGTAGGACGGTCCAATTGGCTTTCTAATAACCGAAACGTCTATTGACTACCTAACTCTTTCCAATGTTCGCTTCTTCACTGTTTACTGCCTTTATCTATGTTTACTCTCCGTTGTTTGCATATCTTTGTGCCGCACTTTTATCGACGTCATTTTTTGGGGGGGGAGGGGAGTTTCAGTTTCATCCATTGGTTATAGTAGTCAGGATTCAATTCTCTCTCTCTCATTCTTTCACTATGCTTCGTTGAATAATATAACGTTTTGTTGTTGTTTTTTTAATCTAGCGGTGTACAGCTTGTGAGTGTGTGTGCGCGCGCGTTATCGGTTCTGTTGGTGTAAAGAGAGACAGACAGACATAATTCGTTTGATTATCCAGATTTCCTTTTCATTTCCCTCAGTATTCATTTCTTTCTCAATTTCTTATCATTTACTTCCTTTTTTTTCTATCTACTTATGTCACTTACACGTCTATTTACTTCTCCATACATAATCTTTCCACCTAATACGCATCAAAATTTCTCTACCTACCATTTTTATTTTTATTTTTCCTTTAAGTATTGATTTATCTACTTATGCATTATTTTACCCATTTCTTTATATTCATTCATTTATTAATTAATTGTATACACTTATTATATTTTATCCATCTATATCTATTAGAACATTTATCTCTTGTAAATTTTATCTCATTAGCTAAGTCTCCGCTAAAACACATCCCCGTTTTCTATTCAACCTTCATCCAATCATCAGCATAATATCCCCCAGAATTACGCCAGTGTAGTTTTTTCTTTTGATTTTCGCTCTTTCTCTCTCATTATCCCATTTTCTGAACTGACCAATTCCCATTCCTTGTTTTTGTTTTTTGTTTTTTGCATTACCTTCTTTTGTACCTTGAACACGAATAGTCTCTCTCTCTCTCTCTCTCTCTCTCTCTCTCTCTCCCTCTCCTGTTTAAGATATGCATTGGTTATTACATACATGCATACACATACAACCACGTTACCTGTCCGATACCTGAGCATGGCTATTACATAACTAACAAACACACACACACACACACACACACACACACACACACACACACACACACACACACACACACCTGATATGACCCATTAATATAATTGCAGTTAGTTACCGGGCCGATTGAACCCCCTTAGCAGATTACACAATTACTAATTCTGTGATTCACTGTGCACACCTAATACTAACTAATGACAGAAGACTTTGGAGTGTTAGAAATCGGCTAACTGGAGCGTCCATACCGGAGTTACGCCACTTACTGTTCAGGCCCTCGGTCATCCTATTTGTGACAACTTACTGTATGTAGTGTTATTGATGGACAGGTATTATTATTATTATTATTATTATTATTATTATTATTATTACCCAGTCTGTCTATATGTTCGTCTATCTACTGACTGTGTGTTTCCAAAATAACTCAAGAACGGGTGTCCGGATTTGCATAAAACTTGGAAGGTGTGACAGACATAGGGTAAGGTCCACGTGGTAATCGCTTTAAGCATAATTCGCGTCAAAACTGACTAACTGTTGCCATGATGACGATTCGCTCAATGCAGATCTACTATGCAGGTGTACTGTAACTGTACGAGAGAGAGCGAGAGAGAGAGAGAGAGAGAGAGAGAGCTTCCAACAGGCTAACACGATAAGATACTCGACCCCATGTTTCACAAGTCTTTTGAAAGGTTTCAACATTGCGCCGGGCTGAATTATCACCGTCATAATTCCGAAATTCTGTGTCGACGAAGACATTCAGAAAAGCCATAAAGTTCCCCTCCGAAAATGAATCTTTCCCACGAGAGAAAGAGTGAAAGAGAGTCAGAGAGAGAGAGAGAGAGAGAGAGAGAGAGAGAGAGAGAGAGAGAAAAGGGTGGGGGAGGTGGAGGAGTATGGACTTTCTCCAAGATCTGATGACCGAAAATTAGAATCAGAATCTTTTCAGGAGAGGGATGGGATCCTCTTGGCCTGGGGGATCTCGTATCTCTTTTTTTTTTGTGTGCTTATGATGATGGCGGCGGTTCTCACGTTTATGATCTTACCTTGCCAAATGACCCCTTTCACTCATTCCAAGATGCTGCCCACACTACCTACTTTTTTTATAAAATATATATACAAATTTTTACAATCTAATTCCATTTTATTTATAATACATATATAATACTTATTTTATATTTGTATAATTATAAACCCGTGTTTTTTTTTTGTTTTTTTTTACCATTTTGTATAGCACATAATTTTTTCATCAATTATTTAATTTATTTTTATTATATACTCTCTTGCTCTATTATATTTGATACATAATTACACTATCGGCAATGATAACTAATGACGTGATAAAAAATCCTCAAGCTGCTTTTTTATACTTATTTTTTGTATAATAAATAATCTCTTCCTACACCATATTTATTTTTCTCCAATAATATTACTGAAAACTTTGTTGATACTGACGTTATTTCTTGATTACGTGAGGTGTTGTGTTTTCACCTTAAACACCGGTGTCTGTTTTGTGAGACTCAAGTTCATGATTATTATTAATGTTGTGAGGAGTAATGAAGAGCGTGGAGTGACTGATATCGCTGCATCACATAATAATAATAATAATAATAATAATAATAATAATAATAATAATAATAATAATAATAATAACTAAAAATTAGTGCATAAATGATAATATTCTGCTGAAAGGACTGCCCTGGCCTCTTAGCACAGCCTGGACCAACCACAAGACCATAAAACATCAACGGCTCCTAATTGGCTAGCGAGACGGAGGTCGTCTCCTCTGGACCAATCACAAGAGGATTAATATGAATGCGCCCTAACTAGTTACGGGTCGCGTGCGTCGACCAATCACAAAGGGATAAGACACAAATACCACTCAATTGGCAGCAGTCAGGCGGGCCATCTCCCTCTCAACCAATGGCAAGAGGACAAGACATCACTGGCTCTAAATGGCTTACGGGTTTTGCCTCCTCTACACACCTTACAAGAGAACAATATAGACAGTAGAAGCTTCTCAATTCGCTACGGGTGGCCTCGTCTGGACCAATCACAGGCCACATTATATAAAAGTAACTCGGTTTCCTACAGGTCGCCTCCACTGAACCAATCACCTGAAAATAAAGAAATAAAATGTCTTCCATCTGGCTACCGGTCATCATATCCCCTGGACCAGTTATAAGAAAGATAATAAAAAAAGTCTCCCCAATTGGTTAGGGGTCGCTTCTCTAGGCCAATCACAATCTTCTCGTTGACTGCGGGTCATCTCAAATGGACCTATCACAAGATGGTATTCGTGAGATACCACCTCACACGTTGCTCCAGTTCGTCACTTGTAGACCAATCACAAAAGGTAAAGACGTCATTGGTTTCAGTAGCGGGTGAGGTAGGAGCTCCCCATAGGCTACGGATCGCCTCGTACGAACCAATGCAAGAGAATAAAACAGAGCACACCCTACAATTGGCTATGGTTCATGTAACATCTGCACCAATCACAAGAAAGATGACAAATTACCAGTTGTAGAGCCGATGATCCATCACCTGGTGGCAGACGCTGACGAAAGCTGAGCTGTTCCATCACGAGAGTTTCATCACCCGTAAACACCAGTCCACTTGGCAACGTTGCAATTGCTTTCATGGCGATTTTCTTGCAACGAGATAATTATGTTACTGGCAGCTCATGAGTAATGCTTCAGCTGAGGCAGTCAACTCTGTCACGGTTTATCTTGGTAAAAAAAATTTTAAATGACAATTCTTTGCTACGTATGATGTATATTTTAACAAGATCTCTCTCTGCCACACACACACACACACACACACACACACACGAATAATCCCCTCTTTCCTCATCATTCACGCCTGCAGGGTGCTCATTCACCTTACGATCTCAAATAACTCATTCCTGAAAAATCCCCCAAAAGTCAGACTAAGAAGAAGAAGACAATGATGACGCACAGACACACTCAACACACTAGCAGGGGTTAAGTTCTCACGTATTCATACATTCATATATTCACCATTTACTTATCTTTCAAGTTTTTCGTCTCCTTCACTCATTCCTTGATTCGCATATTCACAGAGAGAGAGAGAGAGAGAGAGAGAGAGAGAGAGAGAGAGTTCTCCTTTGTCAACCCCAAGGAAATAAATCTTGACGTGTTTCTTTATTCCACGATTTCTTTATTATTATCTTTATTTATCACTTCTCTTCGGTAGATGTCGTTCCAAGATGATTTAGTTTGTCTTATATTTTCAGATTTGTTGGTAATTAATCCTCAAATGAACAAATATATCTTCCTTCACTTCATTCATCCATCCATCCACCCCACCTTCATTCACCAACCATCTCCCACTCGGTCTTCATTCATCTACCCTTTCCTCCTCATTTACCAACTACATATGGCGCCATTCATCAACTATCTCCTCCCGTATCTCCCGGCCACAGTTATTTCCTCCCGTATCTTCCGGCCACAGTTATCTCCTCCCGTATCTCCCGGCCACAGTTATCACCTCCCGTATCTCCCGGCCACAGTTACCTCCTCCCGTATCTCCCGGCCACAGTTATCTACTCCCGTATCTCCCGGCCATAACTATCTCCTCCCGTCTCCTCTCCACCGGGAAGGTAACGTATGCAGGCGAAGGATGTCCCAACGAGCCGTGTGTGTGTTCCCCGAGGCAGGCAGAGGCGGTGGGGCGGTCCATCACGTGCCAGCGGGAGCGACTTGGCAGCTTCCCGCCATATTTAACTGGAGCTTTTTGGACTTGAGAGATGCTACTCATAAGAAAGTCCTGCTGAGCAAGTCCTTGGGCAAAGTCTCTCAACAAGTCCCAGATGGGTCCCAGGGAGTCCTTCTTGGCAGGTCTCACCCATATATAACATCGGGTTTTTTTTGTCACAGGCACGGGAGTTATGTGGCGGCCAATGTAAGGAATACTCTCTCTCTCTCTCTCTCTCTCTCTCTCTCTCTCTCATTCCTATGACGTCAGCTGGTAACCTTTACATACTGTCGAAAATTGGACTCGTGGTGTTGGACTTGCAATACTGTTCACCACGTCAATTCAGGCAATTCTCGGGTACAGTTATTGGACTTTGTATCTTTCTCTACATCTGAATGGTCGTTATTGGCCTCAAATATCGTCTATGTTTATGACTAAGTTAAAAACATTGTGAGGAAATGTTATTGTTATGTGTGAGCTTTTTCGTGTGCCAAAGTTAATTGATCTCTCTTTCTCCATGTGTGTGTGTGTGTGTGTGTGTGTGTGTGTGTGTGTGTGTGTGTAATTGCAAAATAACGATAATTTATATATTTCCACCTTTACAATAATTCACACTGGTTTCAACACAAACTATAAAACATGAATTTGTCTACATAACGGTAACAGACGGACACCAATCCAAGACTAATTCACTAAATCAAGTCGTCGATAGATTCCCCTTCACAACCATCCTCATAACCCAACCCCCCTCCCACCTACCTGATCGACCTGGTTCACCCCAACACCTTTCTCATCACAGCTACAGGTGAAGTTGTTACATACCTGTGGAAGAAAGACAACAATAATTAGGAGATGGCAAATACAAAAATGCTGTAAATATTAGGATCTCTCTCTCTCTCTCTCTCTCTCTCTCTCGGGCTAGATAATTCACTAACAGATACAATAACACCACCAAGCAGCTCTCAGGGACATAATTAACTTGTGATTGTCAGCCAAATTGTTTCCAGAAATTAACTTGCAAACTTTTTTTTTTTGTCATTCTCTTGGCAATGTATCACAAATTATCGAGATGTGGTGTTGACGCATTGAGAGGAACATTAAAAAGTTGGTGTGGGTTAGAGGGTGAG
>NW_024731852.1:7400631-7473131 GCF_018991925.1 Homarus americanus
CACACATTGTAGAAGAGTGATTCACATTCAAACCTGACGTTGGCATTCCCCTGATCCTGACACCCACTAGCCTGGCAACCCCACGTGGGACATAAAACTCAAATAAGACAATATTAATTTGCATAATTCCTCTTGTACTGTAAGGTATGAGTATGTTCGATTGTGTAATATTCAAACGAACACGATATGTAGCTTTATCACTGTGTGTGTGTGTGTGTCTTACAACCCGAAAACAATAAACTCGACACAAACACACAAACACTCTTCTCTCCTTCCCCACCACCTCCCTCACCTCCCCACCACCACCACCTCCCTCACCTCCCCACCACCACCACCACCTCCCCCACCTCCCACCACCACCACCTCCTCACCTCCCTCTTACCTCTCTCTACTACCTCCCCACCACCACCACCACCTCCCCCACCTCCCTCCCACAACAAGTGATCACTCCTCAGCACCGCCTCTATAATTTCACTCCACTAATCAGTTTACGTTGGGTTTATTCTTGGGGCGGCGCGTCTCCCTCCTCCCCTTCAACTGTCCGTGACGGCTGCCTTAAAGATAAGCTAACAGACTAAATAGCCAGCTGGGACACGTAGCCGGCCGGACCAGCAGCCTGACGATTTGGCTAACAAGATGATGTTTACGAAGGAGTGAATAGAGGTGTAGGGGAAGGAGGAGGCAGGGGAGGAGTGTGTGTGTGTGTGTGTGTGTGTGTGTGTGTGTGTGTCTGTGTGTGTGTGTGTGTGTCTGTGTGTGTGTGTGTCTGTGTGTGTATTCTATTTAACTATATTTAACTATAAGAACTTCCCCGACTCCACCTCTAACACACACACACACACACACACACTCAGATGCGGCAGGAAAAACACCGCCCAGTTACAGCAGGACTCCATGAAGAGCATCCGGGTAGACTCAAGATGTGAGTGTTAAAAGAAGGTAGCAATCAGCTCTCTCTCTCTCTCTCTCTCTCTCTCTCTCTCTCTCTCTCTCTCTCTCTCTGTGCCACCATATAGCGGGAGTCTGCGGCAGGAGAATGGTCGCAGTATTTTCAGCAGATCCAATGTCGAGATCCACAATGGGAAGGTAAAACTGTAACAAGGGAAGCTGCCTGCAGAGAGAGAGAGAGAGAGAGAGAGAGAGAGAGAGAGAGAGAGAGATGGATAGCTTCCCCTGACAACATTCCTTGGAAGGGTTCCATAGTGACTGAGGGCCCCCTTGGATATCTCCCTTTCCTGTTGCTCTTTGCCCTGACAGTCTGCTCTAACACATGCCTCTCCCTGCACCTCTTCTCTTCCTTTCTTCTCCCCTTTTTTATATTTACACTTGACATAATCTCCCTATCCCTCTTGTCTTTATCTCCCTTCCCTGTTGCTCTCCACCCTTAAAATCTCTCTCTCATTATAATCTCTCTACCTTTTTCTCTTCCTAGTTCTCCTCTCTCTATTTATTTTCTCTTCATTTTTACATCATTTTTTATTAGCTTTTATCTCCCTTTTCTCTCGTATCTATCTAATTTTCACTAACTTTTCTCTTTCTCTCTCAATTATGTCTCCCTATTCACATTCCCTCTGAGAGAGAGAGAGAGAGAGAGAGAGAGAGAGACGTCATCACCCAGCAACATCAAAATAATCCATTAATTACCAATATAATAAATACCTCTAAGCATCATTTACATACAACTAACACACACAAAAACCTTTCCACAATACGTCAAAATGTTCCACTGACGTATTTTCAAATTTGTAAGGGATTCATTCACTGTAAAATCATGAATAAACTCCGTTCATTAAGAGACTTTTCAGCTGAAGCATTATGAAAAATGTTGAGTGGATGAAATATTAGGGAATGGGTAAAAAAAAAAGATTTCGAAATGCTTGATACTGATATACTAATAACGTTGAGAGGATAAATTTATAGTCACGACAAAATTACTAAAGCTCAAATGACTAATTTTTTCGTCAAACTAAAATTACGAAAACTGAAAGACTGAATTTAAAATCACGATAAAAAGGACTAAAACCAAGAGAATAAACTTATACGTCACGATAAAATGATTTAAACCAAGGAAAAAAATTTTCACGATAAAAAAAAATTACGAAAACGCAAGGAATAAATATAAAAATAATCACCAAAAAAGATTAAAAACTTCAAACGTTTTTATACCTCACAAAAAATTCCCCCCCCCCCAAAAAAAAATAAAAAAATAAAAATAATAACAATAAAAAATCTCAATTCTCGAACACTCCTCCAAACGCCATCTTGAGTGAAAACTGCTCAACCAATCAGAGTTCAGATCCTGGCAGAGAAGAATTTTGGGGCGGAGATAAAATTTTCCTCAAAAGAAAAAGAAATACTGAAAATAAAGAATGAACGAGTCGAGACGAATGTGGGGAAGAATGAAAAACAAAAAATGGTTCAACAGGAGATAGAAATACGTGGGAATGATGAAGACGAGGAAACTAAATAAATAAATAAATACACACTAGAAGAAGAAGAAGAACAACAATAGAACAAATGAAATACGAATACGAAAAAAGGAAAACACCGCTAAAACAAAAAAACAATGATAGTTAAAAGACAAGAAAATTGAGTTAAACAAAAATTGCAACAGTAAAAAAATGCAGCCTAAACAAAATAACTACGAGCTAAAAAAAATATAATAAAAAAAAAGAAAATATAAGACAATTATAACAGTTTAAAATACATAAGAAAAAACAAAAAGAAGAAATACAAAAGTTAAAAGAAAAAAGGTAACAAAAAATGTAAGAATTATAAAAAAAAAAAAGAGGGAAAGAAAGTGGAAGTTGCGCCATAACCTGGAAGACTTTGGGGTTACAGATACATACTCCAAATCAAATGAGCGTCCAACAAACTCCACAATCACCGGGAGGAGGCCAGGCACAATGCCGGCTCATTTTGGCACGTCGCATCATGACCAACCATACCATTCTAGGAGAAAGAGAGAGAGAGAGAGAGAAGACATGTGGAGAAAAATTTAGAGACATAGAGAAAGAGGCACAGTAAAAGAGAAAGAGAGAAAAGATAGAAGAATGCAGAGAGAGATAAAGAAAACGAAAGAATGTGAGATAAGGAGAACGAGACAGACAGGAAAAAAAAGAGAGATAAGCGTATAAGGATAAAAAGAGAGATACAATGAGAACGACAAATTGAGAGATAGAGAAGAGAGACAGTGATATACACAGACAGAAGACTCAATGAGATACAGACAGAAAAATAAAAGAGACAGAAAAGAAACCGAAACTAATTTATGAAACACCCGACAAAATTATCCTGATAAAGAGAAAGAAAAGACAGACATACAGTGGAAAGAGACAGACAGGCAGGCAGACAGAAGACACACACAGGCAGACAGAAAAGAGACGGGCAGACAGGCAGACAGAAATACATACAGGCGATCAGAAAAGAAACACACAGAGAAAAGACAGACAGACAGACAAAACATTAACACAGACAGAAAAGACATTGGGACAGAAAAACAGACAGAAGAACAGAAAGAAAACAGAATAGATTAAAAAAAACAGGAAAATAAAACAAAAGAATCACTGGAGCAGAGAATCACAAAACAAACTTCACTTACGAGTTGTGTACATAAACTCCGTACCTCCCAAACTGTCCACAAAAGGTCAACATTATACACAAAAAAAGAAAAAAAAGTATAAAGTTTTGAAAATAAAATAATAAAAATAATTTGATTTATAATCTGTAGGATTTTGAGAAAGATTTACCAACTTACTGGGTAATAATAATAATAATAATAATAATAATAATAATAATAATAAAATAATAATAATAATAATAATAATAATAATAATAATAATACTCTAAATAAACTCTACGGTCACCACAACCCACGTTTAACTACCAAGTGTCCAGAACATGCATAATTTAGTTCAGTGAATAATAATAATAATATAATAAGAATAATAATAATAAGAATAATAATAAGAATAATAATAATAAGAATAATAATAAAAATAATAATAATAAGAATAATAATAAGAATAATAATAATAAGAATAATAATAAGAATAATAATAATAATATTAAAAATATTAATAAGAATCATAATCATAATCATAATCATAATCATAATAATAATAATAATAATAATAATAATAATAATAATAATAATAATAATAAAATTAATAAAAATATAAATAATAATAATAATAAGAATAATAATAATAATAAGAATAATAATATTAAAAATATTAATAAGAATAATAAGAATAATAAGAATAATAAGAACAAGAATAATAATAACAATAATAATATTAATAATAATAAAATCAATAAAAATAATAATAATAATAATAATAATAATAATAATAATAATAATCAATAATAGCAATAATAATAATCCAAGTGAATGTTTACTAACAATAAGGGCAGCATAACATAAAAAATATATAAAAAATTATGAAATACACTAACGAACGAGACTAACTTGAGTCTTAACAAATCATTCATTCTCAAAATCTAATCAGGTCATCTAGGGAGGCGTATAAAGGTACCCACAAAATATTATGGCTCTAAGCTGTATACGTCTCGCGTACACATGATGACAAAGGTGAGTGAGACGGAAGTACGGACGGGAACACATCAACATCGTCTAATATACAGTATATTAGCCCTATATAATATTATACTACCTATTACTTGATGATTTTCTCACATTAGCGTCTCCACCCCTTATACGCCTCTCCCCACCACTTCCACAAGCCTTTCCCACCCGTTACAAGCCTCTCCCCACTCCAAAAGTCCTCCCCACACCACAAACTTCTCCCCACCCTACAGGCCCTTCAAATCCTCCCCCATCACCCGAAACTCTCTCTCTCTCTCTCTCTCTCTCTCTCTCTCCAGGTCTCTACACTTCCTCCAGAGCCTAATCCTCTAAACACCCAGACTCACTCACTCTCTCTCTCTCCATCTCCATAATACCAATCTCCAGAACAAGCAGAGGACGAAATATTATAATTAGACAAACAAAAAAAGGCTGATAACAAATAACAACAGAAAAAAAGCAGAAATGAATCACCGGTCCCCACCTCCTCTTGTCCCCACCCTCCTCTTCCTCGCCACCCCTCCTTCTTCCTCGCCACACCCTCCTCTTCCTCGCCACCTCTTCCTCTTCCTCTCACCTTCCTCTCTTCAATTCTTCCTCTCCACCTCCTCTTCCTCATCCCCACCCCTCCTCCCTCTCTCTTCTTCTTCCCCTTCCCACTCTCCCCTTTTCCATCCCTCCTCCCTCCTTACCCTCCCCTCTTTCTTTTTCCCACCCTCCTCTTCTTCCCCACCCTCATCTTCCTCCCCGCTCTCCTCTCCTTCCCCATCTTCCTCCCTGTACACTCAAAGAATTAAAATAGTTAATTTAGACAGACATAAAACTGAATATCACCAACAGCAGACAACACTATCATCACACTCCTCCACCATCACACAACCTTCTCCATCACACAACCTTCTCCATCACACAACCTTCTCCATCACACAAGCTACTCCATCACACACCTTCCTCCACCATCACACAACCTTCTCCATCACACAACCTTCTCCATCACACAACCTTCTCCATCACACAAGCTACTCCATCACACAAGCTACTCCATCACACACCTTCCTCCACCATCACACACACTCCTCACACACTCCACCCTCACACTTCCTCATTACACACCTACAACCTAAAACACCCAGAAAACGACACAGCTAAATTTGACAGCAGTGAGACAGCAAAGAAAAGCACCGGCCCACCTCCCCTCTACCTACCATCCTGACAAAAACAACTCCAAAACAACTATGAAACGACACAAGTGAATTAAGACAGCTTTAAAAACAGCAAAAAACAGCAGCAGAAGGAAAAAACAGCAGCAGAGGAAAAAAAACAGCAGACAGCAGCAGGCCAGAACCCATAAGCTCGGCTATCTCACAATCATTCTCTATTATTGACTCGTACCACCCGTGAAGACAACAACCAATCACGAGCCTCCGATTGTTTGACGTCATGTAAGAGCAGGCGACCCGGCCCGCTGATTGGACCTTCTCTTACCGATGTCAAAAATGTGTGCGTATCCCCTAATTCTCCCTCTTCGTTTCTTCCTTCCTTCCTTCCTTCCTTCCTCCTTTACTTCCTTCCTTCCTTCCTTCCATCATCTCCACTCTTTAATTCAATAATCTTTTACCCTCGCCCCGTGGTGTAAATCATCAGGCGAGAATCTATTAGCCTGTTACTAGGAAACTGTAGTTTAAAGGTTATGTCGCAACACGTGGGTAAATAAACTATAAATACTTGTGAATGAAAGATTGTGTGTGTGTGTGTGTGTGTGTGTGTGTGTGTGTGTGCGTGTGTGCGTGTGTGTTCCCATGGTGACGTATAATACTAATTAATAATCTTGTCCCACTTAACACTCGGTTCCTACTCACACCCACCTACACCTACTCACACTGTAAACTTAGGTACGCATTTACAACTACTTGGACTAGAATTGTTTTGATATCGAACCAGCGACACTTGGGATAGGAAGTAAGCGCTGTATACACACTGCCACCGCACCCCTACACCCGCTTAAATCAATTAAAACTCCCAATTACACTTAAATAAGGTCAAATTTGGACTTGGAACGTTTATACTAGACTTATCAACGCAATTTATAAGCAAGACTCGTCAAGTGATGATTGTTGGACTTAGAAGATGTTTGGACTTATCAATGACTGTGTTGGGTTTATTAAGGCGTGTGTTGAGCTTATTGTAATTGTCAGAGCTGTTCAACCAGTGAATCGGACTTAACCACAATTATTTCGGGTTTAACAACAATAGCGCTTCACTTACCTATAATTACGTTGGACTTACAGATAATTACATCGATATAATCCACAATTAAGTTAGATTTATCTCCACTTCCATTGGTTATATCTATCATTTACAATTATAAAAATTCAACAAAAAACTCGGACGTATTAAAAATTACAATGAACTCATCAATTATTGTGATGACCTCCCCATCTCGTATGCCGGAACTTACCATAATTACGTTGGACTTATCTACGATTCCGATCAACAATTATGCCAAATTATTCGTCAAATATGTCGACCTTGGCAACCATAATTTTATATTGAACAATATTATTCTAGATATTGCTAATATTGGACTCGCTAAAGCCAGCTTAGAGCTGGACTTGTTAATCAAATACTGACCTATCAGCATTTGAGCTGGACTTGAAAACGCTTTAACTAGTCTAGGCAACTCTCATAAGGATTATTAACGCTTGAACTGGACGTGACAACGCTTGAGATGGACTTACCAACACTTAAGACGGACTTATCAAAATCTGACCAGGATTTATCAACACTTAAAAGCATGAGCTGGACTTATCAACGCTTGAGATAACATAACCACATTTGAACGAGTCTTAACAACAACGCCCATACAGACGGACTCACCAACGCCGGTCCTAACCACGCCATAACAACTCAAGTATACCATGCTAAGAACTCCTCTAATGACTCTCTGCTACATTTCTGCTAACATAATGGCCATTAATATCCCTGTTCGCACCATTTGGCAACACTGTATAACTATCTGTAACACCAGACTTGGCAGGACTGGATTATTAGCTGTACCATCAGACTTCCAAATTTAGCGAGATATATTATTTATTTTACCTTTCTGGTTAAATTTAGACACACATTTTTTGGCTAATTATAAAACCTACTTGGCTATTCCGACACGTGTGGTAATGACTAGAGACAGATTTCACAGGTAATTCGATTCTCATCAGCGGTGTTGTGAACCTTATTTGGTATACCTAGCCTGTATTAGAACCTTGTAAAACCACATTGGAACCTCTAGTACTGCACTGTATTTCTGTTTGTTATATTGGAGTAAAAATTGATCACAATACGAATCTTAGAAATTTGGGGGTATTATTATTATTATTATTATTATTATTATTATTATTATTATTATCTAGTAGTAGTAGTAATGGTAGTAGTAGTAGTAGTAATGGTAATGGTGGTGGTAGTAGTGGTGGTGGTAGTAGTAGTAGTGGTGGTGGTGGTAGTAGTGGTGGTGGTAGCAGTGGTGGTGGTAGCAGTGGTGGTGGTAGCAGTGGTGGTGGTGGTGGTGGTAGTAGTGATGGTGGTGGTGGTGGTAGTAGTAGTAGTGGCAGGATTAGTAGTTGTAAATTTAATTTTAAGGTAATAAAATGATGGCGAAGGCGTGGCTATTGGGGGAGGCTGGAGGCCCAAAAAAGTAGTAGTAGTAGTTACATATACAACATTTTACATATATTTTCACTCTCCTGCTACATCTCTTTCATAATGTAACACCGGAGCCAATTTCACACAGCTGCCATAAAATTGGTGAAAACAGAAATGGATTTTAGTTGCAATTTTGTAACCACTGTTAATAACTGTACCGTTTATTTACAGGTATTGAAACTATTATTTTTTTCACGTTTTATGATATTTTTACATACACACACCTCTCTCTCTGTCTCTCTCTCTCTCTCTCTCTCTCTCTCTCTCTCTCTCTCTCTTTCTCAAACTACTAGGCATTCTGGAGTTGTTTCTCAGGGTCGAAGTTGGAAGTGAAACTCACCAACGAGGATTTAAAGGGCCCAGGGAGTTTAACACGTTGTTATTGCACAGAGTCGAGGGTGGCTGAGAGTGGGAGGTGGAGAGGGGTAGAGAGTGGGCGGCGAGGAGGAGAGGGGGCAGAAAGTGGGTGGGGAGGAGGAGGGGGCAGAAAGTGGGCGGGGAGGGAGAGGGGGCAGAAAATGGGTGGGTAGGAAGATTGGGGGGGCAGAGTGGGCGGGGAGGAAGACTGGTGGGCCAGAGTGGGCGGCAGCGAGGGGGAGAGGGGCAGAGAGGGAGATGGAGGGGACAGAGAGTGGGAGGTGGAGGAGGAAAGGGGCAGAGAGTGGGAGGTGGAGGGGGTTAAAGAGTGGGCGGCGAGGGGAGAAAAGGGGAAAGGGGCAGAGTGGGCGGCGAGGGGGGAAAGGGGCAGAAAGTGGAGCAGGAGTGGAGAGAGAAGGAGGGCATGGATGGGGAAGAAAGGGGGATAGTGAGAAGAAAGTTGGAGGCTGGTGGAAAGAAAGTGGGGGAGGGTTAGTAGGAAGTGGAGAAAGGTGAGAAAAAATGAGGAAAGGTGAGAGCAGCAAGTGGAGTAAAGTAGGAAGAAAGAGAGAGAGAGAGAGAGAGAGAGAGAGAGAGAGAGAGAGAGTCACCAATACACAACAGCTAAGGGACAAAACTACAAATAATTGATTATTCAGTTGTGCTCGTTGTAGTGGTCACTGGCTGGCCTCACTGCTGAAGGCAACTTTCCAATCATTCCTATGACATGACAAGCTGCTCCTAGCTGTCCAGTCAGCCAAAAAACCTATTCTAGCTAAACAACACAAACATCATTTCACATTATGTCTTGGTATACCTCCGCATAGATCTCACCAGCCAACCAATTATATAGGTCACTGTATCAATGTTCACAAAATTTAAGCATGTCATCTGAGCAGTGTCGACAGCGATTAGTGATATAGCCCCCACACTTCTCCCTGTCACAACACTAAACAATAACTAATGGAAGGTCTTGTCATGCCCCCACACCCTCACCCCCCCCGTCACATCACTAAACATTTGACTGTCGAATAAAAGGAACCACAATCTCTGGTACAGAAAGACACACATCGCTGATTCATAGACCTCGACCTCCATATTAATGAGACAGCATACTAAGGTGTAGTGCCATCCATGAAACTATTCTCAAGACAGTGAATGGAATCGACACTTCATAAGGATGGACACAGACAGACAGACACACAGAGAGTACCGTAAAATCTCCCTCTGTATTCAGTGAAGGGATAAAAAACCTGGATTATTAAGAACTGCTTCCATTGACACTCGCCCTCAATTTAATACATCTTAGGTTACCCGAGTCCCGATCACCTACTGACGTCTTCTGAGTGTTGGTGTGTGATACTGCACCCCCCCGCCCCCTCCCCCCTCCCTGCCTCCAGCACAAGGATTACCTCACGCAATTGAAAAAAGGGTATCTTCCTCACTACAGCTCTGTGTGTGTGTGTGTGTGTGTGTGTGTGTGAATTCTTACACCTCCCACTCGTAGCTCAACAGAACTAGAAAACCGATTCCTCCTCGTCTTCCACCGTCCTCGTGAGTGTCTGTCCGTCTGTAAACGCGGGCGTCTTGACACGATCCTATACCCCAATATCCATTTTCCTTGGAGGGCCTCGAACCCGCGTTCCCGAGACTACTTGAAGGGCTCGGGTCCCGGCGTGTGAGAATGGCTCGCTGCTTCAACAAACGTGTCTTAAAATTGGTTCCAGCGATGGGTCCTATATGGGGCTAATGTCTCGTTTCACAATGTGTGTGAGAGTGTGTGCATCACTTCTGTAACACACCTAAAACCTCAAAATTATGACTTTCCTTCCTCCCCAATACGAGTTCATCTCCTCCTATATACACCAGAAGAAACAGATAACCCCACACCCCTACAGTACGCACCCACACCCCAACAGTACGCAGATACAGTACGCACCCACACCCCAACAGTACGCACCCAGTACGCACACCCCAACAGTACGCACCACCCACACCCCATACAGTACGCACCCACACCCCTACAGTACGCAGTACCCACACCCCAACAGTACGCACCCACACCCCTACAGTACGCACCCACACCCCTACAGTACGCACCCACACCCCTACAGTACGCACCCACACCCCTACAGTACGCACCCACACCCCTAGGCATGTTGTAGCATTCCGACCCGACCTACATCTAATGTTACCCCTGAGGTCCCCGTCTCCCTTTAACATCGCCTCGAGCATCAATCATGAACAAAAAATTCCACCAAACAATTGAACATCGGCCAGGTTTGGTTAGGTTAGGTAATTTCACCTGATAATTAAATAAGCAAGGGGTACATAGATAATCCGTACGAGTGTAACCATCAAAAAGTAATCCATCATGTAGAAAAACAAGCAAATTATCAGCCAGGTCATGAAAGGAGGGA
The DNA here is from genome assembly GCF_018991925.1 of Homarus americanus. NCBI lineage: Eukaryota > Metazoa > Arthropoda > Malacostraca > Decapoda > Nephropidae > Homarus > Homarus americanus. The sequence continues at coordinate 7,411,693 of NW_024731852.1, forward strand.
TGGGGAGGGAGAGTAAATGCCATCAAGATAGTCTAAAATATCAAAGAAAATGGGGTTGAAGGAGGTAGAGTCGATCGTAAACTCATCAAAACTGTAAAATCCTCAGAAGCCGTCCGGGTATTATGGCTGCTGGTACTCTGAAATAAGTTGTGTACCGAATCATTTCTTATATAATCTCTCTCTCTCTCTCTCTCTCTCTCTCTCTCTCTCTCTCTCTCTCTCTCTGTAAAATAAACAGTATTTGGTTGGAGTTATGAGCTACTGTGATACATTTTCAGCCTAATGCACCCAAGAGCATCTCTGAGTCGACGACTACACCTCTTTGAAGTTCTACACAAGAAAATCTGATATATCACACACAGCTTCCGGTCTAAGGCGCCGGAGATGCTTTAAGGGATGGATGGATCTGGAGTAAGGGAGGAGAGTGGGAAGAGAGGGAGAGGTCCGTTTCTCCGTTTTTAAAGGGGAAGGCGAGAGGGGCGTGAATTTTGGGGTGGGTGTAAGGCAGCTGAGGTGTTGGGTGTTAGAAGGGAGGTTCTTCTCGTACAGGAAATTCATGATGATATATTAACAAATGTAAACAAAGAATTTGTCTGTGGTTTCTCAAAGATAAGAACATCACTAAGGTGGAAAACCCTCATCAGTCACGTGAATGGAGGCGCCCCAACACAGCCAAAAGCACCTTTAAGTATAGTAACACATCCAGTAAATAGCAGATATAAAAACTTTAATTGCCAGTTCGCTGACGTTTGAGGGAGCGATAATTCTGTATTATCAACACCGTCGCCGTTATAGAATCTACTGTACATACACGATACAACTGCCGACATGTCAGTATAATAACACTGTGTGAGGCACGGGTCCTAACACACACATGTGATAGATTTAAGTTACCTATTGTTTACCTTCATAACCCCTGGTGTTGATGTGTTCATTTTCTTGTTTATGTAATGACGGAGTCGGTGTACAGAAAGGTAACATAATGCAGCAGTGTTATTAATGTTGTATCATCATAGTGTACAGTACGTAGGCCGCTACAACTGCATAAATTTATTTACTCAAAATAATTTATTTTTTCTCTCATAAAGCGTTAAAAAAATATGATCCGGCCAGGACGTGCTTATGAATGCGTAAATTCCACATTTGCAAATACTGTATAAATATTGTATTTATTCTTGTTTATATATATATATATATATATATATATATATATATATATATATATATATATATATATATATATATATATATATATATATATATATATATATTGTGTGTGCGTGTGAGGGGAGAGGGGGTACCAAAAGAACACCTCATACAACCTAGTATCAACAGACCAATAAGACCACTTAAGCCAGCCCACCTGAGGCCGCCACCAAGTCACACTCCTCCCGGTATTGCAATATGAGGAAACTCCGTCCAAGTCGTCGGCGTAAAACTGGGAACTTGGACCTCCTTCTTCATTTGTATTTGGGAGTCGTCCGCTCGCATAGGATTAAAAAACGAAACTCTTTCATTAGGATTATCCCAACTGCATATACCAGCTTTTACATGGCCTGTACCCCCCATCGATTTATTGGCAGACCTGAGCCTTGTTCCTCGTACTGTAAGAGAGGAGCTGCAGAGGGAGAGTAGGACGAGGAGGAGGGGTAGTAGAGGGGAGGTGCATTTGGAGGTGAATAGGGCAGAGAGGGTGAGGGAGACAAATGTGGAGCTGGAGGAGGGGAAAAAAGAGACGTGAATGGGGAGGGGAAGAGAAAGAGGAACGACGAAGAGGAGGAGGAAGGGTAGAGATGAGAGAACGGCATGTAGGCGTAAGGGAAGGTGTGGGAGGTGGAGAGGGGAAGAGAAAGGTGATGGGGAGGAGTAACAGACGGAAAGGGGTGAAAGTAAAGGGAGAAAATGAAGGTAAAGGGGAAGGTGAAAGTGAAAGTAAAGGGAGAAAATTAAAGTAATGATGGAAAAAAAGAAGAAAAAAAGTGTAAGTGAATGGAGATGAAAAAATAAAGGAAGGGATGAAAATAAAGAGGGTGAAGAAAGGAAGAAAGGAAGGATAGTTGTAAAAAACTAAAGAATCGATCTCGCCATCCACTCTACCACACACACACACAGATCGTTCCCCAGTCTCGATACAGATGGATGGTGTAGCAAAAGGACACACGACTGTCTCCCCGTGACTCTATATAGAATAACACATTATATAAAACGATGCGAGGGAGAGCAAAAGGTGTTTAGTTTAGTTCATCTTAAAAACAAATAAATAGATCATATAACACCCTCTTCATATCCCTATATAACGTTGATAATATATTAATAGGTATAAAGTCCTCATATAGCGACTCAAGTCCTAATATATCAAAAGGCAGAAAAGTCCTCACATCTCTATATAAAAAGAGTGGTAGTAAAAAGTAGTCATAGCAGAAAAGTCATATCATAATAATATCCCTAAATCTCTGTACAGAAAGGTATAGAACGGGTCCTCAAGTCATGATGTACAACGACACACACACACGCTCATGTCACGGTACTGTATAGAGTTATTCATTGTGTGGGAAAAATACATAAAATTAAAAATATATCCTTTTATATATATATATATATATATATATATATATATATATATATATATATATATATATATATATATATATATATATATATATATATATATATATATAAGGAGATATATATAGAAGCCTCTCACTGTTTTATTTAGACAATGGGACTGGGAGGGCTCCGCCTTGGTGGGTGATTATACAGATGTTCACTTATGTTTACATATATAGGGAGATATAACCAATAATATAGGGTAGGGTAGGGTAGGATAGGGTAGGTGTGCCTTGTGAAGTGATCTTAAAAAATGAACTTCCTCTTCGTCACGTCTCTATACAGGAAAAAATATATCATATAGGAAAGAAATTGTGGGTGATATGGAATCGCCCTCACGCCCCCATATAAAATGTTATATCATACGGCGCAGGACCTGGGCTGGCTATCCTTTGCGGGATCGTTTGGGGAATAGATAAATGTTGACAAACCCGTTTTCTTTAAGCGATAATGGTAGAAGGAATCCTAAAGTGTTATTTTACCTTAAGATAAATGGGCGCAGGAATTCATACCATGTTTTTCGTTGTGGTAATTTTTGACTCTGTGGGATGGGCCGGGGGAGAGAATGATAGGCCTTTTAAGATGTTTTGGTAAGAGAGATGGATGGACGCTGGCGGGTTTTTACCTCTGATGGCAGATGTACGGTTTGGGGAGATGAATCGTTGTTCGTAGAGGAATGGTGGTGGTGTAGGGGAGGAGGGAACGTAAGAAAGAATCAGTGTGTTATAAATAAAATGGATGTACAGTATATTACAAGGAGTAGATAACAATAATAATAATAATAATAATAATAATAATAATAATAATAATAATAATAATAACAATAATTTATCTAAAAAAAACTTAACACACACACACACACACACACACACACACACACACACATTTTATATATATATATATATATATATATATATATATATATATATATATATATATATATATATATATATATATATATATATATATATATAATTCCATTTAAGAATTGCGGTTCTTTAATCAAAACGACAGATAAAATATAAATGTTATTTATATAATAATAATAATAATAATAATTAACGGTTTAGTGAAAGAGCTTGGCAGCCAGAAGGCTGAAAATATACAGTTACATATTTGGGGAATGGGTTTCGAATTACAAATAATATACAAGTAACATAAGTGATACAAATAAGACATGTAATAACTAGATGGGTGTGTGTAGGTGTGTACACTCCTACAACAGGTCAGAGTGGTAGAACATTATAACATGGTAATAATGTGGTTACATTCGACTGGTTTGGGTTAAGTCAGCCAGTCACCTTCACGACGTGCCGGATAAACCACTAGTGACGCAGGGGGAGGATAGGAGGGTATGGGGGGGTAGGAGGGTATGGGGGGGTAGATTGAGAGCCGTCCAGCACCTCACTCACACAGTAATCTGGCCTCACGACACTGTGGGATCGGGCGAGAAGTATTAAAACTCTTCCCTCAAGTTTTCTACTCCTGGGACCTGAAGTGGCTGAGGGATCTTCTCTCAACCTCTCACCCACTGTTTGTTAAGTCCACCTCACTCTCACCTTTCCATAATAGCTACGTAATTATCTACCTCTCTCTCTCTCTCTCTCTCTCTCTCTCTCTCTCTCTCTCTCTCTCTTTACATGTTTCTATCTAATTATCTACTTATCACCTGTCGATCTTCCCATGCATCTACCTGTCTATCTTTTCACTTAACTACCTATATAACTAATTTACCTGTCTACCTCAACCATCTACTCGACGCTGAAGTGAGTCTACCTCAATCTAACCTATGAAACTACCTAATCACCTACTTATCTACCTATCCATGCATCTACCTAATTAACTAGCTATGTATCTGTCTATCAAAACAAATATGATCTGCCCCATTTATCCTCAGGTAAATTAATATATGTAGGAATCTCTCTCTCTCTCTCTCTCTCTCTCTCTCTCTCTCTCTCTCTCTCTCTAAGAGTTGCAGCCAAACAAAAGAGCGAAACGAAATGGTCTTATCCACCTGTAATTAGTGAGGCAATAAGGACCTGTGTTTTGCCCTCTGTTTGAGATACCAACACTCCAAGGGAAAAACCCAGGCAGGTGAGAATGATTAATCCTCTGTGCCATTGAGGGATCAAACAAGTGCCAACGGGGTAATGAAACAGGTGTTGGGGTATATTAAACAGGTGTTGGGGTATATTAAACAGGTGTTGCCGAATAATAAACAGGTGTTACAGATGTTAGGTCCCCAGAGTCACGTTCATTTCATTTAGGTCCCGCTACAAGAGTTACATTTTCTCTGGTGTAAGACCCTCTGGACATTTTACCTCATTGGAAGAGAAGTGAATATTAGTTATAGGATAGGTTAGGTTAGGTTAGAAACGGTATCCCTCCCCGTGTGGTGTAGGTGAAAGGACGTCTTTTCTACTGTTTGGGATGATCCTGTGAGATCTAATGTGTGTATAGGAAGGTGAAGACGTGTTCTATAGTTTGTAAAGGAGGAGAACAGGTACTTACTCGTGTTAGTATTGAGGCAGACAAGTGAGATATAAATATGATTGTGCCACGTCAAGGATTGTAGAGGCGTCATCTCCATTTGTGATTTGTTTGTCAGTTATATAGAAATTTGTATATTGTTAATCAGCTTATATTCCCTCTCCTGTGGGGGTGAGTATTGGTACAAGGGTTAATAAAAACAGCTACCATGGGGTGTTGGGGGAAGGGTGTTGGGGGTGCTACAGGGAGGGGGTGTGGGGGAGGATTTTGGGAGGGGGGTTTTGGGGGAGGGTGTTGTTGGGGGAGGGGGTTTTGGGGAGGGGGTGTTGGGGAGGAGGTGTTGGGGGAAGGGGTGTTGGGGGAAGAAGTTATTTGGGAGGGAGGGTGTGAGATAGATCGCCCTCACTTTGTCTCCTACCAGGATCTGAGTGTGTGCATTACATGTTCATAGCTGGTGCCTCAAAAGAGTTCCTTTACCCCCTCAGTAATCCAACAGGTGTTTGTAATAATTAAACACGTGAGCCTCAGTAATCCAACAGGTGTTTTAGCAATATAATTAAACACGTGAGCCTCAGTAATCAACAGGTGTTTTTAGCAATAATTAAACACGTGAGCCTCAGAATCAACAGGTGTTTTTAGCAATAATTAAACACGTGAGCCTCAGTAATCAACAGGTGTTTTTAGCAATAATTAAACACGTGAGCCTCAGTAATCAACAGGTGTTTTTAGCAATAATTAAACACGTGAGCCTCAGAATCAACAGGTGTTTTTAGCAATAATTAAACACGTGAGTCTAAGGAATCAACAGGTGTTTTTAGCAATAATTAAACACGTGAGCCTCAGTAATCAACAGGTGTTTCTCAATAATTAAACACGCGAGCCTCAGTAATCAACAGGTGTTTCTCAATAATTAAACACGTGAGCCTCAGAATCAACAGGTGTTTTTAGCAATAATTAAACACGCGAGCCTCAGTAATTAACAGTTTTCTCAATAATTAACACGTAACACCAAATTTTATAAGGATTGTCGTAAGTCTTATTAGAAGTCTTCCAGTGTTACAAAATATTTAATACATACATATATACATCCATACATATATACATCCATACATACATATATACATACATACATATATACATACATACATATATATACTTGTAAATATTCATGTATATGTGTATGTATTCTTCCATACTCACTTACAGAAACAAACCTGCATATTCTTACACAAAATTTCTTACGAGTTAATACATAAATACAGAGAGAGCATCTTCCTCATCGTCAGGTTGGTGTTATGAACTAGATCAGTGGTGAGGTTCATTAGCCGGGGAGACAGCGTAATAATCCTCCCCCCATTAGCAAATAAATGAGGATGCCGAGGTAAGGTGGATAACGAACTCTCATCATAACTCCAGACCTTAGTTCGACTCTTGATGACACGAGCAGCAGAGAAAGAGACACATAGACACATAGACACGTACACACACACGTATACAGACACACACAGAGACACACACACACACACACACACACACACACACACACAGGGGCCCGTTACTGCATGTCGGCCGAAAAGGATCTCGTCAAACACTCTTCATTTCTAGGCAAATATTGAAGCAAACACGAACTGGGGGGTATGACTGGCCGCTCTGTGACATCTACAGAGACATTTGTCCAATAAGAGCAGACTGATGGTAAAATTTGCATGGATAAAAAGAGTGGCAGTATGTTCTCTCTCTCTCTCTCTCTCTCTCTCTGCCGGCAATATTTGTATGGGGAGAAGAGGTAAGGTGAAACCCCGACGACAGACAGACACACAGACAGACAGACACACAGACACCCCCTATGTAATAATTCCTATTAATATTGACTTTAACTTTTACCGTAAACATTTTTCTCCACGAAGACCTGAGACAGATAAATAAGAGAGAGATCAGAGACATGAAAAGACACACACAAACACGGACACACACACACACACACACACACACGTACAAAAACAGACATAAACACACATACAGACATGAAAAAAACACACACATGCACACAGACAGACAGACAGACAGACATACATACACACACACAGCCTGTAACAACAAGGTAACAACACTGACCATCAGGATTCAGGAGGGACTGTCACCACATTTAATTAAAACTTGAACGTGGGCCGAAACAAATTGGGGGAATAAATTAGGAGAATAAATTGGAGAATGAATCTGAAAAATAAAGTGTTAAGAGCACAATAGGAGAATTAAATGGCAGAATAATCTACAGTTGAGGAGAATAAATTGGGAGAATAAATTGGGGAGAAAATATATTAAGGAGTAAATTGAGATATTATAGGGAGAAAAAATTAATAGAAAATAATAAATGGGGAGGGAATAAACTGGGAAAATACTGGAAAAAAATAGGGAGAACAAATTGAGACTCTAAATTGGGAGATTAAATCAAAGAATAAACCACAGACAGACAGACAGACAGACAGACAGACAGATACAACGAGAGAAAATAGAAAAATAAGCAAAAAAATATATAGATAATTAAGAAAATATCTGAATAAATTGGAGATTAAAACCAAAATTAACAGAACAAATTAGGTATACAAAGGCGAAAATTCGAACACTGGGAATAAATTGGAAGTTAAAACGCAAAGAAAACGAAAAATAAACCTTGACATCATCCGTAAAAAAGATTAGAATAAACTGGTAATTCTAACAAGAAGTCTTTACCAATGTCTTGCCTTCACTGACCTGACTGATGAAGGAAGGGTTTTTTTTTCCCACATGAGGGAATTTTCGTTAACCTTCAAAATTATGACCTAATCTATACAGTCCTTCATAATGAGTCATCTTATTTTTGTCTTGTTTCGTATTTTCATCTTAATTTTTTTCCGTATTTTTTTTCGTCTTATTTTCTCCCGTATAAGAGAAGCGAATTTTATCCCTTTATCGTTAAAAAATAAGCCTATGGATTCCACCCCGACCCGTGTTATTATGTGATGTGTTTCCTCTTATTATCCAGTGTATAATTGTCCTGATTTACTTTGTTTTAATAATACTGTATTTGTAAATTTAAGATATACATTGCCTTAAGTCTTCATTAATGACCATACATACACATACATACATAATGATTGCCCCTCGTGTACGAGGATGGCCGGCCCTAGGCGTGAATTTGTTTAAGGTGTAGAAGTTGTCGCCAACACAACAACCACACCCTGAGTTAAGTTGCATGACCCAGTGGCAAGGAATAGTCCGAGAAGACCGGACAACTCGTCAACTGCACTGGCTAACCATTACCTCGGAATACGATCCGCAAATCGATTAACATCCAGGTCCCCAATTACAGCTGGGTAGACAGGCAAATGGCGTAAAGAAACTTGCCAAAGGTTTCACCCTGCCCAGGGATCGAACCCGGGACCACTCGCTTGCAAGGAGAGCATGCTCATCAATACACCACAGGTCGTAATACAAGCAAACAAACAAACAAACAAGCAAACATACATTACATACACAATATACATATAAATACAAAACTGCATACATACATACATACATACATACATACATACAGTACATACATACCTATACATACATGATCACGAAATTAGAACTATGGACCCAAATATTCCACACCTTTAATTAGTCACAAATTACGTTTAAAGTTATGAAAAAATATTTTATTATATAATTTTCGTCAAAGTGATGGGAATTTCATAATAATAAAATTTTCATATTTTCCGTGTGGTATTAACGCTCATTTTAAAATACACATTTATTAAAAATGTATAATTAATTATATAGTTTGTTTAATAACCTGAAAACATACGGTGTATATTAAGGTCTTGTTATTTAATGCTTGTGTATATGATGCTAATTGTTTATGTTATCTAATTGGTGTCATCATCATCATTATTATCGAAATCGTAACAGTGTACAGTAGTAGTGGTAATAGTAGAGCTTACGGCAGCCCTCACTGAGCATATAATAGCTCAGAATGCAACAAGTGAGGTGGATACCAACGAATTAACCAAGATTCGACGGTCCATTACGACAGAGCGGCAGCACACCCAAAGTGATAAATTGCAGCAACTGATACTGCAAGTGCCAGAGAACCTGAAAAAAAAGTAGCTACAGCACAGGAGGTGGGCACCTCGAACTGGCTAACGACGTTACCGATAGAAGCAAAAGGCTTAGCCTTAATTAACAAGAATTCACAGATGCCATTGCTCTAAGGAACGGTTGGCCAGTAGAAGGTTTGCCCTCCCAATGAGTGATTGGCTCATTCTATGACATTGACCACGCCATGGTGTGTAAGAAAGGGGGCTTCGTATACATGAGGCATGAAGAAGTAAGGGATCTAACAGAAAATTTACTGAAGTAAATCTGTTATGACGTCACGGTGGAACCGACCCTCGTTCCATTAGACGGTCAGAACCTCCATCACCGGACTTCCAACACATCTAATGAAGCCCGTGTGGGCGTCAGCACTCGAGGATTCTGGACGCTGGGACAGCGAGCCTTCTTTCATGTCAGGATACTCGACCCCATGGCCGCATGTCATCGTAACTTGTCTCCAGAGGCTGCACACAAGAGGAACGAGAACGACAACATTAGGGCGTAGCAGAGAGAATTCAGAATGTAGATCAGGGCAGCTGAATTCCTCTGGGGTTCACAACCTCTGGCGGGATGGGACCAAGTGCAAGACGCTTCTACACAAGACTGACAAGAGGTGTTGTCTGAGCAGTAGCAGCAGCCCAGAAGCCACGTTGCAGCCTGGTTGAGATGCTGACTGTCCTTCTCTCTGCCTATGTCTGCATTGCTCTGCCTCAGGGGAACGAGATCGTCGGCCCCAAAGCCGACAACGGTCGCAGATATTGACTATGAGGCAACAGTCACTGAATGCCGCATAGATCTGTGGCTTAACTAACTCAACACAGCTAGGGTAGCTACTTACGTATTAGGATATTTAATTTTAAGGTAATAAAATGGCGGCGAAGGTATGGCTATTGGGGAAAGCTGTAGGCCACGTATTTATAAAAAAATAGTACTAGAAGTAGTAGTAATAGTTGTAGCAGCATTGTTGTTGTTGTAGAAGCAGCAGTATTGTTGTTGTAAGAGGATAGAATAAAAATGAGAAAAGGTGAAGTAAATAACAGATAAATTAAGAACAACGAGAGAATAGGAGCAAAGACGGGACTGAGAGGAGGAGAAGGGGAAACGAGAAGACGATACAATCAGAGGAAGAGAAAGAAGAGAGAATATATAGTGTGTGTGTGTGTGTGTGTGTGTGTGTGTGTGTGTGTGTGTGTGTGTGAAATACAGAAATACTTTACGAAGACACAATTTACATATCTTATTTTGATCTAAACACACACACACTACATATACAGATCTATACTCCACAACGCAGTACATACTAAACTTTGCCACTGAACTTATATATAAATGATAAAAGAACGAAAAATTAGGCTGTAGTTTAGCCACTGGAACTCTACATATGTGTTAAATTTATGTAAATATAGTTCAGATAATGAAAACTTACCCCCATATACAATTTAAGTATCAAAAACATACATACTGACACAATACAGAAATATAATAAATTACAAACTCATCATTAATTTTTTATGCATATGATCGACTCCAACCAATTAAAACTCACGAAAGGTTTTAATACAAAGATGTGGGAATTTTCGCTGTGCAACTGAAAAAAAATTATTCCCCTTAGCCTCAGTCACCGTCTTTGTGAGGCCCGTATCACCCTGTCTGTCTGTCTGTCGTGCTTGTTTCCGGCACCTCCCCTCCCCCCCCCCACACACGAAGCACCATGGAACATTAAAGGAGCGAAAATACGTAAATATTCGAATATTAGTGAAGCAAATACAAAATTAACTAAATATAAAGAGAAATAAATATAGTGAATTTTTTAACTCGGGAAATAAAATACAAGTGTTCATATATAACTGGGAAAAAGTACAATAACTAATCAATTAACTAGATTTTTTTAAATCCTGAAACGAAAACAAAGGGATTTGCACTCGAAAAAATAAAAATGAAATTACAATAATTCAATATAAATCCAATGGTATGAGTAAAGATACAATTGCAAATCTCTAAATTTTACATAAACTACTAAAAAAATTCAGACACATTCGTAAAATTTAAATTAAAACATGGGGGGGGAGGAGGGAGTGGACAGAATACGAAAGAAAATGGTGGACCCTGCTGCCATATGACATCACAAAAATTGTGACCAAGTCCTAGGTTGCTGATCTGACTTTCTGCCTCATTTACACACATTTGCAGGGTCTAAATTGTTTCTCTTACTATTAATAACACAACATACTGTATATCGTTTCTCACTATTGATTTTTGTCTATAATTTTTGTATTTATTTATGGCCCTTAATAATAATAATACTAATAATAATAATAATAATAATAATAATAATAATAGTAATATTATTATTATTATTATTATTATTATTATTATTATTATTATTATTATTATTATTATTATTATTATTATTATTATTATATTTTTGCCCCAGGCCCTGATGTGGGTCAGTGACCTGTGCCCTGGTGGGCTAATCCTGTTAAACAAAAAAAAAGTCTGTTCACTCCAAGCTTAGTACTGAGTTCTAGGGTCACGTTGTAACAAGGCAGCTGATTGGTTGGTGGATGGACACCCGAACAAACACTAGTGCTCAAATATTTAATCAATCGTATTTATATTCTGATATTTTAAGGGATAATAATTCTTCTGTTTTGATCTCTGATAATTTCCACACTTGGGGAAGCAAACATTTTCCTGAGAACAAAAAAAAGATCACAAAATTTCAGCCACATCCTCCACCGCCACGCATGACGTCACGTGGCGAGGACAAGTTTATGTCCCAGAATTTATTCATCATGTTCGTGTTCTCTTTATGATATTTTTATTACCACAGAGTTTCTCATACTAAGTTTTGCTTCCCCAAGTTCGGTTATTACCAGAGATCAACATAGAAAGTTTATTACCCTCTAAAATATCAGAATATAAACGACAGATTAAATACTTCACAACTGTAGTGACTCTTCAGGTGTCCGTCCGCCAACTAATCACCTGCCTTGGTACAACTTGACCCGAGACCTCATGAGCAAGTTTGGATTGAAAAGACTATAGAACACACTTAGTGACGGGGCGAGGAAGATGGGCGTCACTGGCTCCACCTCATTGCATTATTATCATTAATCTTCGATGTAGAAGCAACTAATAAGGTTGGAGCAGGTGGAGTGATGTTGGTAGCTAAGCCCATGGTGAAGAAGAGGTGGAGGAGGAAGAGAATAATGAGGAAAAATAGGAAGAAGATGAGGAATAAGAATAAGAGGAGAAGGAATAATTATTGTTGTTATTGTTATTATTGACTTCGTTCTCACAGTAACACCCCCCCCCCCCTATCGTCTTCCTGACCCTGCATCCAAACACAACCACCCCGTCCTCTCCTCAACCTCCCCCTCATTACACACCGAAACAGTCCACATCAAGCTTAACGACCCAATACAAACAGCCTCGGCAAGTCAACAAACCTGACCCCAATTATCTCTCTCTATCTACTTCCAATAATGTCGTTTCCCCCCGCTGGAGGAGGAGGAGGAGGAGGAGGAGGAGGAAGATGAAAAGGAGGAAGATGAGGAAGGAGGAGGAGAAGGAAGAAAATGAGAGAGGAAGAAGAGGAGGAGGAAGACGAGAGGAGAGAGGATGAGGAGAAGGAGTGACCCAGGCTCTTTCTGTGGGCACAACGAGTGATCTGTATTAGTAACCGATACTCCAGTTGTCCCGGCAAGTGCTGGTTTATTAGCTCTAACTCAGTGGTCAATGAGGTGCTTCTCATAAGTGAAGTCTTTGTTGCCTTGGCCATTAAACCTATTGTATTATTATCTTTTGTTGACACGCACTGACCTAACCTATCCTAACCAGGCCTAACCAAACCTAAATTAACCTACATCAGCTTAACTACCCAAAAATTTGACCAATTTAACTTAACGTAACTTAACATTACCTGACAACCTAACCTAACTTAATTTAGTTTAATCTGACCTGCCTAATTTTTTTTCTAATCCGGCGTAACATCACCTAAGCTAAAGATGAAACAGCAGTAAAGTATCACGAACAGAACCAACTAAATGAATTAATTTTGGACGGCAAGAACACATCAATGTTAACTTAATCTAACAAACCTAGGTATAGTTTTGGTCAGCTCAGCTCAGGTTATGTTGTGTTTGGTTTGTTCATGTCGTCTGTTTTAAAATCTAGTTGCCCAGCGGACATGTTCGTGGTATATGACCAAAACTGCACACTTTGGTTTGGCCCAAGTGAAGACTTTTGGAAATCTTCGCCCACACGGCTAAAAAAAAAAAAAAAATTCCAAATCCCGGGATGAAACATGTAATTTACATCTATAAATAACTAAACAGATAAAGTTCAATTGAGAAAGGCAAAACAAAACAAAAAATATTAGCTATGATAATAATCTCTGCATACTACACACACAATATTATTAAGGAAACGTAACTTCTGTGGCATCACTCAACACGGATCGTTATCACCCAAGATATATATGTATTGAAATAAGCAGAAAAATAAATATACAAGGAAAAATTATTTAAAATATTAACTGTGCTTCATTCTCCAAAGTCATCAGGAAAATAACTCCCCTCTTAAGTAAGGAGAATAAACATAAGAGGAATTAAGGAGCAATTAATATATTAAAAAAAAATAGTACATTAAAAAAATATATAAAACCGTGCGCCGCTCCCCAGGCACTTCAGAGAAGATCACCCCCATCGTCAAGGCCCAAAAAAGAAATAGAATACAAGAAAAACGAACACATAACAGCATAGCCTCCTGACATCAACTCGACACACGGATTTTGCATCGCCGAACGCTGTCGACCAAAACAATAACCAGGTCGAAAGCGGCGCTCCTCCATACCCTGCGTCTCAATCCCATCTCCGATCCGATATTGTCTATCCAAAACCCATTCTGAAGTATCAATGGTGCGTGAAAATCATCGATAACCGCACATTATACCCTGCCTACCGCCCTCGTTCCGAATATACACCTCTCGTTGCCGAATCATACTTACCCGGATGGCTGCTCTTTACCGTCCACCTCACGACGACCGGAGGATAGGGGGCCACACCTACAAGCTGTTTACTTTTACTTCCCTATTATTATTTATTATTATTATTATTATTAATTTCCATCATTATTTCCCCAAATGATACCCAATTAACGTTTATCTAATGGGATGGGGATTAATTATGTTAAGTACTTCACAAAATACATTAAAATGATAATTAGAGTCATTATTAAACTGGGTTGCCATATTTCATCTCACCTGGCAGTTTGTTCCCGGTTTTATCTTCTCATATATACACATCCAGGTATAATTAACACAGGTACCAGACACATAATCGGTCTCTTTGATACTCCTATGAAAAAGAGTTGTATTAATCAATCGAGTCCTTCAGTATCAAAGATCAACGGACGCACGATGAAAGATGAATGACGCGACGCATGGGAGACACGACATGCGTGATATAATGAACTGTAGGTTGGAATAGACGCACGGACTGACGTATTAACAAAAACTCATCACATGCACCATATGTATAGTGTTACGTAGAGTTGTTTAGAAACTACGGGGGATGAGATGATTTTACACACACACACACACACACACACAATGAGTAACAGTGACACAATATTTTCCCCTCTTAAGCCTCGCCTAAAACTTTGTGACAGTCGAGGAAGTTGTCATTTTTTACCTCGTCTTCTCGTCTTTGTCACGTGTGAAACTTTGGAGGCGAGTAAAGAGGCGGCGGGTTTTGCTTCCCCTCCACGCGTTATGAAACCACAAAGGCAGGCAAAAGTTGTGATTGATGTCGCTAATTACATTATCATCCACTCATAGCCCTGTACTGTTAAGGTATTAATTATACTTTGAAATTTTTTGAAAGTATAGATAATGATAGATCTAAAGACACGCACATAGATCATAGTATTAAAAAATATTAATATAACAAAGGTAAAATTTTTAATTATGCATTGGAGTTCAATTAATTTCTGTCGCATTTATATTACAATGAAATAACTATATAAATGGTGTTCTTTCAAGGGAGACGTTGTTGGAGATAGTGAAGGAGAGGAAGTTGTTGGAGATAGGGAGGATGGAGAGGGGGCGTGGCGGGAGAGGTGGCGTTGCTGGAGATAGGGGGAAGGGAGAGGGAGAAGTAGCTGGAAATGGGGGGAGAGAGGGAGAGGGGGGGAGGGGATGCTTTTGAAGATAATATATGTTGCCAAGTTTCATTATTAAAGGTGATGAAAGTTTCTAATTTAGTACACCAGAGATGTCTTGAGCGTGTGGGGGACAAGGTGGAGGTTTGTGTTTCCATGTCTGATATTCCGTTAGAGAGAGAGAGAGAGAGAGAGAGAGACGTCACCTGGTAGTCAATATCAACCTACTCACACACACGACCAACATTCATTCACACAGTCGTTATTCATGTTCGACACACACACGCACACACGCACGCACACACAGTCGTTATTCTTGTTGGACCTACAAACACGACCACAACCCTTCAAGCATGTTTCCCTCTCTCCCTCTGGTCGTTTTAGGTCACGTATTGTGCAATTCCTCACCAACTTCGGTATCGTTCCAAGACGCTTTCAATTTCCTTTGGTATTTCGTAGCCAAGTTTCATTTCCGGTCGGAGTTCTACAAAGGGAAACTCCAGCTTGAAGGACGTTTTTCCATCTCAATTTGTTCCCATTTTTTTTCCTCTGTCTGTCCCCACCTCCTCACCCCCCCCACCCCCCCTTCCCCAAAAAAGAAGTTTATTTCAGGCTAAGAACCCATTTTAGGAGGGTAAGGGGACAGTTCTGGTTAGGAGCTGAATTTTTCCCTTTCATTCTATTCCTTTTATTTTCTCTTTTCTTTCTTATTTAAAATCATTAAGTAGAAACCGGACAGAAGTGATAGAAAGTTTGTTTATTTTTCTTTTACGGCCCCCAAAAGTTCTTCCTTTCTCTATACATTAAAAGTTCCGATCTCATCTTCAGCTTAAGTCACTGTTTCTTTCTCTAGCTTAAGGATATATACAGTATATATAATGTTTCAATATTATAATTAAAAGTTCCTAAACTCGTTATAATTGAAGACACTTCGTACTTGTGTTTAAGAGTTTAAGTGTTACTGCTTTGTAGTTTGTATAGTTTAAAGCACCAATTCTTGTTTACATTACATACGTCCTTTTGTTTCAGTTTAAATGTCCCCGCGAGGTGTTGTCTGCACCGTCTGTAAGGCTCCAACATCAACAGTGACTTAAACGCCCTTCTTCTGGCGCTCTCTGTGTTGCACTATAAAGGCTCAACCCTTGTTTACACCCAAAGGTCCCATTTTTTTTGTTCATTGACTTAAATTTTCAAGTCAAGTGCCTCCCTGTGACGCAGTGTACACACTTTAAACCCGCGATTCCAACAGCAAATTAAAGGCCTTGTGTTATTTGATGTTTCCCCATTCAGCACAATTTAAAAGTTGAAGCTGGTGTCGAAAACTGAGCTTCAAAAGCGACAGGTGTTTATCTGACATCCGTCGCTCCACCAGGTGGGAGGAGCCACTACCCGGCCCGCGGTAGATATCAATGTAATCTATTGAAGAGTTCCTTAGCGTTGAGGGCAGGTACAGACCCGATGGTATTCAAGATGCTCATCACATTATTACTGTACATAATACTTTTATAAACATGATATATATATATATATATATATATATATATATATATATATATATATATATATACCCAACATCCCAAACCTCATTTTATAATCCCAGCAACTCACAATCCCAGAGTTCCATAATCCCAGCATCCCACAGCCCCGGACGACCGGGCCCCCAGAGAATCCCAGGCCGGTAATTAAGCAGTGTTATCATACGGACTTAATGTATTCATGACGTGCAGTCCTCCCTCCTCCCAACCCAACCTTCTCTGCCCTCGCCGATGACACACACCCCCTTCATTCTCCCTCGCTCCTATATAACACTCTTCACCTTCCTCTCTACCGACCCCCCTCCTACCTAATCATGCCCCTCCTTGTATCCTCCTATCATCCTCCGGCCTCCCCTGTGTCCCTCCCTCCCTCCCTTCTCTCCTTCCTACATAACCGTCCTCAACCCCTTACAGCTCCTTACCAGCTCCTGTTTTCCTCACCTTTCACACCTCACTCTCTCTCACACCATCTCACTTACTCCCCCTTCTTCACCCCTTTCTACTAACCCACCCCCTTCCATCCTCCCCGTTTTCTTTTACCTACTCCCCTAGGTCCAGCCCCTCTACCTCCACCTCCTCCTTCATCCCCTTTCTTCTCTCCCAATGAAGCCCTCCCTGCCCCCCCCCCCCTCCTCAACATCTTCCAGTCCGGTAATACAAGATTCGGGAAAGATCAAAAGATGCCTGACGCGCCGATGTGACCTCGAAATATGAAAAGAGTGACACGTTTGTGACACTGAACCAGAGGGAGGTGTCCTACTGTATATTGTAACCTGGAACCAGTGAAAATGACACTTATGACACTTAACAAGGATAGTTGTCTTGTGTTGTAACCCGGAACTAGTAAAGACTAAGACTTGTAACACTGAACTAGTAGTAGCTTATACTATAACCTGGAACTAGGGACACACGACACTTAGAACATTAGAGGGAGACGACCGTCCTGTACCCAGGAACTAGTAAGGAGTAACACTTGTAGCCCCGAGGTCAATAGAGGTGAGTTTTATAACCTGTTACTATAAGAAATATAACTTTCATGACACAGATGGTGAATTTCCTGGTCGATACGAGAAGTGACATGACCCAGAGGCAATAAAATTCTTGACTTCTTTGAGAGGATGATCAGATGAAACTCATATTTAGAATTTACTATTGATTATATGTATTATTATTATTAGCTTAAATATCATAAGTAATACTAATAATTGTTACTAAAATTATTATTATTATTATTATTGTTATTATTATTACTATTATTATAACTATTATTTTTATTATTTTTTAGGATTATCGAATTCCTCCAATAAAGTACAATCCTGGAAGAGAGAATAAGTCAGAGTAGTAGTGAAAATGACAAGAAAAACGGTAAGACAGATAAAACAACACAAGGAAATTATGAAATAAATAGAGAAAAAGATAGAGAGACAGAAAAGGTGTCAAAGAGAAAAATGGTGAGAGAAACAAAGAAATAAAACAGACACATGGAGAAAGAGACAGAGATATGCATTCCATCAGTCATATAGAGGATGGATGAACACACACACACACACACACACACACACACACACACACAGAAGGCAGACAAACATGTTTTTGCCTCCCATATTAATTAACCAAAGAGGTAGCGGGGTTAAAGAAAGTATATCAGCAAAAAAAAAAGAAGAAACTCAGGTTGGATTAATCCGCCTCTATAACCCGGGAGGAAAAAGTCGTGATGGAAAGAAAGGAAAAGAAAGGAAGGTGGAGGGTGGAGGAGGGTGAGGGAGGGGTGGGGAAGGAGGGCCAAAATCAAAATGTTATTCCTCCTGACAAACACGTTATTCCAAGGATCAGAACCATCGTCTAGAATAGAACCCCTTCTACCCCTCCCATCCCACCCCATTCCATCCCCCACCCATTCCATCCCCACCCCATTTCATCCCCCTCCACTCCACCCGACCCCATCCCATCCCCCGACCCAACCCAAAATATCATGATATTTTGTCTTACGAATAAAAATAAAAAAATAAATGGTGGTAAAACTTTTTATTTATTTCTGTCTTTACTACTTTAATTTGAGTTCTTTTAAGATTATTTTTTTTTTACCTTTGTCTTCGGGTTTGTTAATTTTCTTTGACTTTCTTTTTTACCTGATTTTCTCTCTAACTTTCTCTCGCCTTTTTTGCATTATGTTGACCTGACTTTCTTTTTTTTTACTTTCCTTTGCTTTCTTTTTTTAACTGCATTATTCTTGTATGCTCTATTACCTCCATTTGTACTTTCTTTTAACACAATTCTGCTTTCATTTAACCATGTCTAATATTCTTCTTATTCGTCTCCTTTCTCTTTCATATTCAGTTTTAATTTTCTTTATTTTCCTATTTTCGTTATTTACTTTCATTTTAACTATGTATTTTTTTTTTGCTTTTTGTAATTCCTCTCTAACTTTCTCTTACTTTCCTTTTTTTTCACTACGTGGAGGGGTGATTGAGGGTAAAAGACGTTGGCAGTAGGAGGACGAGGATGGTAGAGGACGGTAGGAGATAGAGCACATTCGGGGAGGAAGACGTTCGGGGGTAGGAGGACGTTCAGGGGGGTAGGAGGACGTTCGGGGGTACTGGGGTGGGAGGACGTTCGGAAGGGGGCGGGGGGCGGAGACGTTGGGGGTAGGAGGGACGTTCAGAGGGGTAGGGAGGACGTTCAGGGGGGGTAGGAGGAGGACGTTCGGGGAGTAGGAGGACGTTCGGGGGGTAGGAGGACGTTCAGGGGTGGGGAGAACGTTCAGGATAGGGAAGAGCGTTCGGGGGTAGGAGGACGTTCGGGGAGGAGGACGTTCGAGGGAGGAGGACGTTCGGGGTAGGGAGGACGTTCAGGGGTAGAAGGACGTTCGGGGGTAGGAGGACGTTCGAAGTGGGACAGAAGGGGGTAGGAGGACAGGGGGAGTAGGGAGAACGTTGGGGGTAGGAGAACAGAGGGGGTAGGAGGAAGCAAGGGGGAGAGTAGGAGGACGTGGTTTTAGCGACGCCTTGTTAAGCGATATACCCAAAGCTGTAATAGGCGATAAAGGACATCAGCTAAGACGCTCTGGTATGGAGGAAGTTTTCTAGTAGTAGTAGGAGGAGGAGGACATGAGAGCAAAGAAGAGGATGTGGAGGAGGAAGAAAGAGGAGGAAGAGTAGGTACGGAACGAGACAGGAAGGAGAGAGAGAGAGAGAATCTGGTAAAGCATGCAGGTAAGGAAAGGAGGGATGGATGGAGGGAGGGAAGGAGGAGGGAAGCAGGTAAGGGGAGGAGGGAGAGGAAGAGGGGGAAGGGAGAGGAAGAGGGGGAAGGGAGAGGAAGGGGATGTCTCATAGTATCGGCAGGCCTTGTAGAGACGGTGATAAAAAGTACTTTGAGTAACTTCCAGTCAGGCAGCAAGACCGAGCACTCTCGTAAAATGGTGTCGGGGAGCAGTGTTGTTTGTGTTGAGGAGAGGAAGAGTGTGTTGAACTCTCTCTCTCTCTCTCTCTCTCTCTCTCTCTCTCTCTCTCTCTCTCTCGGTGGGAAGAACACTCGTAAAATACAATTTGGCGTCAGAAAAATTCCCGACTTGGCTAATGACACCAACACGTGATGGGTGGGAATTAGCGAGATCCAGATAACGAGAATATTTCAGAGAGAGAGAGAGAAAGAGAGAGAGAAAGATAACTATTTGCTGGGCTTTTATTTGGGATGAAAGGTTAAAATATTAGTAAAATATACTATACAAAAATTACATGAATAATACAATTTGTACGAAGAAAGAAAATTAAAAATAAAAGATGTATAGAGTAAATGAAAAATAAAAGATAAAAATATAAAAAAAATATGTGGAGAAAATAAAAAAAAAACGTGTGGACAGAGTGAAAAAATATATACCCAGAGAAAATGTAAAATAAGAGGAATCGAAAAAAAGTAAAAGAAAAACTGTATCTCACAAACAAACAAACAAACAAACAAACAAACAAAAACAAAAAAAAACACACACACACACACACACACACACACTGCTGACAAAGAACCACATCAACAATCAGTGTAACGAAGGGTGAAGAATCAACTAATTTGATCTGTGTGATTTGGTTAAAAATTAGTTGATATAGGATGCTACTGAGAGAGAGAGAGAGAGAGAGAGAGAGAGAGAGAGAGAGAGAGAGCATCTGTTCTTCTTCTTCTCATATTATCTTCTTCCATACCATCCCCTCTTTATTCCCATCTTCCCATCCCCCCTCATTCTTCCAATCACATTCTCCTCCCCATCATTCTCTCACCTCCACCACCATTTCCCCATCCCCATACACCACCATTCTTACACCCAACGTCTATTCCAATACACTCGACACCCATACACCACATACTTCTTCACCCCCATTACACCCCACTTGTCATACACCCTCAATATCACCCATATGTGCCTCCAACACTCACCCCCCCACACCACCCCCCACTCCACTCTCCCATCTTCAATCAGCCCGGAGGAGAAGAGACCCATATGTATAACAAAAAGAGGATTAACTTAGACCTTAATTCACTCGGTCACAGAGTTGATAATTCCTCTCACACTTGTTAAAGAGACGAAACTTTAAATGATCTACTTTCTTTGTGTCAAGTCTGAGAACTCTCTCTCTCTCTCTCTCTCTCTCTCTCAATAGCACTGACTGGAAGACCTGGCCACTTGCTCCCAATTCTCCGTGACCACGTGTTGACAGGAAGCCGATGAAAATGTTTTCTTGATATATTAGATAAATCTTCCACCTTTGATACAGTGAGCGGGGTATTGACTCTCTCGTGTGTGTGTGTGTGTGTGTGTGTGTGTGTGTGTGTGTGTGTGTGCGTGTGTGTCTGTGTGCGTGTGTCTGTGTGTGTGTGTGTGAGCGTGCCCCAAGTAGCGGTAGAGAGGGTGGAGTGCTGTTCTCGAGACGATGACTGAGAGAATAAACTGTGTGTGTTTGACTTTTACTTGAAGGATGTTCCTTAATTATGTCCGTTTATGGAGTTTTCTGCGTAATCTTCTACACACACACACACACACACACACACACACACACACACACACACACACCTGTTTATACATATCAATTAATATATTATTCTACATCTATTTCATTATTGTATATCCAAATCTATGTACCTTTATCCATCCATCTCTATTAATGTCTCCAGCTGTTTTTTCTGTCTCCCTTCGTGGTTATGTTTCACTATACACCTGCTTATATTCTCAACAACGTGACACATTTAGAAGGAAACTCTTACAAGACCCTTAACATAAACTCATCTATCCCAGCCTCATATTGAGTTACACAGCTGAGTGGAACAGTTAGTGACTCAACAGACTCACGTGTTGAGTGGAACAGTTAGTGACTCAACAGACTCACGTGTTGAGTGGAACAGTTAGTGACTCATCAGACTCACGTGTTGAGTAGTGACTCAACAGACTCAGTGCTAGTGACTCAACAGACTCACGTGTTGGAGTGGAACAGTTAGTGACTCAACAGACTCACGTGTTGAGTGGAACAGTTAGTGACTCAACAGACTCACGTGTTGAGTGGAACAGTTAGTGACTCATCAGACTCACGTGTTGAGTGGAACAGTTAGTGACTCAACAGACTCACGTGTTGAGTGGAACAGTTAGTGACTCAATCAGACTCACGTGTTGAGTGGAACAGTTAGTGACTCAGTTAGTGACTCAACAGACTCACGTGTTGAGTGGAACAGTTGGTGACTCATCAGACTCACGTGTTGGGTGGAACAGTTAGTGACTCAACAGACTCACGTGTTGAGTGGAACAGTTAGTGACTCAACAGACTCACGTGTTGAGTGGAACAGTTAGTGACTCATCAGACTCACGTGTTGAGTGGAACAGTTAGTGACTCATCAGACTCACGTGTTGAGTGGAACAGTTAGTGACTCATCAGACTCACGTGTTGAGTGGAACAGTTAGTGACTCATCAGACTCACGTGTTGAGTGGAACAGTTAGTGGCTCATCAGACTCACGTGTTGAGTGGAACAGTTAGTGACTCAACAGACTCACGTGTTGAGTGGAACAGTTAGTGACTCAACAGACTCACGTGTTGAGTGGAACAGTTAGTGACTCATGAGACTCACGTGTTGAGTGGAACAGTTTCAATCAAGAGCACCACACCGCCTCATAATTATTCACTTTACTCACTAAGTTGATTCATCAGTGAGTCCTCCGTCTCCATTCATTCTTCCACTTTCCCCGTAAATCTTGACCAGTGTGCGGGGTCTCTTTGTCACCCTCGCGCCCCCCCTCGGCTTACTCCACTGATGGACTGTTTCATCCGCTTAATAATGACACTCTCTCTATTTCTTTATAACAATAAAATCATTTTATTATTATTATTATTTAAAACAAAAACAACAACAATAATAATAATAATAATAATAATAATAATAAACCGGGTAATAAGAAAATAACAAACGATCATTCTCAACAAGCAAGCAAATTACGTTTAAATACGCGACACAAAAATAAATAAGGCGGTGATAAAAACACTGGAGACGAGAATCTTAACTACACTCGGTACCCAGTATCTAGCAGCATGAAGTGACACAAACATAAGTGTCTTCCTCCTTCACCACCTTCAAGTAGGACTCATCAAACACACCCCAGAGTTATTACATCTCAACCTAACCATACCAGAGTCTACACCAATTACGCCTCAACCTAAACTACCCAATTGGACAGGAACCCAATTGTAATAGAACCACATCCTATTGGCCCCATTCTTAATTGACCTCAGTCCTGATGTTTATATTAGGATGAGACTTATTAGAACCGAGACCCGTATGACCTACAGCCCCAATACTAGCCACTACCGTCATTCTCCAGTCATCACTTTACTTCATCACCACACCACCACACTAATGTTACTTATGTTCTAGTTCAGGTGTGTTACTGCGATCATTTTCACCTCACATATACATCACAATAACATCCTTTGCCGTGGTCAGTTATAGCTTCTAATAGGAGTTTATTTCCAGGGTTTATATCTGCTGTACTCTGGCGGTAGGAGCTTCACATTCATACACAGAGGAAGTAATGCCATGTCTACTATCATATGTGGTTTTGTGCTGCGTCATCTTTGTTTTTAATGAAGCACTGCCTATGACATTACGCTAATATTCCTGATTTGGTTTAAGATTTTCTAACATCCTATATACTGTATTCAGACTTTTATATATACTGTATCCATAATATTTCAAATAAATTTCACGTTATTTACTTTTGCTTTAACGCGAAATTCTCTAGCCATTTCCTGAAACGTTTCCAACACAGGCTGCAAAAAACGAAAAAAAAAATAGATACTCACGAATGGAAAATAATTCAAGAACCTCAACAGACTCCGGAAGTAAAATGTAAATGTAAATGTAAATGTCCCCAGACACACTTTATAGCCAATCCAACTCTTCCCCAAGCAATAAAGGTCCGAGGAAACGAAATCGAATCGTATAGGAAAGGCTGAAGGATGGATCGGCGCAGCACTTCAATAATCCCATTACAAAAGTTAACGCTGTCTTTGACACACATTTTTGCATCTGAATCTAAAGGAAGAAATCGTCATTCTCGGAAGACTTACAAAGACTTCATCATAGGGAGAAACTGGGAAAGAATAACGGGATCCCTTTTATAGACTTTTATGCAGCAAATAGATACCCGTACAAAGGCCGGCTAAGCAGGTAGTTGTGAAGGAAACCTGGACAAAAATTGCCAGGGAGACAGTGGCGGCAACAATAGGGCTTTACCTTAATGAGGGGGACTAGCAGAGGGTAAGAGACTCCTCCCTCTGCTCTCTTCTCCTCCTCTTTCATCTATATCTTGTTCCGTCCTCTTTATCGATTTCACCTCGTCCCCCTCTCCGTTCCCCTACTTCATTATTCTCGCGTTTCATCTGTTGCTCCTCCTGTTTTCATTACCGTTTGCCTTTTCTCTTTGTAATTCACGTCTCTTTTCGTCCTCTTTCTCTTACAATGTTCTCACTTATAATCATCAGCCAACTCGTCTCTCCCTCTCCCCTATACCTCTTCACACTAGCTCTTCTTGGTCCTTTTAAGATTCATCCTTCCTCCGTTTTTATCCTTTCCTCTTTCCTTCGCTCATCCCAATTCTTCTTGAACTTTCTGTGTTACCGGAGACGAACTCTTGTTTTCTTTCATGATCCATTTTAAGACCGACAAGTTTAAAAACGTATTTTTCCTCAACCATTTCTCGCCGTCAACACCGGCTAATGCTCACTACTAACCGTTCTAAATGGCGGTTTTTTTAGGGTTATATCTAATTCTAAAATGTGGTAGAAGACTTATAGAAAAGGTTATATATTTAAAGAAGAAAGGAGACATTTAAAAGAAGAAAGGAGACATTTAAACTGAAGAAAATCCATTACGATTTTAAATTGTTATTAGATGAGAGTAGAAGAAAAACAACACACGACTCCAGACTCACCACACAACGCTTGATGGTAACTATACAACGAGTGTAATATGACCGTTGTTACACACACACACACACACAAAACACACACACACACACACACACACACACGAAGCACGACGGACACCTAACGATGCGACACACAGCCATCGTAAGATCTCAGTTGGCATTCCACCAAGTGACCTAAAAAATAGATGGCCCTTAAGTAAGCGTCCCCGTCTTTACAGCATAATGTATCAGTTCCCACACGTACGATTGCGTATTATAAAAGAAAACATTTTTTATACCGCCTAAATGACATTATTAGCTGCATATTATGCCTTCTTAGTGGCGGCACTAAGCGAAAGTAAAGCCCTTCTGGAATAAAATTATAATACCGGGGGCTCTCGCTCAAGATTTCAAAATGCGCTTAAGAGCAATATTACCCAGATATTTCAGATTGCAACTGTGAGTCTTATGTAAATGTGTTGCAGCTGTAAGTGAGGTGAGTGTTGAACTTGGTGTTGAGCCGTGGCAAGTGTGTTCTCTCTCTCTCTCTCTCTCTCTCTCTCTCTCCTTATGCTCCACATTAACCAAGTTCTTATTATTCCCTCACATTCTAAATAACTTTCTCTCCCTCTTCCAATCTCTCCTGTGTTAACAACAACCACCAAAACTAACTACCCAGCGATCACTCCCAACAATTGACAGTGATTGTGCCTGCCAAGATATTTATCATGCCTCCCCCACAATCCACACCAACCCAAGCCAAGTATGGTATCCTAAGCCTCTACTGTAAGCCACTCTCTCTCACAACCTGCATGTGACTCCTGGTTTTTCCCAACGTCTCCTGCCTTTTACTTCTTATACGACGAGATTGAGTTTTTTTTGCGATGTTGGATGTGTGTGGGTGTGTGTGTGTGGAGTGTGTGTGTGTGTGTGTGTGTGATACAAGAATGACGAAGGGTCTCCCTCTATCTCTCTCACCTACATCCCTCCCTCTCTCCCTCCCTCCATCCCCTTCCGTCTCTCTCCAACATCATCCCTCCTCCCTCCCTCCCACCCCCTTTCTCTCACCAACATCCTTCATCTCCTCTGCCAACATCCACTCCCTCCCCTCCTCCCTCCCCTCCACCCCTTCCATCTCACCAACATCCTCCCTCCTCCCTCCCTCCCTCCCTCTCCTCCTCCCCACCCCTTCCATCTCTCCCTGCATCCCTTCTCCCTCCTCCTCCCCACCCTCCCCACCCCTTCCCATCTCACAACATTCCACTCCTCCCACCCTCCCTCCCTCCCTCCCACCCCTTCCATCACCAACTCCCTCCCTCCCCGCCCTCCTCCCTCCCTCCCCACCCCTTCCAGCTCTCTCACCAACATCCCTCCCTCCCTCCTCCCTCCCTCCACCCCTTCCATCTCCTGCTGTCCTCCACCCCTTCCATCTCCTCACCAGCATCCTCCTTCCTCCCTCCCTCCCTCCCTCCTCCCTCCACCCCTTCCATCTCTCACCAACATCCCTTCCTCCCTCCCCCCTCCCTCCCTCCCTCCCCTTCATCTCTCACCAACATCCCTCCCTCCCCTCCCTCCCTCCCCTTCCATCTCTCACCAACATCCTTCCTCCCTCCCCTTCTATCTCTCCCTCTCCATCACCAATAACTCCCAGATTTCAGAAAGCGAGTAAACAAAAAAGAAGTCATATTGGTATTCAGGAAGACTCGCTCTAAGAGACTTAGTCGTTGTGTGTTTCAGCCCGAGCATATAAAGTGCCCTGTTTATTTATTCTACGATTTGTTATAAGTTTATTTCCAATATTCAATTTACGATCCGGGTTTTTTATTTTTGTTTAGTTTATCCTGTAAGCATTTTTTTCTAACTTCTATTTTTTTCCCGCGTTTGTGTTTCTTCAAATATATATTTTTTGTAACTGGTCTTTTTTTTTCCCGTAATAGGTTCACTTCCTGGTGATTTTTTTTCCCTATATTCAAAATTTATCTTATAAACATACACCCTCTTTTATCTTTTATTTCTATCTCTTTTTTCCACATATCTTCGTCTCTTTGCATTACATCTCAAACAAATAATTCCAGAAAATACTAACTTCCTCCATAAGCCTCAAGATCAAATTAATAAATTCTGTATAATAAATTTAAAATTAATTAATAAAATATTACTTAAAGTTAATGAACGAATTAATTATGTTGTGCATGGAGGGTCGATCAGCTCCCTCCTCTGGCCAGATGAGGTAAGCTGGAGGAGTCCTTTAATATACTGAAGTAAATGGGAGGGGGCTGTGTGTGTACCTGAGACAAGGCTGTTACTGACTCCATCACCGCGCTAGAACAGTTGATGAGGACACAATACAGTCCATGGGGCCACAACAGGGTTTGAGTGGCCACAGCAGGGTTTGAGGGGCCACAACAGGGTTTGAGGGGCCACAACAGGGTTTGAGGGGCCACAACAGGGTTTGAGGGGCCACAGCAGGGTTTGAGGGGCCACAATAGAGTTACAGGGGCCACAACAGACTTCGAGGGGCCACAACAGACTTCGAGGCCACAAAAGAGAGCTTCGAGGCCACAATAGTGTTACAGGGCCACAACAACAGACTTCGAGGGCCACAACAGACTTCGAGGGGCCACAACAGACTTCGAGGGGCCACAACAGACTTCGAGGGGCCACAACAGATTCCATGGGGCCATTCAGATTCCATGGGCCCACAACTTTACATAATACTGACAAATAAATCCAGGTTACCGAACACTTCTAGGAGAGTTGTTGTTTTGTAATCCACTTACCAAGGTTAGGTTAGGTTAGATTAACATAGGTTAGGTTATAAATTTGGTCTGAAATTCACGACAACTTATGAAGTATCGCATTTACAAGTCTCTGGACACACACACACACACACACACACACACACACACACACCTACCTGTAAGTAATATTCAATGCCTATATTATATCATTATGTCTAAATCCAAATACTGCCAAGTCTCTGTATATTTTTCAGCCACCGACACGCTCTATTAATAAACCGTTTATTATTATTGTTATTAATTATTATTATTATTATCACACACACACACACACACACACACACCATGCATTATTAGCCTTCTTGGATTTTCCGGAGGCGTGAACGGCTGGAAACTCCAAAATCCATGGAAGAAATTTTCTCATCTGGAATATATATTTTTGGTACCTAGAGACAACATCAGGTAAGACATATTAATACGAAGAAAAACTATATCACCTGAGATTCAACCACCCCCCCCCTCAGATTGTTGCTTATTATACCTGATGTTGATGAACCACCATTCTGGCAATACCTAAAGAATTTGGGGGTGCAGGTGGGGTAAGGTAAGGTAAGGTAAGGTAAGGTAAGGTAAGGTAAGGTTAATAGTCATCAGATGAAATAACCAGGTAGGGGGAAACTTCAGGTAATAAAAATTAAATAAAAACTCAACGATGTCGCCACCGCCATCTGTGTGTCGCAGCTTAAGCGAGGTAGGTGGAGGCGTTCTCACAGCACCTGTTTAGTGGGATGTTGGAGGAAGGGGGGGGGTAGGAGAACGCTGACGTATGAATCCTTTAGAATCCGGATTTTAATGCACAATTTTACACGTGGTGGGGGGTGAGAGAGTAAATGAAATGATTGAAATTGAAAGTGAGAAAAGAAACGAACAGGAAACTTTTACACACACACACACACACACACACAAAGACGAATAGGAGGGAATAGAGGCAAGAATGGCAAAGAATGAAGTGAAGCAACAAGTACAAAAACAGAAAACATCCAGAAAAATCAGAAGAAAAGAATATAAGAGAACTTGGTTGAAATAGAAAAGGATTAAACAAAAATTAATAAGAGTAATCATTAAAACCAAATAAAAGAGAAATAAAAAAATTGACAAATTGAGAATAAGCAATGAAAGAAGAACAAGAACAAGAAGAACAAGAAGAACTAAAGATACGAAGAGGAAGGTGGAGGTCAAGAGAAACAACAGCAAGAGATAACACCTCATTGTCTGACGGTGACGGAGTAAGGATGAAGGAGAGAGAGGGAAGAGGAGATATGAGGGAGAGATGGAGAGAGGAGGAGAGGGAGAGGGAGAAATGGAGAGAGGGGGAGAAGAGGAGATAGTGAGGAGATATGTAGAGAAGGGGAGATGCGAGGTATTGATGGAGAGAGGAGAAGAGGAGATGAGAGAGACAGCTGAGAAATGGAAACAGAAGGGAGGAAAATATGACAGATAAAAGAGAATGAGAGAAGTCGAAGGAGGGAGGAGGAAATAATAGGAGCTTAGGAGAAGGAAATGTGGAGGTGGGAAAAAAAGATTAGAAGGGAGGAGAGAGGGAAGAAAGAAGAAGAACTGAAGAAGGGAAGAAATAATTAGGGGAGAGAGAGAGAGAGAGGTAGTTAGTTTCATAACACCATCGTCCTCATCGTTAGCGTAGTTGTTAAGGGAAGCTCACTGTTGCTATTTATAAATCAAGCCACAAGAGGGGTGACTCGGGATAAAATGTCGCTACCACAGTGGGAACAAAACGACAAAAAAAAAAAATATCAGTTTAATTTAGCGTTTCATACCTATTTTGGCGTGACGTTGATTCCCGTACCTGAGACTCGACAACTTCCTGCAGTAGATGAATCCACAACGCACTAAGACATAGAGCCAAGGGTTTCCAGGGTACAGTATATCATTTGGTCATTAAAACACCCAGCAGTAGGTAAGTAAACAACATCTCGGTGATTGTCAGACTATCATATGACTAATAACTAGTTTACTACAGGAGATGAAACAAGACACTTTGAACACGACCCCAGTATATGTTTGTTTTCACCCTAGCAGCTACGGTGAAAAAAAAAATAATTCCATATGCCCCTGATAAGATTACCAGTACACAGCAAATCTTTCTTGTGCTCGTAATTCTGTGGAAACAAAAAATCCAAGACGTTCTGAACACAAATGATTTACACAGGTACAGAAATATACAAAATCCTAATAAACTACAAAAAAAAGTAATACTGAACGATGTTGCCAAGAGCCTTTGAGCAGCCTGGCCAGCCTCCTGTACCACCACCACCTGTTACTAGACTGTTTGTTGAGGTAACTAATGGTAGGTGTGAGTGGTACCAACACCCTATCTATCTATACCTGGGTTATTGGGTGGTGGAATGCGTGACTCATCTCACCGGCCCAAAACATCAATATGCACAGGAAATTTCTTAAAGTTACCGCCCATCAAGAAGAAACCATCGCTCAGTGTAGAAGGTTTTGAGTTTTGTCTATTTTTAATGGTAATACCCGCGGTAAATCGAAGGCTCAAAATATACCGACATACACGCATACTAACATACAAATTCGAAAATATACGCAACTATAAGCATCCACACATACAGTATATAACGTAATATACTGTATATAAACACAAAAAACGATGCATACATTTTATAGAATATATATTAAACTATAAGCATTCATAATAAGCAAGTATTATTATACAGACTTGCACACTGTTAGGAAATTACTCTCACACACACACACACACACACACACACACACACACACACACACACACACACACACACACACACACACCCCACGTAAAACCTTTATATACCGTGAGAAACACACATACGCAGATACGTATAAGGAAAAACATATACACACACATACACTTACATACACGCACACACAGACAAAAAGACGCACACACATAAAAGGGTAAATCAACTGGAATGGGAGAGAGAAGAAAAAAGGTAGAGTGGGTGGGGAGAAGGGTAGTGAAAGGAGAGTGAGAGACGAACACACACACACACAAATATGGCGGTAGACAGCAGGTGGGGAGAGAAATAAAAGAATATATACTGTAGAAGAAAGAGAGAGAGAGAGAGAGAGATGGTGAACCAAACATTTCTCAATCGCCTCCATTTCTCTCCTCCTCTTCCTCTTTCGCTTCCTCCTCCTCCTCCTCTCCCAGTTGTCTTTCCTTCAAGATTGTATTTATTTATTTTATCACATTCATTCTTTCCTCCTCAATACACATTCTTCTTTATCTTATTAACGAGCATTTATTACCGGAGAAGATTCGATTACCTGTGAATATTATACCTCCCATACACCGTAAGTCACCTGATTATTAGCCACCCTACTGCCTGGACCCCTATTGAGACGGGAGGGGGGAATGGGTGGGGTTCCGTTAGGTCCTGGATGTTCGTACAACCAATAACACCACATGAAACAGGGGCGGATGAGGGAGGAAAAATCTCTCAGTAAGTCAGTTAGTGCGGTCAGGCGGCCACTAAGCTGCTGAACGCGACTGCAAACCTTTATTACCTGGGAGATATTCTTATGTTATATTAATTTCAATGACTTCGGTGTGTGTGTGTGTGTGTGTGTGTGTGTGTGTGTGAGAGAGAGAGAAGCACACACACTCACCCACTTTCCAACACCGTAAAAACACTTATCAAACGTAATTAATGTGTTATAATCGAATCGACGCCGCAGAAATGTTTTTAACACTTTGATAAATCTCTATGAACCGCCGACACGAGACCTCAATACTGATTCACAAGTTACTTTTAAACACTGATTCATTTATAAAAGCGAAGCCGTAACTCGCCACAAACATCACTTGATGACTTGTGCAATACTTAGAAAACTGCCTCAAGTTGACGATGAGTTTATTAGTTGATTATAAAAAAATTAATCTATTATTATTATTATTATTATTATTATTATTATTAGTATTATTATTATTAACGCTTTCGCCAACATTCCTCTCAATGCCAAAAACTGATAGCGGTACATAATTATTTTCTTACAGCGCAGCAATAAAGATTTACCGAAACTTTCTTCGCACTAAATGGTTTATGAGCATTAAGACAAAGCCCCGAGACTGGGTTAATTCAGCGTATTATGCCACGAGCGCACAACCGAACCCCGGAACATTAAATAAATGTTATTAACTACTTAGACCAACCAAGCCCATGAATATATTACTCCACTTCTCTGTAATACACCAATGTAACTTTTATTATAGAAAGAACGACGGACGGCGGAAAACGGAGACTCAAGGACGGACAGAGGAGAGATAACAGACGGACAAATGACAGACAGAACGACGGATGGACAGAGGACGGATAACAGACGGACAGACGAACGGACGCACACCCAGAAGACGTCAAGATCATTAATGATATTTTACCTATTGGTCCATAAGTTAAATCTACTGGATATATTTTACAGTAGGTTTATTATTATTATTATTATTATTATTTTGATTATTATTATCATCAGAACTTTATATATATTTAAGGCCAGAACCATGAACATTAAGGTCAAAGGTCTTCTACCAAACAATAGGCCTAATACTACAACACAAGTCACCAATTACCGAAAATCGATTGGCCAATTCTACAACCAGGGATTCTCTACTAATGAGTACTAATCGGATCTACGGGACGACTCTATGCTGACACAAGGGACGACTTTTCCTTTACCTACTGAACGACTTTTGAACGACTCTCTCCTGACCTACTGACCGACAGTATCCTAATGTACTGACTAACTCAAATCTGACCTACTGAGCGACTCTAGACTGACCTACTGACTGAGTAGCAGAACCTACTAACAGACTCCAGCCTATCCTACTGACTGACTCTAGCCTGGCCCACTGACCGCCTCTACCCTGATCTACTGACCTAATGTAGACTGACCTACTGACCGACTCTAGCCTAATCTACTGGCCTACTGACTAACTAACCTGACCTACGTTGTTATAGAGATATCCGACTGCGAGACAGATTTAGGAGTAACGATAAGAAAGAATCTTAAGCCAAGTAAACAATGTGTTAGTTACAAGACTAGCGAGGTCATCCTAAAACTATATCTTGCGCTTGTGAGACTTCACTTGGAT
Source organism: Homarus americanus (assembly GCF_018991925.1). Classification (NCBI taxonomy): domain Eukaryota; kingdom Metazoa; phylum Arthropoda; class Malacostraca; order Decapoda; family Nephropidae; genus Homarus; species Homarus americanus. The sequence goes on from NW_024731852.1 coordinate 7,444,958, forward strand.
TACGCGGTACAGTTCTGGTCACCGTACTACAGAATGAATATAGAATCCCTAGAAAGCATTCAGAGGAGGATGGCAAGACTAATCGCGGGCATTAGGAACCTTGAGTACAGAGACAGATTAAACCATCTTAATCTGCACTCCCTCGAGAGACGTAGAGTGAGGGGCGGTATGATCGAGGTGTGTAAATGGAAGTCAGGGCTAAACAAAGTGATATAGCAAAGGTACTCAAACTATCCAACCAGGAGCGAATTGAACAAATTTAGATTTAGGAGCGAAATAGGCAAAAAATGGTTTGCAAATAGAGTAGTGGATGAGTGGAACAAGTTACCTAACATCACCATAAACTCGAATACGCTGGATAGCTTCAAATAGAGGTTGGATGGATCAAGGACGATAGGGGTTGGGTGTAAACGGGGCTGCCTAGTAAATGCCAATTGGCCCACTTCAGTTTCCTCTATTGTTATGCTCTAACTGTAGACTGTCCTACTGACTCAAACCTGACCGACTATTGCCTGACCTACTGACCGACTCTAGCTTGACCTACTGACCGACTCTAGCCTGACCTACTCACTGACTGACTCTACTCACCCACTCTAGCCTGACCTACTCACCCACTCTAGCTGACTACTCACTCCACCTGAGTCCAGTCTGACCTACTGACCGACTCCAGTCTGACCTACTGACCGACTCACCAGTCTGACCTGACCTGACTCCAGCCTGACCTCGAGCCTGACCCTGACCACTCCAGTCTGACCCTGACCGCCTGACCTACTGACCGACTCCAGCCTGACCGACTCCAGTCTACCTGACCGACTCCAGCCTGACCTACTGACCGACTCCAGTCTGACCTACTGACCGACTCCAGACCTACTGACCGACTCCAGTCTGACCTACTGACCGACTCCAGTCTGACCTACTGACCGACTCCAGTCTGACCTACTGACCGACTCCAGTCTGACCTACTGACCGACTCCAGTCTGACCTACTGACCGAATCTAGTGTGGAATTGCAGATTGTAGCCTGAACGACTGAGCCGGGGAGGTACTTTACATGCCCCACCTACATACCTTTACCAGTCTCAAGGAGCGGGTAGTCTTACGTACAGTTCATTATTGGCTCATGTACAATATAACACAAATATGGTAAATCTTTTCTCACTTTAGGAATAAGGATTTTTTTTTTTTTTCGAGAAAGGGACAATCTTCCTGAGAGAGAGAGAGAGAGAGAGAGAGAGAGAGAGAGAGTATTAGTTTTCAGCACAAGACTAACTAGTGACTCATTTTTATTCTCCGTCAGTAAGCGAGTGAGTGAATGGATGAGAGAGTCGTTGAGTCAGTTAATGGCAGAGTGGCGTACGGAGTTGATGGCACAGCTAAATAAATAATAAGAAAAAATGGTCAAGTGTTTGCTGGAAATTGTGCTGGGGTCTTAGAGACGGAATTCGTCCGGTCTTTCAGCGGCTCCGAGTGCCTTTAGGAAACTACGAGGATTTAGCTACAGAATATCCCGACTTAAACTCCTCAGTAAAATGGTCTTAACAGCAAAATCCTTGAAACTGACTTCGTTGAGAACTCTGCAACCGGTGCCCTTGACCTTAGCTGACGTGACCTTGACCTTAGCTGACGTGACTTTGACCTTGGTTACTGTGACCATGACCCTGGTTACTGACACCCTGATGTTTGTCACTGTCACAATCGTGGGCCCTTAACGATAAGTGTAAGGGTTGGCTAATGGCCGTAAAAAAAAATATTCATAAGAACAAAGAATAAATAACCACACACACATTATATATATATATATATATATATATATATATATATATATATATATATATATATATATATATATATATATATATATATATATATATATATATATATATATATATATGAATGAGAGAGAGAGAGACAGATAGATCCAGTGGACGTAAAGTTACCGAAATTCTATTTTAACCGCAACATTATAAAAGTTGTACATCCTGCGCTGGTAAACGTGATCCTTAACTGTATGATAACCTTAACGGCAGACAACACCGTCTTACATTAACTAATCCCCCTCCACATCTCGGTGTCAAAGCCGCCCGTCTTTTGGTCCTGAAGACCGTCGTGACTTATCGGCCGGAATCTGTATCAACATCTGGCAGAGGGACATTGAGCGAGCGGTATTTATCTCCGGTTATCCGCTCCCGTGACCACTCTGAGGGGTAATAGCGGATCCCGAAAGGTTCTTCTGTTCGGATGCTGAAAATGATGGTCGGAAAGCCGATAAAGTTTTTGTCAACTTTTTCATGAACTGGAAAAGGGAAGAATAAGAATTTCCCGACTCGTTTTAAACCTTCTAACGACAGATTCATCCTCGTCTTAAATTGTATCCCTGACATCTGATGATTCTCTGCTTACTGCCACACCTCACTCTTGTTTACATTACTCCTTTCTCCAGAGCGTCAGGCCCTCATGCTTATATTTACTATCCTTAACATACACATCAATAGAGAAGCTACATACTAATTCTCCTCATGGCATAACTTGAGACTTAGCGTGTGACTTAAACAATGATTCAAAAATATTAACATCTGAAACCAGTAAATAGTTAATGTTTATGTTAAAATATCTGAGGTTATATTTCATTCCATTCGCTGTGGTATATATGCTTCCTTCTTCTGGCGTCGAGGGTCCGTTCGTACTTCTACCTCCGATATATTTTACCCAGATACTTTCTTCCCCCGATACTTTTCCTGCCGGTACCCCCCCCCCCCCGATACTGATAATATAACAACAGTACATCATCAATTACCAGCCAAAACTATTATATCTACTTCTTGGTGGAGTCTTTTTACCCGATTTGGGAACCGGAACCAATTAGTCACCCACTCAGATTACCCGCCATTACCTGTTCTTGTTGTTTTAATTTACTTTATCCTACAAGAGAATTAATTAAGCTTAAGTATGATGGGATTATTTTTTTTATTACCATCGGCGATATTTCAGTACATTAACGTATATTTTCTTTGTATGTGTGAGATTACGAGACTCATTATTAATCAAGATAAACACTTTTGCTTTCCTCCCATTCCCTCCTACTCCTTCTCACCCACCTTACACAATAGTACTTATAGTCTTTCATTAATACCTCTTTATTATACACTATAGTCCTCGGGAAGTATTTGTAGGCAATATCTGAGTGTCTAGGAGTAAACATCTCTTTATTTCAGCCACCTGTCTCCAGCGCGGACCTTACCAGCGTATTGGGTGTAGGTCCATCATTGAGAGCCCCTGTCACCCTCCCATCGAAATCTATTAAGTTTCTGTCTTTCAATCTGCCAAATGTGGGAGGGATTATCTCCTCTGCCTCACTTGAGTTAGTCTGGTGAATGAAGGTATTTACTCTGTGTGTGTGTGTGTGGGTGTGTGGAGGTGTGTGTGTGGGTGTGTGGAGGTGTGTGTGGGTGTGGGTGTAGGTGGGTGTGGGTGTGTGTGGGTGTGTGTGGTGTGGGTGTGTGTGGGTGTGTGTGGGTGTGTGGAGGTGTGTGTGGGTGTGTGGAGGTGTGTGGTGTGTGGAGGTGTGTGTGGAGGTGTGTGGGGTGTGGGTGTGTGGGGGTGTGTGGTGTGTGTGTGGGTGTGTGTGGAGGTGTGTGAGGGTGTGTGGAGGTGTGTGTGGGTGTGTGTGGAGGTGTGTGTGGGTGTGTGTGGGGTGTGTGTGGGTGTGTGGAGGTGTGTGGGTGTGTGGGTGTGTGGGTGTGTGGAGGTGTGTGGGTGTGTGTGTGGAGGTGTGTGTGGGTGTGTGGGTGTGTGGGTGTGTGGAGGTGTGTGTGGGTGTGTGGGGTGTGTGTGGGTGTGTGTGAAGGTGTGTGTGGGTGGGTGTGTGTGGAGGTGGGTTTGGGGGTGTGTGTGGATGTGTGTGGGTGTGTGGAGGGGTGTGTGTGTGGGTGTGTGTGGGTGTGTGTGGAGGTGTGTGTGGGTGGAGGTGTGTGTGGGTGTGGAGGTGTGTGTGTGAGTGTCCTGTCTCCGGCAGCGTATCATATAATTACTCTTAATAAAGTGTTAACTAGATCGCATCATTAATTTAGCGGAATAATAATAATAATAATTTGTAAAGACCGTCCCGTGATGATGATGAGTTTAATAGAAAGTTGCTTGTTACCCCTTGAAGAATGTGCCCCATGAGTGATGTTACCCCATATATGATGTACCCCACGGAGAATGTACCCCATAAAGTGTACCCCATAACCCATTTACCCCATGAATAAAGTACCCCATGGAGAATGTACCCCATAAAGTGTACCCCATAACCCATTTACCCCATGAATAAAGTACCCCATGGAGAATGTACCCCATAAAGTGTACCCCATAACCCATTTACCCCATGAATAAAGTACCCCACGGAGAATGTACCCCATAAAGTGTACCCCATAACCCATTTACCCCATGAATAAAGTACCCCATGGAGAATGTACCCCGTGAATAACGTATCCTGGAAGTTGTACCCCATGAGAAATGAATTCCGAGGTATCACTCCACCGAGAATAACATAACCAAATACAACTTCTACCTAGGATCGAACTCGGGTCTTCGTGTAGTGAATGAGTGGAGTTTACAACAGCCCACTAGAACACAGTTAAGATTATCGGTTTATAATTACGTTATTCAGCTCGTCTTTCCCGACTAATCGATAGATGGTGTTTTCCGTTAGAAGGAGGTATTTTTTTTCCCCTATACAACTCGTTATGTATGTTGTCCGCCGCACCATCATCACCGCACTAACGCATTATTGTCCGCCGCACCATCATCACCGCACTAACGCATTATTGTCCGGCGCACCATCATCCCCGCACTAACGTAGCTATGATTTTGGCAACCCTTGTTAGTATTAGTTTATACTGATATACTGTATATATACTGTACCATAAATATTGTTGGTGGATATTACGGATTGATTTCCTATATACTAACGACACACGGACTCCTGGTGCTTCACTGCAATAATCGCCAAATAATCACTCGGAGAAGAATTATTCTTTTTATACATAAGATGATAATTTCTCGAAGTGCTTCCGAATGCGTTTCCGTTTCTGATAATTTCTATATAATTGTTACAATACGAATGATTATTGTGCAACTGACGATCATTTACAAAAGTGCTTACCGGGGGTGGGGGGGGGGTAATGATTCCGGAGGTGTCTGCACTCCCGATAATTGCCAATAATTTCATTGGTATGGATTATTATTGTACAACAGACAATAACATTCATAAAAATACTCTCTCAGATACATTAAGTAACGGAGTACTATCGCAGGAGACGTAATTCCGTATGCGTACGAGTTTACGATAATTCCTAATACAATAGCTCAAATATGAATGACTACTACACAACCACCGGTAATTAATCTACCAAACTACTTCCGGTTGGGTGGGAGGACAATAATTCCGGGTGGGTGAAGGAGTGACAATAATTCAGGGTGGGTGAGGGGGGGAGGACAATTCCGGGTGGGTGAAGGGGTGACAATAATTCCGGGTGATTTTCAGCGCTTTTGGTAATTTCTAATAATCGCTGAGGTAGAAATACTGTATAGGTGATGACAACATATCAGAGTGATTATTGGAGCGCTAAAGCCGAGTATACTAGCGGGCGATGACTTCTTAATTAATTACAGGTGGACGAGGGTCGTGTTACCTGCCTCAACAACATACAGGAGAGAGAGAGAGAGAGAGAATGTGTTACTGTCGTTTGTTTTGCTATACAGAATATAAATTTTACTCTCTCTCTCTCTCTCTCTCTCTCTCTCTCTCTCATAATAGTGCCATTCAACCATCTTTCTGTTCTGTAGTTTTATTCTCACCGTTGTTCTTCATTTTTAGTTCATACCTTAAATTTTTTTTTATTCCTTTTTTCTCGTTTCTTTCAATTATTTTCGCTCATTTGTATTTATTTTTTCTCTCTTGTTTTTATCTAATTTAGTCATTCTATTTTTCGTTCCACACACACACACACACACACACACCGCCAGGACAAGATTAGATAAGCACATTTTTTTGTCTCTCTGAACAATTACAAAGCATAAGGTGAGACCAGGTGAGTGTTCCAGCCACACCTATCCACGGAGGACGACCTTCCCCTTACCAGAGACTGAAGGTATCTGGAGGACTGTTACCGACTGACACATGAGGGGGAAAAACACACACTATGGACAAGGAGTTAAGGAATTCCACATAGTGTTATAGTCTGAGGTATTTAATAAGTTATTTATATGAAGTTGTGTTGTATGTTATGTCATCTGGAGAGTCAGTCAAGAGGTCTTCCTATATACACCTCGTAGACTGAAGGGCGGTAGTGGTGGCACTCCTGGGTATAGCTCATCACAGCACTGATTTTGGATGCTACTGTAGAATTAGGGGGAGGGAAAAGAGGGAACGGGGAAGGGAGGGACATTGAGAAATCCTTACAAATACACAATATTAGACATTTATGAATAAGGTCATTTTAGTTGATTGTTTTGATGATTTTGTTTCTTCCGCACCGCATCGGGAGGTGTAGTGCTTCAACACCTCACCTCGCTCGGCCCACAGATGACACCTGTACTCAAGCTGGGAGCGCATGTGACTTATATAAATACCTTACATAGGCCTAACAAGTAGATAAATTACTTGCATACCTTCTAGAAATGACGTAGTTAAATTACTGATATAAATACCTGATATAAATAACCTCGATAAGTGACTTACATAAACGGCTTATACAAATGTCCTACAGAAAAAATGAAATAAACATTAGTCAAGAAGGAAATGAAAACAGTCGTCGGGCAGAGAATAAATGACACACAAAGAACGAATACGTAATTAACGGCGGCGAAAAAAAACAGAGGAAGAAAAATTACCCCAAGAGAAACAGGAATAAGCAATAAGGACGAGAAGTTATTAAAAAAAAAAGAAAAATGATGATATATGAAATACGATGCAAAACTTCGATGGTGTAAACTAAAACTATTCTATTTTTAGCCTTTTTTTTTATATTGTCTAGTCGTTAGTCGGGTTTTTTTATCGTTTTGTTTCATTCATAAACCACACCTATCGTTCAGTATCCATTCCCCTGTCATGAAAATTTGTATCGTCTGAATATACCATACAAAAAATTACAATTTATCATGTAACACAATTTTATCAGCATAGAATTGCGAAATAAAATATTAGAAACAAAATAAATATATATACAGTATATATAAAACATGCGAGACGGCGAAAATATTAACATGACAATAAGTATTTTTTTTTTTATTTAGACAAATAAAATATGTATTGCAGAACCTTTATCTAACATGTAACATAGAGACAAAAAACATATTCATCTATTAGAAATCTATCAAGGAAAAATTTAGCTAATTATAAATATAGACAAGAGCAGAGAACCAGCCAAGATTACGGCGCTAAAATCACTATCTATCTATCAATCTATCTATCTATCTATCTATCTTCCGCTAGCTATATTTTGGCGGGATGAACGAAATAATATAAAAAATCAACAAAATTCAATTCCCGCCAAATAACATAACTTATACACCCACCTATCCCCGCCACTAGATGACCCCAGCAGCGAGACACACGGAAGGGAGAGCATAACTAAATACAAATGGTAAGCGAATATATAACTTAAATAAAATAACGAATGATACGGATATAATAAAAAAATATATACTTTTCGATTTATAAATATGCGTGGACATCCATATTCGTATACTTAGCAGAATTAAATATTAATTAATGTGATGTATAAAAAAAAAGTCAGAAAGAATGTGGAAACTAAATAATTCTGCAAATATACAAAAATATTCTGAGTTACAATTATATACCGAAAATTAATTATACCGTAAAAAATAAGGTTTATAATAAGAAAATAGTAAAAAATTTGGAAAAAACAATTATGTAAAAATAAACGGAATTATGTGAAGGCAATGAAGAGAATAATATTATTGAAACTTAGGAAACAACTACTTCTAATAAGGTAAAATTAGATAAATTAAAATACATATTATACGCAAACTCCAATAATAAAAGAATTGGAACTAGAACAAATATTCTAATTATAAATAAAGACAAAAAATAGATAAAATACTACACAAATATATTGAAACACAAATATCGGACTTATAATATACTGTAAAATATTAAAGAATAACTAACGCAACATAAGAAAAAATATATAGGTTAAATTAGACAAATAATTACGGTGAAATATAAAGAATACATTAACTCGACCATACAATAAAATACATTATATAATATAATCCACAACTAGGCGAGAACATGTGTAAATTCATGAAAAGTAAAAAAAAATAAGATAATAAATATGGCAGTCAAATGATAATATAAATTGTAGAGGAAAACATATAGAGCTGTGGGGAGAAAATCAGTGAGTTACGGCATGATGTAAAGAGAGTCGTTACTCACCCGTAACTCATTGGGACGGAATCTCATGACATTCTTGCCAAAAATAAGACAGGCCGAAGCGTTGTCTCCCAGATGGGTCGCTGGTCGTGGGGGAGAGAGTGAGAGAAAGTTGACGAAAGCAGCCGACGACCGGCCAACGAAGGGGTGGGGGGGGGCGGGCGGGGTTAGGTCAGACCGGCCACGAGATGTGTGTGGGGGGGGGAAGGTCAGACCAGGTCAACGGGGGAGGTCATCGTAGGTCAAGAACGACACTCACTGCACAACACGACGATGAGCGACACAGAACAGCACACGACAAAGTCACTGAGCCCACCGGTCCCTTCACTGCTTGACACGGGTCAAACTGGGTCAAAGGTTGCTCGGGTCAAAACTAGCTGTTAGATGATGTAATAAAAGGGTGACTTTTTTAAGGGGAGGTCGGCCAGTTAGATATCCAGCAAGACCTCGCCCTAAGGGGTAAAGGGGTAGGGGATGAAGGATCTACCACCCCGGGCAAGTGGTGGCGGCGGCGGTGGTGGTGGTGGCGGTGGTGGTGGTGGTGTGGTCGGGAGTGTAATAGCGGAGCGCACGAGCCAGCATGGGGCTGTGGTGGTGATGGGGTGGGCGGTGGGTGCAGACTGTGAGGGAGAACCACCGCTACACCCTGCGAGCACACCAAGCTGCGCACCTCCCACCCACCCCACCCACCCACCCACCAACCCACCCACCCACTCCTCTCCCCGCCCCACACTCTGCCTCCTTCTGATGCTGCTACCACGTCCTTCTCTCCTCCTATCTTAACTCTCACCCATCTCATTGCATCCTCCCTCATTATTCTTATTATTCCTCAGTGTCCTCTCACCCCCTCCCCCACCCCTCACCCCCCTCCCCACCCACCCCCCCTCCCCACACCCCCACCCCTACACACGCAGACCTCCTACACCACCTTCTTGTATCAACCATCTTCCTCTCACCCATCTTCTCACATCATCATTCTCTCATCCATCTCCTTATTCCTATTCGTCATCTTCGTCGTGTTCCCTCCCCAAAGCCCTCCAAGCTACCCAAAAACTCCTCCTCTCCCCACTCCTCCTCTCCCCACTCCCGCCTCCTTACTCATCCTGTCTTAACTCGTCCTTCACCTACTCCTCCCCTCCCCACTTCTCATCTCCCCCCACTCCTCCTCTCCCTCTTCCTCCTACTCCTATCCGTCCAGCTCCTCTCCTTTTTTGCTTGCCTGTTATCTACTTAAGACGTTTTCTTACACGATATAAATCTCTCTCTCTCTCTCTCTCTCTCTCTCTCTCTCTCTCTCTCCACCTACTTCTCATATTTACATTGTTTTACTTTCCTTTCTCCTTCTCTCTCATTTATCAAAATGCTTTTACCATCAAAACTACTTCGTTAATCTTCCATTGTCCTTATTCCCCCATTTATCTTATTCCTCCATTCTTCCTATTGTTACATTTGTTATTCTTTTACCCCACTAGTTTTTGTTCATTATTTCTTTATTTATCAAAATTTTTATATCCTCTTACTTATTAATTATCTTGTATTAATTTCCTTATGCTCATAATCTACTTATTATTTTATTATTCTTATCATTTCTTTTTTTCTCCTTATTCTTTCATTCTTCTTATTCTTACGTTCTTCATAGTCTTACATTCTTTTTCTTACATTCATCTTTTTTTCTTTTTTCTTTCCTTTTTCATCTTTTTAAATTCTTCTTATTCTCACATTCTTCATATTCTTTCATTCATCTTATTCTTTCACTCTTCTTATGCTTAAATTATTATTATTCTTTAATTCTTCTTTTTCAGTCATTCTACAAATTCTTTAATCTGTTCACTTTCCTCCTCTCTCCCTTCCCTTCTTTCACCCTCCCATAGTTCACTCTTCCTCCTCTCTCCCTTCCCTTCTTTCACCCTCCCATAGTTCTCACTCTCCCCATCACTTTCACTCTTCCCTCCCTTTTCTTCTCGCTATGCACCTCATTTCACTCTCCCCAAGCACACTCAATCTCCCCCTCCTCGTTCCCTTTACCTCACTTCCTTTATTCTCCCTCGCTTGTCTTTCTCTCCCCAACACTCTCCTCCCCCTCGTGTCCCCCAACACTCAATCTCCCCAGCTACTCAGTCTCCCCCTCTTCTCCCACCATTTTCACTATCCCCTTCTCTCCCTCTTCCCCATGCATCAGACTCCCTCATCCCCACCACTTTCCATCTCCAACAACACCACACTTTCTCTTTCTCCCCCATCACCTTCTTTCTTCTCCCCACACCCTCCCTCCCTCCCCACCACTTACACTCTCCCCCACCTCTCACTCTCTCCAACTTTTCTCCTTTATCAGTGTAAATCTTGACCCATTTTCCCTTCAAGGCAATTCAGGCCATGTAGGGTCATCCGCGCGCATGTGTGTGTGCGTGTGTGTCTGTGTGTGTGTGTGTGTGTGTGTGTGTGTGTGTGTAATGTGATACAGACTCAAGTTATTCCCCCGTACAATAACTTGAAGCCTTGTGTATGTTTATTTATGCGTATAAGCGTAAAAGCAATAATGTGTATTGTCCGTGAATAATACAGGTTTATATCTTAGGCACATCATCGACCTTCTCGGAATCTTACCCACGTTAGTATGTGCAAAGACCGTGTATGTGGGAATGTTTACAAGGGAGTCGACCCAAACAGACCATGTCAAACAACTTATAGAAACTACAAATTCTTGTTTACGCCCACCAAAAGGTCCTGCAAGCCGTGTGGTTGAAGAGCTGTACGGTATATGAAGTGTGTAGGAGGGAGAACCACTGTCTCAAGAGAGTATATAAATATTAGACGGAGAGGACGTCCCTGTGGGTGAGAGTATTAACAATAGGCAGGAGCAAATGGAGAGCGTTTGTATTTAACCTGACCTGGAGGCACAGAAGTGAATACCATTAGTGTTGATTGATAAATTTGTCGATGAAGAAAGAAAGTACATAGTAAGACCTGAGTCAAGGAACATCGGTATACACTTGAAGCTGTAAGTAAAGGACCTCGACAATGGCGTTTTATGAAGATACGTTTCCCCTTGTAGAAAGTATACCTTGTTATGTTGATAGTGTATGTCTGTAATTTTAGCCTCGTTATCTACAGGTAATCGTCATTTTCTGTGTTTTCAGTCGCCCATTTCATTCAGCCGAGAAAAAAAAAAGAGGACACTCGCACGTTTGGGGTCTCTGGGTGGCGGAGTACTGACCTGCTCTGAACACAACAGCACTTTAACATATTATTATTATTATTAGTAGTAGTAGTATTATTATTATTAAACCCCGAAGCAACATCAACTTTCAGACATTTTTTTAGTTTACTGTTCCATCTCCATCTTATATTTTCAAAGCAAGATGATAAATTAACTTTCTTCTTTAGAGTTAAGAGAAAGCATCCATTTACTGCACTACAATAAACGAATCTACTTACAGTAGTCTTAGAACGCATACAAAAGGAATACTAAAAGAGAGAGAGAGAGAGAGAGAGAGAGAGAGAGAGAGAGAGAGAGATATTCATCAGTGCGATCTGTAAAGTAAAGACCGTTTCACCTCCCCGTATTTCTGCATGAATTAATATTAAACACAACCGTTTTCTCCGCTCTCATTATCAATAATATCTTTAACTCTCTGTTCTTTACACAGTATCAAATAGCTGTAATTGTGGCCAGGGTTATGTCACTGTTATGCCTTATTCCCCACACGGTAAAAACCCCGCATAATGAGGCCTATTTATATTACCTCTAGTTAATACCCCTCTGAATAAGCGTGTCTGTAATCAGCTCTGGGTGCTTCAACTTTCACAGGTTATAAGCGCTTCTCTTACACTTTGTCATCTTAAAACCTTTTATTTCTGCTCTCAGGAGGGGGAAGGAGTCATTGTGGGCCTCGTCCAGCGCCAAAACGTTTCACAGTATTCTGATAGTTTGCTTTAAATTGTACTTCAATGGATTTAATTTTAGGTGGGTCTTTGAATGAGGCGTTTGTATTATTCCATTGAGTAAAGACTTCTGTTCAGATACGCTTTCCGCTGTTCAATGATAACACTATTTACACACAACATTTCAGTGAATCAAACTCCGGTCTGCTGTGTCTTGGTGCAAATTCCCTTTTATATAGTTGCTAACAATACTTTCATATGACTGGATATTCTCTACACAAAACTTCAAAGACTTAAATCTATAAAAGTTGAGGATTTAGTTCCCCGTGGAAGGGTTTTACTGCCCTCACCTGTAACACTCGACTCTTCCTTTTGGGTTGGTACTTGTCAAAGTAACCTCAGTTTAGCGGGAACTTAGGGGATTAAATACTCTCTGCTCGCTACCGATTGTGTGTGTGTGTGTGTGTGTGTGTGTGTGTGTGAGTAATCAACCATTTTATCATAGGATGAATGCCAAGGGTGTGTAATAGGGAGACATGTGATGTAGGCGCAATTGGTAAAAGCCTCATTGACTTTAAACAAGATGAACGTAACAGGTGTTTGCGTGTGTGTGTGTGTGTGTGTGTGAAATAGGATGAGTACAACCTAGAAATTACAACAGTACAAGTGTGTAATGCGGGCCGTAATTGAGACCCTGTAATAGGGTAAATGTAATGTGGGGGGAGGGGGGTATGTTATGAAAGAGGAAGGGTGTAATGGGGATGTAACCGTGGAGCTGTTAAAGGTCATGCACTAATTTAACGACACGACCCCCCCCCCCCAAAAAAAAAACCTCCCTCATTAATTAAACAGTACAGTAGTTGGTGTAACTGTATGGTAACGAGGGGACACTGGCTCGCTGGCTTTACCCGTGCATGATGAGGTTTATTTCGCGCGAGAGAGAGAAACTAACTGTACGTATTAAGTGGTTGGTTGTAACTGATGGTGACAAAATGTACGTGATAAGTGGTTTTTTGTACGTAAGAGGCTAACTGTACGTAATAGGTGACTGGTTGTAACTCCGTAGCAAAGTTTACGTGATAAGTGATTTTTGTACGTAAGAGAGGCTAAGTACACGTTATAAGTGATCGTTTGCACATAAGAGAGCTAAGTGCACGTAAAAGTGGTCGTTTCACTATAAGAGGCTAAGTGCACGTAAAAGTGGTTGTCTGCACGTAAGAGAAGTTAAGTGCACGTAAAAAGCGGTTGTTTGAACGTACGAGAGGCTAAGTGCACGTAAAAGTGGTTGTCTGCACGTAATAGAAGTTAAGTGCACGTAAAAAGCGGTTGTTTGAACGTACGAGAGGCTAAGTGCACGTAAAAGTGGTTGTCTGCACGTAAGAGAAGTTAAGTGCACGTAAAAAGCGGTTGTTTGAACGTACCTCTGAGCGGGCTATCAGTACGTGTTAAAAGTGTAGGTGTTCTCGTGGCTGATTATATCTTAACGGATGACGGACTGGTCACGGGATATGCCATAATAAATTCCAGCTAGTTTATTTAGCTCAACTTGCCCGAGGATCTCAAAGACGTGAATTAAATGCATAATATAAGATGGTAAGTCTCTCTGTAAGTCAGTCTGTCTGTCCCTACGTATCATAATGCCTAGCCGTCTACAGCTCGCCAGACGAGACCCCTCAAGCCTGCAGCAGCGGTCCAAATCAACCGGTATGCGACAGAATACTATTGGGATTTTTTTTACCGTAGTTTCCCCTCTCAAGAAGTCTTCCCGCTTAATCTAAAAGCAGGTGGGAGGCGTAAGGATGACGTCAGGACCTGAAGGTAAATGAGGAGAGGAAAGAGGGAGTGATGGAGAGAAAGGGAGAACTAAGGGGGAGCGAGCACACGCGTGCGCGCGCGCACACACACGCACGCACACACACACACACACACACACACACACACACACGTCTTCTTTTAAACTCGCATAAAAAAGGTCCATTTGTCAACACAGTCAATCGTCAGTCCGCAATTTTCAATTAACAAATGAACAACTAAAAATATAACACTCACACGTAATTAAATTTGGCCCAATTGTCAGGTGCATTTTATATTAAGTAAACGACTGCTACTCTTCACCTCATTTATTCAACTAATTTATCATTTCCTCCATCATTTAGTTAAAAAAACGAGTATTATTATTTTGTATAATATGAAGTAAATGAAGGGGGATACTCTACTAATTTATATCATTCATTTTATTTTTGTTTCTTTTATCGTTAACTACAAATAACGATTCCTTACGTCCGTTACTTACTTAATCACTTATTTCCTTATCATTTTACTCTTCCCTCATCTAACTTCCTATTTCGTTATTATTCTATTCTTACTTTATTATCAACAAGTACAAAACGTGATTCTTTATCCCATTTGTTTATTTATCATTTTCCTCCTGTCTTGAAGGCCTTTGGTTCCATCCCGGGGCCCTCCCAGTCCAACCAGCAGAGTAAATAAATAGAGTACCTAACTTTACAGCTTAGGGAAGTAAAGACGGTCGAGTTCAGTGCCGGCCAATCTCCCACCCCCCCCCCTTGTATACCGAGCCGACATGCCTATGAGACCCACTTACACACACATCCACACAGGAAACATGTGTGGATGGAGTGATATTTAGGACAGGGGGGAGGGAGTGGATTCTGTGGGTGATATTTTGGGGAATAATTAATTTAAGAGAGTGGCATTTTAGTGGGAGGCGATTTATGAGGGGCTGTGGGGCCTTTATAGGTGGGATTTATGTGAGGGATTATGAGGACTTTATAGGAGGGGATTTATGAGCAGTTGTGAGAAGTTTATGATTCTTTTTTTCTTTTATTTGAATTTTGCCACGGACCGCAGCTAGTTTATTGTGCACCCCATACTCATCCTGTGAGCGGTTGTGGAGACTTTATGAGGGGGTGGGGGATTAATGGATAAAGATTTGTGAAGAGTTTAGGAAAGGGGATTTAAGAGGGGCTATGAGGATTATATACACTAGTGGATTTACGGGAAAATAAACCCTATCGAAAGCAAAAAAACACCAGAAGAAGAAGAAGAAGAAAGAGTGGGATTTATCGTAGGTTGATATAATGGTGCCGGGATTTAATGATATTTCTGGGAAGTCTATGGGGGATATCTTGGGGGATTACCGGACAAAAAAATCAAAAGAGATTTAAAGGGAAGATTATAGGAGGGTAGGGATGAGGAGGAGGAGGTGGGGTGAAATTTTTAGGTAATTTGCGAGATGGAGATTTTTTAGTCAAGATCTCTGAGATTAATCCTTTATTTTTTTATATAGTTCAATTATTTTTAGAGGGAGGGAGGGAGGGAGGGAGGGAGGGAGGGAGGAGGAGGGAAAGAAAGGAAACTAGGGGAATGTAGAATAAACAAAAAAGGTAGGGAGGGAGGGAGGGAAAATAAGGGTGAGTAAAAATAACTTAAGAAAATTACATTACATTATTACCTCTACGTTCTATTAAGTGAATGAAATAGTTTATAATAAGAGTCAGGTTCGCTTTTCAATTGAATTTCTTTAACCTCCAAATAAATTTATAAAATTTTTTGATTATTATTAGAATCAGCGACCTGGTGGTGTTATAAACCATCTGGTGTTGTGATATACAAGCTGGTGTTGTTGGCTTTTGGTATCAGCTAGTGCTGTCAGCTGGTAGTAATAATCAAAATGGTGTTGTCAGCTGGTGTAATAATTAAGATGGTGTTGTCAGCTGGTGTAATAACCAAGATGGTGTTGTCAGTTGGTGTAATAACCAAGATGGTGTTGTCAGCTGGTGTCAGGACAGTAACCCTGGACTCCTCCAGGGTACAGAACTCGGCCTAGCTATACTGTATAAGTTAAAGTAATCAGACTTAATGTAACCAAATTTCCATAATGTTATTAGCGTATTTATGGAGCGATTAACCTGACTTAGTTAAAATTAACCCCGTCTATCCCGGCCAGAGAGGTCGACCAACACTGTGTGAGGAGGGAGGGAGGGAGGGACGGAGGGAACGGGGGGGCCTGTGATGAGGGAGGGAAGGAGGGAGGGATGGAAAGGGGGAGGGAGGGGAGGAGATACTCCAAACAGGAGGTGATGAGAGGGGAGAGAAGATGGGTGAAATGAAGAGAGGGAAGGAGGGAGGGAGGAATAAAGGGTGATGAGGGAAGGGAGAAGGAAGATGGGGAAACAGAGCGAGAGGAAAATTGATGTTCACGTCACAATGAATTACTGAACTTCAACACCTAAGGTCTACAAGCGCGTGTACTCTAGATTAGTATTACACAACGAGGGAAATGTAGATGGGAAGAGAGAGAGAGAGAGAGAGAGAGAGAGAGAGAGAGAGAGAGAGAGCACCTCACACATCACAGGTCGAGGAATCTGTGTAAACAATTTATGTTCTCAATACGAAAAAAATAAATAAATAAAATAAACTAAAATCTTAGGAGAGGAATTTTCCCGACGGCTCTGTAGCTCACGGACTAAAATTCCTCAACTAATATAATTTTACTTTGTATTTTTTTTTTGTAAGGAGATATGTAAATTAGCCCACGAGGACCAGCAATAAAACAGCACCTGAACCGCATCTGCTGTTGCTGTTCCGATTTATTATTCTTTTGCCAATGTCTCTTATATGCCCCCCACTTGTGTACCCAGGGTGTAGGGGCGGATGGTAGGAGATGGAGAGAAATTAAAAGAGAGACAGATAAACAGAACGCGGAAGAGAGAGAAGCAGAAAGAATTTACAGGAAAAAGACAGAAAAAGGAAAACAAACAGACAGACAGAAAGGAGGAGAGAGACAGTCAGAGAAGAGTGAGGCGGCCAGCAATGAGAATCAGTCAGTCGGTCAAAAAGGACGGGAGTGAGACAGACAGACAGAAAATAGAAAGTAAAATACACAGACTTCCTCTCCTCTCTACCTCTTTTCTCCACTTCAACACAAATGCCCCGAAATCACAACCAACTACCAGCAGTCCTCTCTCTCTCTCTCTCTAGTCTGGGTCCAGCAGAGTGCAGGTTAGGAGGCCCCCCCCGAGCTACAGGTAAGTCGGACCACTTCCCCCAGGTAAGTCGGACCACTTCCCCCGGCAGCCAACAACGGGAGATGAGGTGCCCGCTAGGCCTCAAGACGCTGGGAATTTAGAGAATGGTTGCCGGGTAGAAGGCAATGGTGTGTGTGGTGTGTGTGTGTGTGTGTGCGTGCTTTACTTTGTTTTTCTTGGTGTTTATTCGATAATTTTGAGGTATATTATTTTTTTAAGGCTCCAGTGTTATCTGTGGTTTAAATCCTGTTTTATTTGTTTGCTTTTTTCTGTTTAGTTTTAGTTGTTTCTTCTCTCGTTCATTGGATGTTATTTTTCATTTATTTCTTCCAGGATACAGATAAATTTGTGGTTTATTTGTTTATTTGTTTGTTTTTTTGTATTTTTTTGGGGGAATTGTTTTATACCTTTATATTGGTTAAATATATCTCTCTCTCTCTCTCTCTCTCATTTTCCCACTGCGATTATCCATCCTCCCTTTTCCACATCTCCATCTTTCCGTCTCGCTTCCTTTCCCCGCCGATTATTTTTTCCCACCCTCCTCCTCTCTAACCATCTCTCTCTCTCCCTTTTCGTTCCTCCCTTTCCATCTCACACTACTCCCCATCCTCTCTTCCACCTTTTTACCCTTTACTACCCCTCTCCCATCTTCATCCTCCCCCTCACCTGATCCTCCCCTACCATCTACCTCCTCTCCCCTCGGTAATGAAGTATGATGGTAATGATCATAGTTTAAAACACTTGTTAACTCTGACTAACGACCTTTCTGACGGTAAATTACCTGTCACTCTGTAGAATGGCTCTCACGACGACCATCGCTGTGTGGTTACGGCATTTGGGTCGTTACAGGAGTTACAAGGGAAGTTATTACGATAGTTGTGAGGGAACTATAATGATAATTACTAGAATATATACCATGGTAATTATTATAGTACACAAACAGACCAACACATACAGGCTAAGAGTAACAATCAACAAACACCAAACACACAGGCAGTACCAAATGTCTGAACACAACTACTCTCTATCTCTCTTTCTCCCTATTTATCTCTCTCTCTCTCTCTCTCTTTCTCTCCCTCGCTCTGTCCTCATAGAAAATGCCACAAATTTTTCGCGAAAATCAGCTTCGTTCCCGAGGTTCAATTTCGGGCACTTTTGTTGTTGGGTTCAATCAGAAAATGGGACAAAATCCCCGGATTTACTTGAGCCTTCCAGCCACGATATTGTCACCTGTGTTAATCCCGATACCCGGATATTTGGCTTAGCTTATTCTCCTCTCTTTCTTTAACACCAGCGGGTAACACTATTCTTAATACGACGATAATTTTCCCCTTTTACATTCTTTCCTTTCTCGGTTAATAAAATAAATCTTTTGTGTTCTACTAATAATTTTTAAGTGTAAATAATATAAATCGTATCTGTTTTTACGATTATATATATTTGGTGTTTCGTTTATGTAGTATATTATTTTTCATGCTAGCATCAGTACTAACACCACTTAATAATAATATAATACTGTATATCATCACCAACAACATACCAATGTTATCCTCAGTTACGCGTAACGCCATTATTATACTTCAAAAAATTCAATTAGCCATATATTATAAATTACAACCACTATTCTCATATACTTTAAAAAATAACACCAAATTACCTGTAGCTTCCCACAAGAACTAATCGAATTACTTGCTTGCGTCAGATACTTGTGTCCTAACTGCTCGTAAAACATCCATACATTTCTTTACAAAAAAAACCCAACAACTGACAATTAGAGGACGATGAGAATACAGTTATCATTAAGATGTAACATAAGATTTTGTTTTCCTTTTTTTTGTAACTGCACGAGAAAGTTACCACAACACTGTATTATCTCAAGTCAGTCACCACACCCTTACTTTACCTCATCCTCAAGCCTTACGAACCATAGGGGGAGCAGAGGGGAGGGGGGAGGAGAGGGGGAGGGAGAGGAGAAGGGAGGAGAAAGAGGAATGAAAGAGAAGAGTAGAAGATGGACGGGGAGAAGAAGAGGGGGGGGGAAGAGAAGAGGGGTGGGGAGAAGAGGGGTGGGGAGAAAGGAAAGGGTGGGGAGAAAGGAAAGGGGTGGGGTAGAAGGGGAGGTGGGGTAGAAGGGGAGGGGGGTAGAAGGGGGGAGGGCTGGGGAGGAGGAGGGGAGGGGAAAGGGGAGGGAGAGGAGAAGGAGGGGCGGGGGAGAAGGGGAGGGGCGGGGAGGAGAAGGGGAGGGGGGGGAGGAATAGGGGAGGGGCGGGGAGGAATAGGGGAGGGCGGGGAGGAATAGGGGAGGGGCGGGGAGGAATAGGGGAGGGGTGGGGAGGAGAAGGGGAGGGGTGGGGAGGAGAAGGAGGTGGGGAGGAGAAGGGGAGGTGGAGAGGAGAATGGGGCTGAAGATGGAGGGAGAAGAAAGGGGGGAGGAAAGGAAAAAAAATCGAAGTGATAGAAGGGTAGTAAGGAAAAGGAGTGGGGGGATAGAAGAGAAAAACGGAGAGAGAAAAGAAAAGGGAGGATACAGGTAGGGGGTTAACATATAAAAGAGGGAGGGGGAAGGAGGAGGAGGGGAAGAGGGGGAAGGAGAAGAGGGGGGACAGGGGGGTGTAAAGCAACTTTAATCAATACAAGAGGATGTTGATTGGTGGAGAGAGGGTGTTGTTCTTACCCCTGATTGGTGGAGAGAGGGTGTTGTCCTTACCCCTGATTGGTGGAGAGGGGGATGTTGTCATTAGTCCCGATTAGTGGAGAAATAATGATATCGTAAGTCCTGATTGGTGGACAGAGGGTGTTGTCGTTAGTTCTGATTGGTGGAGAGAGGATGTTATCTTTACCCCTGATTGGTGGAAATAGAGTATTGTGGTACGTCCTGATTGGTGGAGTGTGTTGTCGTTTAACCCTGATTCGAGAATAAGAATAACAATAAAACGAACGATGAAGAAAGAACTCGAAGACGAAAGAAAAATAGGCCGAAAAAAAGCAGAAGAGCGAATATCTACGATAAAATTTAGTAAACAAACAGATAAAAAAATCCACCCAAAGAACTGATCAACTCCCCCTTAGAGAGAGAGAGAGAGAGAGAGAGAGAGAGAGAGAGAGTGTGTGTGTGTGTGTGTGTGTGTGTGAAGCAGAAGGTTTGGACACGCAGGACCAGCGAGACGTCAAAATATTTACCAAGTCTGCCACAAGAGTGAAACACCTCACCAGTAAGTGGCTTGATCTTCACCTTTGATCCATCATGTGAAGGTACGTCAGGTTAGGTTGGGGGGAGGAGGGGATGTAAACACCGGGGTTGTATGGGCAAGGAGGATAGGTATAGGTAAAGGGAGGTGGCTGGGGAGGAACTAGGGGTATATGGCGTGGGTGTCGGTAAGGAGTACGTACATGGAGGTACGGTATGTAACAGTTATGTAGATAAGGGGGGTACGCAGAAGACCTTTACGCGAAAAACCCAAAATTTTACACATCACTGAGCATAATAAAACAGCCAAGGAAAGTAAATACCACAGATAACAAACTACAGACTGCACCCTCCTCCCCCCCCCCAAAAAATCCATTATATAACGTGTCCATAATTTGCAACTTTTTTCAAATTTTCCCGTGTAATTCATCAAAGTTCATTAATTCCATTGACTATTATATTATCTTAAACGGCCTGGTTTCATTGATATGAGAGCAGGCCCTTTGTGGTCAAAGGTTTTTCTCTGTTATGGTTGGCCGACATTGTCTTATAAACTGACCGGGTGGCTACTCTAGATGGATGCCAAATGGGGTGGGTTTTTTAGAGAGAGAGAGGAGCCAGCCACACTACCCCTGACACTCTGTACACACTCCTCTGACACCCAACCATCTCCTCCCCTGGCACCCCAGCCACACCTCCCCTGACACCCAACTACCCTCCTCCCTGACACCCCAGCCACACCTCCCTGACACCCCAGCCACACCTCCCTTGACACCTTGACACCCAACTACCCTCCCCTGACCCCAGCCACACCTCCCCTGACACCCAACTACCCTCCCCTGACACCCCAGCCACACCTCCCCTGACACCCAACTACCCTCCCCTGACACCCCAGCCACACCTCCCCTGACAACCAACGTAATAGTGTAGTAGGTGTGAGTCTATTCGTCTCAGGATGGACTTAGTTGTGTAGGTGTATTATAAGTATACTGTGGTGGGTGTAGGTATACTGTGGTGGGTGTAGGTATACTGTGGTGGGTGTAGGTATACTGTGGTGGTTTTAATAGTAAGAGTAGATATATTAAGGTAGGTGTAAGTGTAGGTATACTGAGGTAGGTATAACTGAATACCAGGAGAATGACTATGGGTGTCATTAGTCAAAGTCTATCGTCCCTAAAAACACCCAAACTCTATCAGGGGATCGAACCTACGACCTTTGATATCCAAACTTCGTCCTCTAACCAATAAGCCACAGCGATTGGCCCTAGAACTGAAACCCTGAGCTCTAATTGCCACTGATCCATGTTCTCTCTCTCTCTCTCTCTCTCTCTCTCTCTCTCTCGTAGCTTAATCCTTCTATACTTTTTTTTTCCTTTTTTTTTCCATCTAGTTACTTAGATCAGTAAGAAGTGGTGCAAAAATTTCGACTCTGGAAAATAGAATTCCGTAATGGATCTTAAGTGCCCGGAATAATTGACCAATTAAATCTTCAGAAGACTTTCACTGGCCAATGAGAAAAAGAGCTGCATTTTCGCAGTTTCTGGCGAAGCGTGTGATGTGTTTTTAAGGCTGGAAATTTGTTGTTCATGGGAAGACGAGAGAGCGAGAGAGAGAGAGAGAGAGAGAGAGAGAGAGAGAGAGAGAGCATCACCCTATAAATGAACCATAACCTCAACTCCCCATACCAAGACAATATCACCACAAACTCTCCTTCAGATTCTTGTTAGGTCTAAGGTTCCTTAAACTTAAATGATTCTTTAATTATATTTCTCGCCTTTTATATCATTAATGAGATCAAGAACTTGGGTTTTTAATTAAGGTCATCCAAAGTTAATGAGTGTCACTGAAAGTTAATAAGATTATTAGCAGCTGACTGATGTGTGTATGTGACTTTTTTGTGAATCGGTTATTTTGCAAAATTCCCGGCATGCTTATTGGTAATTTACTAAGAGGTAAACCCAAAGCTAAAAAAAGCACAGGACCACTTAACTGTGTATCAATCTACACGAGCCATCCTAACCTAACCTAACCTAACCTAACCTAACCTAACCCAACCTAACCATTAGGAAAGTTTAGGTTGCCTGTCTGTAAAGTTATTTTACAAAATTACCAATATGCATGCCAGTAATTTTGCACAATAACCGATTCACAAAAAAACGTAACATATACAGTATACTGTGTGTGTGTGTGTGTGTGTGTGTGTGTAATAAGCTCAAATATACAAAGGTTGAACCAGAAAATTAGTGTCTAGAATGTGCGGGTGCAGTGGGTGCACAAAAGGCCTCCTGGCGTGAACGGGCTGGAGGCGGACGAGGGAGAGATTTGAAAGCAGTTGATATGGAGCAATTGAAGCAAGGTATGGCAGGGTAGGAGAGAGAAGGGCCCATCCCTGTGGGACCTGATTTTCATCCAGTCAGTCATTCCGCCAGCCACCAAAGGCGTTTACAGAAATTACTAACTAACACTGCAAGATATACAATCCCGTTCCCACAATACAAACAACCCCATAAAAAGTATACAGTTTCCTCGCAAGAGATAAATTCTCTTATAATATAAATCAGTGTGTAACACTCCACCAATCTCCGGTACGAAAACACCACCCGCTGAGCTGCCAGCCGTGTTGGTCTTCAATACCCCGCTGCCAGCCGTGTTGGTCTTCAATACCCAGCTGCCAGCCGTGTTGGTCTTTAATACCCCACTGCTTCTGGGGCCGTGTGTTAAGCTCTACCCTGCCAGCCGTGTTATTCAATACCCAGCTACAGCCGTTGGTCTTCAATACCCAGCCAAGCAGCCAAAGCATATCCCGTTGACAGCCGTGTTAGTCTTCAATACCCCGCTGCCAGCCGTGTTGGTCTTCAATACCCAGCTGCCAGCCGTGTTGGTCTTCAATACCCAGCTGCCAGCCGTGTTGGTCTTCAATACCCAGCTGACAGCCGTGTTGGTCTTCAATACCCAGCTGACAGCCGTGTTGGTCTTCAATACCCAGCTGACAGCCGTGTTGGTTTTCAATACTCTGCTGCCAGCGCCTTATACGGCAATAACTGGTAGTAATATATTAACCTAATGTTAAATACAAACTCATGTTAAAAATCCAGAAAGATATATACCCGCCGTTTTAATTAAATTCTCTTACAAGCTGTTTATATCAGGTTGGCGTCGTGGCCATGGAATAAACGCACCAAGAGCGACCCCGGCATCACTATGGCCGCCAGGAGCACCATTCTATAACCTGTCTTAAGGCCGGATGATTAAGGGCGAGGATGGCGTGACGGAACACCCATGGTAAACAAAGTAGCATCGGAGAGCCGTGAGAGAAAGGGATTCTGCCAACCTCAAGTTGCCTAATATAAAGTGCGGGAAACTCTTTCAATTTTATCAAGGGTATTAAAATCCTCCTCAAATAGTTGAGAGTCTGAATTCTCAGCTGAGAGTTTGGGAGTTGATATTGCGATACTGGGAAGCTCATTTGACTGATAATGAGAAGTTTGGCGCGCTTTTGTAACCCATCGAGATAATGAAGGCTCGTTTGACTACCACCATCACAGTATCCGCCCAGGAGTATTACAGATTCCTCGGGCGCTTTACTCTCCCATAACTGAGACTCAAGACTTAAATAATGATTTCAAGAAGAAGATTGCGGTTCAAAATGGTGTCCAGATAAGGAGACTCTACGGCAGACAGTTGTGTCCTCGCATCATGTGTGAGGGAAAACTTTGTGAATAAGGTCCCCAAGACGTTGTTGAGTCCGAGAACTAATATCACTGGCGGCTAATGATACCACAGGTGTTCCCCAGGTGACACGAAAGCATATCTGAGAATTTTCTAAAAAGATGGAAGCTAATTTTATTAATTTTGAGATTTATTACTAACAACTCCCATAACACTAAGGCTTAGATGCTCATTTGACAGACTTGAGGGCGTTTAAATGTCAAGTCTCTTATTTTAAGCGTTCAGGAACTACTTTTGTTCTGTATTTTTCAAGGCTTTTAATGAACTGATAAACAATAATTCTTCCAAAATCACACACACACACACACACACACACACACACAGATGAAGAAGAGGAGGGGAGGAGAGTAACAGAGGCACCGACAGACAGTAATTATGAAACAAAATGTCAGTGACAGATCCCACCACAACTACCACTACTACCACTATCGCCAAAATCACCACCACCAGCATTATCACCGCTAATACCACTACTACCACCATCACCACCATCACCACCATCTCCACCACCACCAGAGTAAGAGAAAGACGTAACGGCGGACAAAGTAGCTCTTGGGAGGCATTAATATATGAAGAGTGCAAGAGAAATACATTGCGCAGGTGGCGTTATATAGCAATACTCCAAAGTGTACACACGTCTTAAATATGTACCGCACGTCTTTAAACAGGTTCCACACGTCTTAACCCATTTTAAACATGCATCACACGGACACGAGCACCTCTGAAACCAACTTGCAACAGGTGTGCATTCGTTTTAACACGCCTGCAACATGTACCACAAGCTCTCAACAGGTGTGCAAACGTCTTGGATAATTTGCACCAACAGTTTTAGCACGTCTCAAGTATGGACACACTGCTTAAATAAGTCTTAATCGTATATCTTTAAGCAAGGGTTTCGGCGTCCATTAGGCTGTATGTTGAGGCGAGGCACTAAAGTCTGACTCTGTACTGTGTTTTTATATATATATATATATATATATATATATATATATATATATATATATATATATATATATATATATATATATATATATATATATATATATATATATATATATATATATATATATATATGAAAAATAAAGGATTGATTGACTCGGTTACCTGTGTTTATATACAAATTACTCAGGAATTAAAACTTAATAAAACCAGAATTCAATGTTGGGATAACCTGACTGACTTAGTAAACATTTTGTGGAGTTCAACGTAATATAACGAAATAAAGTAATAATTATTCACCATACTATCATGACGACGGGAGAAATTATTTTTACTGTGGTCCATAGTCATTACTTTCCTACCACCTGTTACCTTCTCTTAGCCAGTGTCAAACTTTTCCAGACAGTGTTGGTTAGGTAAGGTTAGGCAATATCAACCATTCTCAGGCAGTGTTAGTTCATGATCACGGTGAGTCAAGCGGTTTTGGGTTTGATCAACAA
Organism: Homarus americanus; assembly: GCF_018991925.1. NCBI lineage: Eukaryota > Metazoa > Arthropoda > Malacostraca > Decapoda > Nephropidae > Homarus > Homarus americanus. The sequence continues at coordinate 7,470,682 of NW_024731852.1, forward strand.
AGTATACAATGCAGTCATTCTCTATGGTAAACTTCCCCTACACTACAGTTCCAATATACAGTAGTCTTCGAGGCATGACACCTGATACGTTAACACACGAGCAAAATGACTTCAGTGAACAAGATTTTCACCAACAACTTCCATCATGGTCAAAGTACGAGTCGATGGTAAAAAAAATTTTCTTGTAAATTTCGTATCTAAATGGACCTTTGTTGTACCACTACCGAGGGTTCTGTCCCTACAACTTTCTACCGCAGGCGGATACTATGTCCAGTAAAAAAACTAAAAATTGAAGTTTATTCATATTTAAAGCTCCAAACATACCGTGAAGTGACGTTTACTGAGGAAATCATCACATAAAATTGTATTCGTTTCTTGAACACAGGACATGTGTACAATACTAAGAGTTACTGCATTTCGAAACAATGAAATTCTTTTCCAAAACTCTCGTATTATAAAATGTTCTCACTCTCAACACAAGAAGAATATCATTTAGGAATTACACGGAGTAGGAGGCTCAACACTATCACGTGTTCACTCGAGTGTCTAAAGACCTTATAAAATAAATTACATCAAATTTTATGATGAAAAACAGAGAGCGTGCGTGCGTGCGTGCGTGTGTGTGTGTGTGTGTGTCGTTATACAGGGAAGTATTACACGAAGTGGCAATACTTTTGATACGTTAATATTTGTCTCGAAATGAGAAACAGAGACACACAACATTGTGATAAGAGTAAAACATGAAAGAGCTTAAGTGAGAGAACATTAACCGTGAGTAAAAAAAACAACACTAGAGCGTGCATGACGAGGCTGTCCAAACACCATTAATCATGCAGCAGGAGACATCTCATAAACAGCCGGCAGAAGCAACACCAGCAGAAGCAACAGCAGCCAAGAAAAACACAAACATTACCTTACTGATTACGTCTCAGCCTCGCATGATTATGTTTGCGTCTTAAGGTCAGTGAATAATTACCGAGACAACATACCTGGCACAGGTGACACGGCTGACAGCAGGTCAAAGGTCACCTGTGACATTGACTCTTGGTGTGAGAATGTTATTGGGAGAGTGTTAGTAAGAGAATACTGGTGGAGTGTGGCTCTGAGTGGAGTGTGGCTGGGAGTGGGGTGTGGCTGGGAGTGGGGTGAGAACATTGGTGTAAAAATGTTGGTGGAGTAAGTTGGTGAGGACATTAGTGGAGTATATTGAGGGAGTTTATTGGTGGAGGATGTTGGGGGAATATAATGTTGACATAAGGGTTCTGTTTGGGAGAATTATGTTGGGGAATGTTGGACAAGTATGTTGGTGGAGGATAATGGGGATAAAAAGAGAAAGAATGTTGGTGGGATCATTACGACTCTAGAACATATCATATCACATCCCACAATCACATATCCCCAACACACCAACAGCCAATCATATTCGAAGACACACTCCGACATGTCTACAGCCAATCACATTCCACAACACATTACAAAAACGTCAACAGCCAATTAGATTCAACGACACATCCCCCCAAAAAACGAACTACCAATGACAATAGACAACACCCGGTAACAATAATCAGGAGAGAACACACGTCAAGAGCCAGTCAGAGTTGACGACACACCTTAACCCCTTCATTACAGGGACGCCAGGTGATTTTATTCAATACAAAGGGAGATCCCATACACCATTGGTTAACAAGGGAAAAATAGCCAATCAGGAGCGTGTCAGAATGGAGGACAGACGACAAGAGTTAATCAGATCGAAAGAAACACCCCAAGAGCCAATCTCTGTGGAGAAGACACGTCAAAAACAGTCAATCAAAATGTTACAAGATATTAAGAGCCAACCAAAGCGATGGAAACACGTCAAGAGCCAATTAAAGCGAAGGAGATAAGTCAACAGCCAATCACAGCGGAGGATACACACCGACAGCAAATCAATCCGGTGGAGATACGTCAAGAGCCAATCAATGCGGTGGAGATACGTCAAGAGCCAATCACGGAGGAGAAACACGTCAAGAGCTAATCACAGTGGACGACAAAAGTCAAGAGCCAATCAGAGTGGAGGAGACTCACATCTTGGTGGTGGTTGAGAGGTAAAGTTGTTACCTGATGGTGACGGTCACACTTACGGCGTTATTAAACACGTTTTGTTATATCATGTTTGTTACTTATAAACATTTACCGAGACTAAACTTAATGATGATGATGATGATGATGATGATGTGTTGTTGATCGTGATGCTGTGATGATGATAATGATGATGATGTGTTAAGGATGATGACGATGATGATGATAACGCTGCGATGCTCTGTTGATGTTGGTGACGCTGTGATGATGTTGGTGACGCTGTGATGATGTTGGTGACGCTGTGATGATGTTGGTGACGCTGTGATGATGTTGGTGACGCTGTGATGATGTTGGTGACGCTGTGGTGATGTTGGTGACGCTATGGTGATGTT